>NC_090451.1:603845249-604170818 GCF_031143425.1 Pleurodeles waltl
ACAATAATGTATACTATAAAATTCTACAGTATACACTATATTTAAGAAAACGATATTATATTCCTACCTTTATATTCTGCCCCCAATATTTTTTTCCATCACAATATTTTTTTTAACGACTTTTGGAAAATTCACTACACATGCTGTCTTAGGGGCCTCACTCGCTGTCAGAATACACACAGGAAAATCACCATCATCATGTGCAGTCATAGAGCAGGGCACAACAAACATGTAAAGCACTAGCAGCATGTTGAGGTGCGTCCCTGAACCCTATTCTGCAACGGGAATTCCATGTGACAGATTTTCTCATGGAAGGAAGTGGGTGGTATGAAAGGACAGACCATAAAGTGCTGGTTTTGCTGTCTGTTTGAAAGCGTAATCATCAAGTCTCATGGACTTCATTTCATACAAATTAACGCGTCATCTTAGGCAGCATCAGGAGCGATCGCCTGAGCTCACCAAAATGACAGTTATGGTCATTGCTTTGTGTGCCCAGGAATGACATTACATGTGGCCATAAGATGGCCTCTTTGCTCTGCCTTGCCATACAGGGCCACTACAAGATATTGGGTCATACCCACCTGAAGCACACACACCAGAGACTGAAGAGGAGCCATGCCATCCGATGATTAAGGTGGACACTTTGCACTGAATTTCCAGGATTAAGCATTAGAATAAGAGTGTTTTGCGCGAAGAGAGCAGGGACACAGGGGAGCGTATCTACCAAATTGATCTCCATGTCCTTAAAGAACAGCCCATTCAACCTGGGATGGTCTAGTCTAAAGAGCACAGAGTCAAGCAACCTATCAGAGACTGGACAACAACAGGACATGGCTAGTGAAGACAGACTTCGAGCACCTCTCACCCCAAACTGCCTTCTCGCTATCAACTGCTACTAGTGCTGGTACCAGTCCTGTGTACAACCCACCATATCATGATGTGCTTTCCATTCCTCTGTATATTAATGTTGATAAGAGGGACCCGCTGCCACACCAGACAGCCCACGACCCTTGTAAGACGTCACATATCTCTGCAAGGCACATTGGGACACCAGCTATGAGATCTCAGAAAGGGCTCTAAATTCCATCAGCCTCATTTAGAAGTGTTTGTCTGGTTTTATTCCTCATTGTTGCCATTTGTTAGACTTGACAGCCTTAGGGTGGTCATCCTCCAACTTTTTGCCTGCCTCGCACCACTTTTCTGACACTGTTTTTGCTGGTTTTAGGACTCTGCGCACTTTACCATTGCTAATCAGTGCTAAAGTGCATATGCTCTTTCCCTTAAACATGGTAACATTAGTTCATCCCCAAATGGTATATTTGATTTATTTATATGTTCCTAGTAAAGTGCACTACTGTCAGGAATAAGGCTGTGCGCGGTCCAGGTCCCACCCCAAAGTCCACTGCGCGGATTTGCGGCGCTTTATGCGCAACACTGATCACCCCGCTTGTTCCAAGAATGGCCGTCAGCGTCGTCAGCCCTGTGGTAGGGCTCACATGGCTGCAGGTTCAGGCCATTGGTGGTCAAGATGCACTTTATCAGTGCTATCCTATGAAGGGACTACATTTCCCATGTTTTGAGAGGTGGCGGCCATCTTGGGGTGTGGCTGGCCTATAAAGCCCAGCCACACCCAAGCTCGTGGCTCACTATTTTGAAGACTTCGATGCAGTCAGACCTCGAGGGACCTTCCTCTGGAGCAGAGCAGAATTTCTTCAAAGCAGATTGGCAGTAACTCGAAGGTTCCCAGTTTCCATAGTGAATTCAGATATGAGTAGGTCGTACTCGTGGCGGTAAGGTCTTGATGAGCCCAGGCCAGAAGGGAGTTCTTTCTTCCTAAGTTACAGCGTCCCCCTGGCCTTGCCAGCAAAGCGTTTCGGGCTGCTTGGATCAGGCACCTCTGGCCATTTAATTTTAGCGCTCCAGTTCACAGGAATAATGCACATTGGCACATTGCTCCAGTTCAGAGGAATAACGCGCATTGGCACAGCGCTTCAGTTCAAAGGAATAAAGCGCATTGGCACAGCGCTCCAGTTCACAGGACTAACGCACATTGGCACAGCGCTCCAATTCAGAGGAATAACGCGCATTGGCACAGCGCTTCTGTTCAAAGGAATAAAGCGCATTAACACAGCGCTCCAGTTCACAGGAATAACGCGCACTGGCACAGCGCTTCAGTTCAAAGGAATAAAGCACATTTGTTTAGCGCTTCAGTTCAAGGGAGAAAAAGCACATTTACCTCAATATTCAAAAGCGCTTCAGTTCACAGAAAGTAAAGCGCCCTTGGCACAGTAATCAAAGCTCTTTTAATTTACAGGAGTATAATTGTGGAAATGTTTCAAAGATAAGCAAATCACAGTTTCATTGTTTTAGGAAGCATGATATGTGAGATACATATTAAGGTGTTTTGTACTATGTGAAATACACATTTAAGTGTTTACGAATTTCAAGACTGCGATCTAACGTTTTGAGTTTTATCAATGCATAGTGGTTCCATGATTGATATCCAAGAGAGTGTCCATAGTCTAAGGCTCTTGTCTTCTCAGGGTTCTGAGGTCTCAGTTCATTTTGGTTTCATGATTCAAAGAAGGGGCTATGCCCAATTCATAAAGAGTTTCAATCTGATATTACGGAGATGCATGTATTCAAGAACTCTATTGGTGAGTTAAATTGTTATGAATGAGTATATGCATATTTGTTCTAACTTTTTCCTTTCAGATCTCTCTCCCAGCAGTTCCCTACCCTAATTCCCTTCCCCCCGCCTGGCTTCATCATAACTCTGTGCTATCAAAGCTTTTTGAGTTGATGATGCCGGGAGGTGGGCCTTTTTGTTCAGCAGCGTGCAGATCCTGAGGAAAAGGCACCGTGACAACTACACGTGTCCAGGGCCTGTAAATTAAATGCCACTAGTGGGCCTGCAGCACTGATTGTGCCACCCTCCTAAGTAGCCTCTTGACAATGTCTCAGGCGTGCCATTGTAAGGCCTGTGTGTTCAGTTTCACTGCCACTTCGACTTGGCATTTAAAAGTACTTGCCAAGCCTTAAGCTCCCCTTTTGCTACATATAAGACACCCCTAAGGTAGGCCTTAGGTAACCCATAGGGCAGGGTGCTGTGTAGGTAAAAGGCAGGACATGTACATCTGTGTTGCATACGTCCTGGTAGTGGAAAACTCCTAAAGTAGTTTTCCACTACTGTGAGACCTGCTTCTTTCATAGACTAGCATTAGGACTGCCCTCATATACTTTTTGAGTGGTAGATTCTGATCTAAAAGGGGTAACCAGGTCATGTTTAGTATGGCCAAAATGGTAATTAAAAAATCCTGCTTATTGGTGAAGTTGGATTTAATATTACTATTTTAGAAATACCACTTCTAGAAAGTGAGCATTTCTCTGCACTTAAAACCCTCTGTGCATTACAGTCTGTCTCCAATCCACATCTGGTCTGTGCTGGTTGACAGCTTCCTTGTGCATTTCTCCCAGACAACCACAGTTGCATCTGCATACTGAATGGGCTGGAAGGATGGAGGGCCTGACACTTACATTTCAAAGGCGAGTGGTCTGTCCTCACACAATAGACTGATAACCCCCCCACTGGGACCCTGGCAGACAGGACTGAGCTGAAAGGGGAACTTGTGCACTTCAAAACCATTCTCTGAAGTCTCCCCCACTTCAAATACATTTTTGAGTATATAAACTGGATCTCTGACCCCACCAACTCAGACACTTCTGCACCTGCACCTGAACTATACTTGTAGACTTGCCTTGCTGCCCAAAGGCCTTTCTGGACTGCTTTGCTGAAAAGGTCTGCTGGCCTGCTGTTGTCCTGCTGTCCTCTGACTATGCTGAAAGGACTCTACCTTCCCTCAAAGTGCTCTCCAAGGGCTTGGATTGAGCTTGCCTTCTGTTCTGAAATCTCAGGGACAGCAGACTTCAACTACTAGCTTTTTGCTAGTACCCGACTCCAGCGACACGGGAACGACTTCGGCAAAGCCGCAGCCTGCTCCCGCTCCGTGGACCTCACTGCACGCAATGACCACAGCCTGCAACGCAAGTCCCACGTTGCAGCGACTCCGCTGATGTCACTCAGGGTCATTGCAACACTGCGTCTGACGGACCAGAACCAGCATCCCCGCCGGGTCACAAGGAATCAACACTTCGCGTACGACAGTGCATCATCTCCTCCTGCATCCGGACGGAACCGACACCTCACCTCCATCTACTTCGCAGTGCGGAACTGATGCCTCTTTTCTTGGAAGCCGTAAGGGACTGATGCCGCAGCAACTCCATCTATGCCTCTTCCCGACCTCGTGCGACGTCCTTGTTCTTAGTTTTCAAAAGGTACTGTACCTGGGGGGCCGTGTGACTCCATGACTGGTACCGGTGGTGTCAGATTGTTGGTAACAATTCCGTCAATGATGCCATGATAGCCCCATTTGGAGCTATTGTGCTTTCTAGGTGCTTTAATTGGATTTAATCTTTAAAAATTCATAACTTTGCTTCTGTACTTTGGATTTTCATTGTTTCAACAGTATTTTATTAAGATAAATATGATCTATTGTTCTAAACCTGTGTGGTGCCTTTTTGTGGTGTTTTCACTGTTACTGTATAAAGTTCTGCAAAAATACTTTACACATTGTCTTCTAAGTGAAGCCTGACTGCTCAGTGCCAAGCTACCAGAGGGTGGGCACAGGATAATTTGAATTGTGTTGTGACTTACCCTGACTAGGATTGTGGTCCCTATTTGGACAAGGGTGTACACCTCTGCCAACTAGCGCCCCCATTTCTAACACTGTTGTTGTTTTTTTGATGCAGCAGATGTTTATTGCCATTTAAGTGGCAAACAATTCCCCCTTTTTGCACCTGGTTTTATTATGTATTGTGAGACATGTTAGGGGAGTGGAGCTCAGGGCACCCAGAAATTGCTGGGCTCTAGGTGTTAAATAATGGTCTTTTTTGGTATCCCTAGGCCATCTTGGTACTGGATCCAAACTGATAACCAAGTACACTAGTACTTGAATCTCAAAATGGCACGGCAGAGCAGCTCAACACTTACACCACTTCCCTTAGTGGAATAGAAACGGAAGATTCACAAAGTATAGTAATATCACTCAGCAATACTAATTCACTCAGCACACTAGTGCGCATTCCACTAATTAAGATGCATAAAAATAAAGATCACTGAAATGAAAATCAAAGTTTCTTCTCCCTAACGAACTAGAAATCTTTGAAAAGATGTCCTTAATAATGTTAGAACTAACGTCCTTTTGAAAAGGACCACTTTCTGACTTACCTCCTTCATTTGGCACAATGTCTTTTAAGGACCAATGTTGCCCTATTGTGGTCGCAAGCACCAGGAGTTCTCATCTCCACTGCTGTCCCAAACAAATCACTAAGTACGAACAAGCACAGTTCCATTTCAAAAAGGGCAAGCAGTTGCATGGAGCAGTCATGGTCAGTCATGACATCTTGACATGCTTCTCTGGGGGGTTGCTCACCAACACCAACGTCTTTTGTGGCCCCTGCAATGCATCACAAGATGGTCTGGGTGGTGAAGATCCCTACACCACGGCCCACATACTCCACAGTGCCATCCTATAAGCCAGAAAGCCAGACTGTGCCTCATCACAGGCCTGAAGTAGTATGACTATGTTCTCTCACACACTAATAGAACTCCACTGGCCTCACTTACATCACCTCACCATCTTCAAATCAGCTTTGCCACCTACAAAGCCATCAGGTCATCATCCCTGCATATCTAGCTGACAAACTCATAATCTCTGGTGGGCTATCTGCACATCACCAACCAAGATACCAATAGACTGGAGATGAAGAGGTGCAAAAAAGTTTGAGGTAACAGGCCTCGTCCATTTATGCACCCAAGATGTTGAATGACATCCCTGCATCCAACAAGTTGGTCCTCTACTGCACTGCAATTTAGGAAAGAGGGGAGAACACGATTCTGCAAAGAACACTATATCACAGTGCAGTAACAGTCCACTTCCACTCTCAGAACCCAAATCACCTTCCAATCACTTGTTGACTGTATTTTTTCCTTTGATCATGTAAAGATGTAAAGCATTTTCCTCTCTTTCATCTAGGTTCCTAATATAGAAATACCACAACCGTAGATGAAAGTGATACTTTCCTTTGGTTGCCCACAATTCCACAATGGTATTGTTATGGTGGTTGCTTTACTGTCCCTTGCATCAGAAGGTGTCCTTGTCAAATATCAGAAGAAGCTGTCGTATTGTGCAGTATGATATCCACATGCGGCAGTTCATCTACCTTCATGGCTGGCACTTTGCTTCTGCATATTTCTTTAAAAAAAATGTTTTTGTTAAGAAGTGGTTAGGCAGACCTCTCCATATTTCTGGATTTAGACATATAAAGCATTGTTTAAACTCTCTCAATGGATCTCCAAGGAATGCACTGTGTCTCAGGGTAAACTCTTGCATAGCTATGCTGTTCCTTGGTTTTAATCATGACGTCTATGGTTACAAGCTGTGACCCCTTGGGTGAAGTGCAAGTTCATGAGAGCATCTACAGTGTTGAGTATGTACAGATACATAGTGTAGGATGAACTTTTTATTCCATTTTGTTTTTTAAATTGGAACTTCAGCTCATCGAAACTTCTGAGATTTAAGGTGTTAGCCAATCAGATGTGAATTTATAGGGTTCAAGCCCACTTTGTGAACTTTGGTTAGCTTCATCTTTTTGAGATCTTCATCCCTTATCTTTTTTTGCAATCATCATCTTAGAACAGGCAGGTCTTTATCTAAATCTAAGGAGTTAACACTTCACTGATACTGAGGCATCATGCGTTGGAAATCTTCAATGTATTTATTTTGTAGATGTTCCTTCTAGTTTGCTGTCTTTTGGTCTCATCTACAAACTTCAGCTGTCTGCTGTCTAAAGACCTAGCATGTGCAATACCAGTACTTGCAGTGGGCTTTAGGTCAGTGCATTGGTCATTATTGGTTGGCTTTCTTGTCGATCCCATTTGCATTTTTCTTACTGAGTAGCTTTCCTTCCTATTCTTGTGGTTGCCACTCCCTTGAAGCATAGCTTCTTTACCTTCCTTTTGATTGAATGACATGTATCTTTCCACTGCCCCCTTTCAATTTTACTTTAACTTTTTAGAAGGGCCCAGCAGCTGGAAAAGATACCAGGCTGCATCTTTCTTCATCATCATGGAATGGCAAGTTTAAAAAAACAAGCATTGGCAAAGCCAATAAGTTTTGCCTTTGCAAATTCGAGTCTATTGACTTTGTCAATGTTTTGCACACATTGCAGAGCAGTTGAGCTGCTGTGCAACATATATATATTTTTTTAAAGTGCTATGACACCGACAATGCTGGCCGCGTCATAGGATTTCTTTTTAACGTAAGGCATGTTCACAGCAGCTGAACTGCTGTGCGACATTCTAAAAAAACATTGACAAAGCCAATAGATTTTGCATAGCAAATTATATCGGCTGTGTCAATGTACTGTTTTTTCATGTTGCACAGCAGTTCAACTGCTGTGCAGCATGGCTCAAAGGAAATAGAAAGCACCATGACGCAGCCAGCATTGACTGCGTCATATCGCTTTTTTCCCCCTTGTTCCTTGCAACTGGAGCCATGGCTCAGCGAGTTAAACTTTTTAACCTCCCTCTACTGCAATCTGAGTTTAACTTGTTTGACATCTCGAGTGGGCCAACTCAGCCGTTCGTCCGTCTATGGTCGACAAACTGAGCAACCTGCTATTTAAAACTCACATAAACTGCAATAACAGTAGAACCAATCATCATGGAAAACAGTTAATAATTTTGGAAAGTGTGGTCAAGCAGTAATGACTGCCTAGATGAGAAAATATGTATTTAAGAAATTGCATGCTGTAAAAATCGCTTCTTGTTTGATTTATTTGAGGGGCCATGAATAAGCAGGGCCACTGAAATTATGAATTGCTGTGGTGTTTTCTGCTTAATTGTGGATGTGCTTCATTGCCACATAATCCATCATCTACTGAAAAATCTTCTGATTTTAGCAAATAAATTGCTTCTAGTTCAAACAGATCAAAGGAAATAGAAAGCGCCATGACGCAGCCAGCATTGACTGCGTCATATCGCTTTTTTCCCCCTTGTTCCTTGCAACTGGAGCCATGGCTCAGCGAGTTAAACTTTTTAACCTACCTCTACTGCAATCTGAGTTTAACTTGTTTGACATCTCGAGTGGGCCAACTCAGCCGTTCGTCCGTCTAGGGTCGACAAACTGAGCAACCTGCTATTTAAAACTCACATAAACTGCAATAACAGTAAAACCAAGCATCATGGAAAACAGTTATTAATTTTGGAAAGTGTGGTCAAGCAGTAATGAATGCCTAGATGAGAAAATATGTATTTAAGAAATTGCATGCTGTAAAAATCACTTCTTGTTTGATTTATTTGAGGGGCCATGAATAAGCAGGGCCACTGAAATTATGCATTGCTGTGGTGTTTTCTGCTTAATTGTGGATGTGCTTCATTGCCACATGATCCATCATCTACTGAATAATCTTCTGATTTTAGCAAATAAATAGCTTCTAGTTCAAACAGATCAAAGGCCAGATGTAGCAAAGGTTTTTACCCATTCTGTGTCTATGGGAAAAATTGTTCGTACATATGGCCCCAAGTTACTAAAATGTTGCAGCTCTTGTTCCCTCAAAGTGGAAGGCCCTTTGCAAAAGTGACTGATGATCTTTCAGTTGCTTATTGCTGTATGTAAAATTGCAAAATAATGAAGTAACTCTAACACAAAATGTGCAAATAAGTCGCATTTTCTTGCTGCATAATTTAGTCAGCCCGCCAACAATTTGTTTCTTCCTCCTGCTAAAAGGAAGTGGCCCTGGGTATAAACTAGAGGCCAAGATAACTTTTAAAGCAATGTTGCAGGAAGTGGGGTGAGTTTCTCGGGCCAGACTATGACAGGCTTAAATCTATGTGTAACAATAGAACATGATGTTGAAGGACTAGAAGAGGCCTTATGGTGTCCTGTGGTAGGTGCTGAAGAGAGATGATAGTTGAATGCCAAAAGATTGTGTTTGTTTGCTCTCTGCCAGTGAGCTTGTTGGTCACTGCTGCTGTGGTTGTTCTCATGGGGAGAGTAACAGGAAAGAAACCAAACATCACTGCTGATGTTAGGGAGATTTGCTGTTATTTTGAGGCGCTCAGATGGAGAGAAGATTGAGTGCAGTGTGTGGTGAGTTGTATGTGTAGGACCATTAATGAGTTGGGAGAAGCCAAGGGCCTCTAGGTTTGTCATAGAGGAGATGCAGACGAGGAGGTTTATGTTGGAGGTGAAGATTAAGAGAGAATAGAATAAGGTTAAGTGTTGGAGGCTGCAGGTTGGAGGGGAGAGGAGGGAGAATTGTCCAAGCGAAGAGGGCGTGGAACTGGGGGAAAAGGAGAATATAAAGAGAAGATTAATCATAGACCATGCAGAAGCCCTGGACATTCGATATGCATGCACATAGGTACTGTGTAATAGAGAAGCCCAGAACTCTTGATTGTATGTATGTGCTGTGTAAGGTGCCACCCCAGGTCCTAATGCACAGGTGTGTTGGTGCTGTGTAAAGCAGTTGGCATGTGGAGGTCCATGTGCCTACTACGCACAGCCACTGTGCCAGGCAACCTCCCTTGCGTGTGTGGGTGTATGAGATGTGTGTCTATCTGTCTGTATATGAGTATAGTTACTGTGTAATGTAACAGCCCATCCATTGGTTTTTGTTTGTATGCTGTAGCTGTGTTAAGAAGGTGGCATGGTTAGTGTCTTGTGTGGGCAGGTGGCAGGCTCGGGCCTACTAGTGTCTAAAGCCATTGTACCTGGCTACAGTTTTGGTGCTGTGTGTAAGACCACTTAGCCAGACACCAGCCCTTCTCCTACTGTGTGTGTATCTTTCTATAGGTACCTATGGGCCTGTGTCTGTATGTATAGCTACTGCTAAACTGCATGCCCGGTCCGTGTTGCATGCAGCAGCTCCGATATCAGTGTGCATGTACAGACGCTGTGTAAAGCTGCTTCTTGCGGGACTGGTGTGTGTGGGGGGGCAAAGTGCCTAGAAGCATTTCCATGCCTACTGTGTGTATATCTACTCTGTCAGACTTAGTGTACACAGCGCATGTCTGTGTGTTGACATTATGCGTGCACCAGCTTGACTTAATTTGTATGTATACGCAGTGTAATGCTGCAGCCACGTTGGATGGGCATTTGTGCGTGCCACAGGCCTTTTCTGTTTATGTATAGCCATTGTGTTTTGTGTGTGCAGCAGCCCTGGAGGTCACTGTGTAAAACTGTGTTTAGTAACATGGTTCCCTGTGTAAGAATGCGTGCCTGTGTGTAGTCATACTAGGTCCTTGTGCAGGGCCCGGTCTCTTCCCCATCTCTCACTGTTGCTTTGCTCCTCCCTCCCTTCTGACAGATTCCGGAATGGAATGAGCGCCTTGACTTGATGTACTGTGATAGCAGCGCTGGGCTTCAGGCAGAGCCCTCTACTCCAATACACTCTACGTCACTCTACTGTACACTTCTGCATTCTACGATGCTGCACTCTACAATAGCCTACTCTGCAACACTGCACTCTCTGCCACTGAACTCTATGCCACTGTACTCTACGCCACAGCACTCAATGATGCTGCAGTCTACTCTGCACCACACAAATCTATCCTACTCCATGCTAATGCACTCTATGCTACTATACTCTATGTCACTCTAAATGCATCACTCCACTGTTTGCCACTGCAATCTATCCTGCACCACTCCACTCTGCACCGCTCCACTCTACGCCACTGCACTCTATGCCAATCCACTTTAAGCCACTCTAATCTACTCTGCACCACTGTACTCTACAACACTCTATTCTAGGCCTCTACAATCTACACTACTTTGCTGTTCTCTGAAACAATCCACCCTGTGCCACTGCACTCTACGCCACTGTATTCCACTCCTCTCTACACCACACTCTAGGCCACTGCACTCTATGCCAATGCAATCTGCACCACCTTACTCAAAACCAGTATACCACACCATTGCACTGTATGCCACTATACACTACTCTGCAACACTCTACTCTATCCAACTGCACTCTAAGCCACTATACTCTAGGCCACTGCACTCCAAGCCGTGGCACTCCAAACCACTGACCTCTAAGCCACTGACTTCTAAGCCACTGATTTCTGCACCACTTGTTGGACCTGGCCTTCTCTGCAGGGTCATCCCCAGACTTTTTGCCTTTTCCCTCCACTTTTTGCTGAATTCATTTTTGTTGGCTTTAGGATTCTGGGTACCAACCAGTGTCAGAATGCATGTGCTCACACTCCTAAAACATGGTAACATTGGTGTACCCACAATTGGTATATTTAATTTACTTATAAGTCCCTAGTAAAGTGCACTATAGGTGCCTGGGGGCTGTAAATTAAAGGCTACTTCTGGGACGCCAGCACTGACTGTGCCACCCACTTAGGTAGCCCTTGAAACATCTCTGGTCTGCCCCTCCAGAGCTTGTATGTGCAGTTTCATTGCCATGTCGACTTGCCATTTAAAACCCCTTGCCAAGCCTTAAACTCCCCCTTTATTACACATAAAACACCCCTGAGGTAGGCCCTAAGTAGCCCATAGGGCAGGGCACTGTGTAAGTGAAAGGCAGGAAATATACATTATTATAGTTTTACATGTTCTGGTAATGAAAAACTCTCAAATTAATTTTTCACTTCTTCGAGGTCTACCCCTCTCATAGGATAACACTGGGGAATCCTTAATACATATATTAAGTATAATTCCTGACTGGAAGGAGGTAGAGCTGTCATGTTTAGTACCTAGGGAATTGTAATGATAAATTCAATTTTACCATTAAAGATAATGTATCATTCCAATTTAAAAAATGCCACTTTTAGAAAGTTGGCATGTTCTGCTCTTAGCCCTGTGTTCCTACTGCTGGTCTCCAATATACATCTGGGGTAGGTGACTGCTGGGCCTTGTGCATTCCCTCTAAGCAGCCACACACATTGGGAGATTAGATGTGTCTTGATGGGTTTTAATGTGCCATTAACTGGCTTGATGGAGGGGTGGGGCTTAGCACAGCCTCACTTACACCTAAATAGGTTTGTCCTGTCCACAACCAAAAGGGCTTAACGACTCTGCATTGTCACTCCAGCCAGCTTGACGCCAGGACAGGTGGAGGCAGGCCATCTGTGCACTCCAAAGGTATGCCTCTTGAAGCTTCAGGGACTTTCCAGAACCATGGCACCAAAGTACAAATACGGACCTCAGACATCAACACTTCAGTACACTTCTGTACCTGTGGATACTCTGCCAGGAAGAAGGACCATTGTGCTGCTGAAAGGACTGTCACTCTGCCGTACTCCTGCTCTGCTGTGCTGACCTACTGCCTGCTGCCCTCCTTGCCTGGTAGTGAGAAAGTCTGGGTCTGCATCTCTCCAACCCAGAACCAAAGTGACTCCAAGGGCTTGCTTGCTTGCCTCCTGTTTTCTGAAGTCTCAGGGACACAAAAGACTTCCTACTCACCTGCTACAGCACCTGGACTCTGCCATCTGTGAGTCAACCCTGCCAAGTGGTGTCACCCGAGTTCTGGACCTTTGGAAATGGGCCTTAGGTGCTCTGCCTTTTGTGGTCCTTCTCAGAACTGACACCTGACAACACAAACCCTTGCAAATCAATGCCATGTAGGATTTAAGGTACTGTGTTCAGCAGGCGCAGGTCCCTGTAGCCGGCCCATGCTCCATTGTGCTCAGCCTGAACTCTTGACTTTGCCCTGGTCCATCGCAACCAGATAACCATGATTGTTCCTTTGTGTTTTTATGTGCTATTTTCACCTAAATCTTTAAAAGTGCAAATCTCAGAATCTACTTATTGGCTTTTTGTCGTTTTGGTCTTGTTTTATTCATACAATTAAGCTTTATTTTTCTAACCAAGTGTGGTGTCTTTTTGTGGTGTTTCCTCTGTGCTACTGTTTGAATTGGTCCACAAATACTTTACACATTGCCTATTAAGTTAAGCTTGATTGTTCGGTGCCAAGCTACCAGAGCGTAAGCACAGTTTAATTAAGGTTGTGTATCTGACTTACCCTGATTAAGATAGTGGTCCCTCCTTGGACAGGGTGGATTGCATGGCTCTGCCAAATAGAGACCCAATTTCTAACATCACTCTATTCAACACTGCAGCAATGTACTCTATGCGACTGCTTTCTATGCCACTTTACTCTGCACCACTTTGCGCCGCTGTATTTCAAGCAAGTCTACTCTACACCACTGCACTGTACAACACTCTACTCTGCAACACTACACTCTCACACCACTGAACTCTTCTCTACTGTGTCCCTCTACTCTGCTCCACTGCACTCTATGCCACTGCATTCTATGCCACTGGACCACTCTACTCTATGCCAATCCGTGCCACTGTACTCTACGCCACTCTAATCTACTGTGTACCACTGCATGCTATGCCACTTCACTCTACACCTTTGTGCACTACTGTGCACCACTTTACTCTCTACCAATGCACCTACTTTAGTGTGCACCACTGCACTCTTTGCCACTGCACTCTATTCCAATCGGATCTAGTCCATACCACTCTACTGTGCACCACTCCACTCTATTCCAGTGTACTCTATGCCACGACTATGCCACTCTACTCTACCCTGCACCACTCCACGCTACCCCGCACCACTCCACTCTATGCCACTTCACTCTACTCTGAAATGATCTACTCTACACCACTGCACTCTGTGCCACTCTGCTCTATGCTGCACCACTCTGTGCTACTTTACTCTATGCCGCTGCACTCTATGGCAGTCTACTATGAGCCACTGCACTCTATCCAATGTACCCTACACCACTTTACTCAAAACCAATACACTCTATGCCACTGCACTCTATGCCAACTACTCGGCACCACTGCACTCTACACCCCTATACTTTACTCTGGAACGCTTTATGTCACTGCACTTTACGTCAATGCACATTACTCCACTCTACACCATTGCACTCTACGTCACTGCACTCTACACTCCTCTATTCTACTCTGCACCATTGTACTGTATACCACTGCTCCCTACAGCACTCTGCAACACTCTACACCACTGCAACCTATGCCAATGCACTCTACACCACTGCACTCCAAGACTCTCTACTCTGCAAGACAGCACTCTGCCACTTAACTCTATGCCACTGCATGCTATGCCAGTATCCACCATTGCACTCTGCTCGACTGCACTACAAGCCACTCTGTTCTACTCTGCACCACTGGACTGCACCACTGCTCTCCACAGCACTCTACTCTGCAATACTATAGTCTATGCAACTACATTCTACGCCAATTCATTCTACACCACTGCACTCTAAGACACTCTACTCTGCAAGACAGCACTCTCCACCACTGAACTTTCCACTATTCTGCACCACTGCACCCTATGCCACAGCACTCCACTCTTTAAATAAACAGGGGTCCCTATAGCACACACTTGCAAGTTTTACTGGGGGGAACATTTATGCCCAGAGGCAGCGTACATGAGAACAATTAAAATCTCATTTATTTAACCAAGTAAATCAAAATTGGTGAGTGAAAATATAAAACACAAAGGACAAACAATTATATAAACAAAAGAGCCCAGGCAATAATGTGTGACGCACATAAAACAATCTATTTGTCACAAAGAAATCTACAGCAGCAATCCTGCCCTTATGTTAATTACTTGGTACATTTTATAGGGTCAGTGCATGAGCGTTGCTGACCTTTCAATCCTATAACCATAACAGTATCATCATCAAGACATTACAAATGATGCTTGAGAAGTTTTACTCGGGAAAAACTGAAGGAAAACAGAAAAAAAAGATGGAGGTATCAAGATCTGAGACTGAGTTAATAGGGAACTCATTGTTTGAGATGATAAGAAAAGCCTGGACGAATGCTTATCGAGGATGAGAGGAGTATCTTGGGCTGGCAGCTGTAACTCTTGTGAAATTCCTAAATGCAAAGGTGTACCAAAGTCAACGCTAAAACTTCATTAGGCTCAAATGTTAATTGACAGCTTGTGAGTTGTGATTATGTTTTTGATCAGGGAAAGGTATTTGCCTTTGAGATCACCCTTGGAAGAATCAAGAGTGGTTTAGTTAGTGATGAGATTCAGATTCCCTTTCCCTTTAGCTGAGAGCAGACCTTACTTAGATATTTCTCTTGAACTCTAATTTCGATGTGGCTTCATGCCGCCATACCTCTCTTGATGGAAACATCTCCAGAAGTTCTGTTGTGTTGACTACTTTCCTGAACCTAGAGAATATTAGTATAGTTAGGATTTTAGATTAAATGGTTAGGCAGGAAAACTTGGAATTAAGCTTAATGCATCAATTGTTTTTCCTTATTTTCTGCATTATCTCTATTGAATTAGTGGACTTTTACAGGTTAGTTGAATTGCATATAGTGTGACGTTTTGATTCTTCCTTGGTTATTCTGTGCTTGTATACTATGATTTCGAGGCCCCCTCCAGAACCAGTGGAGAAAGGCATCCACTCACCCTATCCTTGGCAGGATGAAGCACACTGGGCACAAGGCCCCCTCCAGAACCAGTGGAGAAAGGCATCCACTCACCCAAACCTTGGCAGGATGAAGCACACTGGGCATAAGGCCCCCTCCAGAACCAGTGGAGAAAGTCATCCACCCAGCCAATCCTTGGCAGGGTGAAGCACACTGGGCACAAGTCCCCCTCCAGAACTAGTGGAGAAAGGCATCCACTCACCCTATCCTTGGCAGGATGAAGCACACTGGGCACAAAGCCCCCTTCAGAACCAGTGGAGAAAGGCATCCACTCACCCACTCCTTGGCAGGATGAAGCACACTGGGCACAAGGCCCCCTCCAGAACCAGTGGAGAAATGCATCCACTCACCCTATCCTTGGCAGGATGAAGCACACTGGGCACAAGGCCCCCTATAGAACCAGTGGAGAAAGACATCCACTCACCCAATCCTTGGCAGGATGAAGCACACTGGGCACAAGGCCCCCTCCAGAACCAGTGGAGAAAGGCATCCACTCACCCTATCCTTGGCAGGATGAAGCACACTGGGCACAAGGCCCCCTATAGAACCAGTGGAGAAAGGCATCCACTCTCCCTATCCTTGGCAGGATGAAGCACACTGGACACAAGGCCCCCTCCAGAACCAGTGGAAGAAGGCATCCACTTGAGAGACTGTGGCTTTGCACTCCCCAGGACCAAGCAGTGGGCAAAGCACCCACTAGAGAGACTGTGGCTTTGCACTCCCTAGGACCAAGCAGTGGGCAAACGACCCACTAGAGAGACTGTGGCCTTGCACTCCCCAGGACCAAGGAGTGGGAAAACCACCCACTAGAGAGACTGTGGCCTTGCACTCCCCAGGACCAAGCAGTGGGCAAACCACCCACTAGAGAGACTGTGGCCTTGCACTCCCCAGGACATCACTGTGGGCATGGAGCCCCCTCGAGGAGCAGTGGTGTGTTACCATCTTCCCGCTGAGGAGCCCCCCCACTCCCCTGAGGTGCCTGTGTGTTTTCAACCTGATGCCCCTGCAGTGTTCTCTCTGTATTGAAGCCGGAGTCAAGTGTGGGCTTGGACCATGATTTTTGGCCCAGTGGGCCACCGACATTTGCAAAGGACAGTGTATGGCCTTCTGTACATATTGTAAATATTTGTATATAGTGTTTTTCTATTTGTTACGTATATCTGCCTATTTCTAAAATATCACTTATTTCACTCAATTCCTTTTGTCCTTGTATTCTTCCAGGGGGTAACGGGGTGTAAATGTTCTGTGTTGCATGTGTTTGTGTGTATGGTGTTGTGGGCGAGGGTGGGGGTGTTGCGTGTGTGTGTGTCACTCTCTTTTTCCTCCCCCATCTCCTGTGTCCTTGGTGCAGTACTCACCATGGTCGTCGCCGCCGCCGCCTTTGATGTTCCTCGTGTATGAGGAGGTAGACCAGCATCGGCAGGACCTGTAGCTCGGGCTCCATGCGTCCTGGTTCTTCGTTGAGTGTCGAGCGGTGAGTGGTTCCCTTCCATAGACTGTTTCCGCCATGCTTTTGATGGCGTTGGTACCGCCCCGGAAAAGCTGGTGGATTGGCGGGTTGTGATGTGGTGGGCGGTCCTCCGCCTGTCTGTTAGCGGTGACCACCGCTGTGTTTGTTGCTACTGCCGTGGCAGTCGGAGTGTTAAAGTGGCTGTCTGTGTTGGCGGTTTCTGCCGTGGTCATGATCCCATTTTTTTTACCGCCGGCCTGTTGGCGGTATTACCGCCGCTTTTACACCGACCGTCACGGTTGTAATGAGGGTCTATGTATTTAAGTATCTATTTATTTATTACTTTAGTACTACTGTACAAGAGGAAAACATAAATAAATACTTTCTCGTAAGCTTTACTCTGTCTCCCCATCACCCTATACCTCTATCAATCTATCCTCCATTCCCACTCTCTGACTCATCCAAAACACATTCTACTACTTTGATCTCCAAAATAACTCTGCCTAAGCTCTTCCCTCCTCTACCGCTCCTGGCTCACCCCAAACCTCAGTTTATTACTATGATCTCCCAAACAACTGTACTAAATTCTCCCTCATCTCACCTTTGACTCATCCAAAACCTCTTCCACTGCTATGATCGCCATAACCCCTTTCTACAGACTCTTTCCTCCTCCATCTCTCCTTTACTCATCCCAAGCCTCATCCTATTACTATAAACTCCCAATTAACACTTCTGGATTCTTCCATCCTCTAGCCCTCCATTATTCTATTCAAACCTACTAACAAACTCACATATCCTCGGCTCAAATTAACTCATACTTATACTAATACTGTACTTATATTTCCCTATACTAATCCTCCACTAATCCTTTTGGGTTCCAGAATAGTGTGCTACTCGCCGAAAAACTCTTCAATGCCTCGTCAGGGGTAGTATGCACTAAATAAATACAATTACAATTACATTCTTTTATTTATTTTGCTTCTATAAGCTATTGCACATCTAAAGTCAACAGGCATCAATTTGAGCTCTCCCGCATTTAGGCCCATATTTATACTTTTTTTAGCGCCGCATTTACATCATTTTTTGACACAAAAGCTGCGCAAAGTTACAAAATACAATAGTATTTTGTAAGTTTGTGGCACTTTTGCGTCAATAAGAGGCACACATTCGACACTAAAAAGTATAAATATGGGCCTTAGTCTCATTAAGTTATACCATTCTAGCTTCACTTAGTAGGATAGGTTTCTGCATCTGTCTTCACATTTGTGGCACTTGTCTAGCGTGAAGAAAGGCAGTATCAAGCAAGAGCACAAGGAAATGCCTTGACCAGGCAATGAAGTACATCTGGTAACCACATGCGTGCTAGATGATGCTGATGCTTGTGCAGTTGTTGGAGATATCTCAAGCCACTGGAGCTAGTACCACCGTATGGTGAATTTCCATGAGTAATTAACTCTTACTCAGTGAAAGAAAACTTTGCAAATAGGCCCTATCTCGGTGATTGCACGATGACTTTGATTATAATGTAGGTTGCGTCATGTACTCGCACTGTGTGCTCATGGGCAAATTACAATGGTTCACTATCTGTCAAAATGCATAGTTTATACAAACATTTTCTTCCTTGGCACCACAATAACTAGATTCTCACATTTTGTTCAGTGGTCCCTTTTCTAGCAAGAATGGAACTTTTACTTATTGGTAGTAGAAAAAAAATGAAAATAAGTGAGGTGTGTGTTGTCAGAGATGCCAACAAGGAAAGAATGCAAATTATGCCACACAAGTCCCTTTTAACATGTTTCATTTCATGTTGTGTATGAGGAAAAGTGTCGATTCCAGGCGCCTTTTCTTGAAGAATGTGACTAGCCAGATTGCTTTGCTGACAGATGAAGGTAAAATGCCAAATGAGCCTCCAGTGACTCTCTGGAGGGAATCTGTGGCACAATATGAAAGTTTGCAGGATATATACTTTTTTTTTTACAGAAATGGGGCCAGATGTAGGTACAAACCAATTTGCGACTTGCAAATTGCGAGTCCTTCCGACTCGCAAATTGCAACTCGCAAACTGGTATGCAGAAAGGTGTCTCAGACACCTTCTGCAACTCGCTATGGGGTCGCAAAGACCCACCTCATGAATATTTATGAGGTGGGTCACAGTTTGCGACCCCATAGCGAGTCTAGGCACTCACGGGGATGGTGGCCTGCTGGAGACAGCAGACCACCATGTCCGTGACTGCTTTTAAATAAAGCAGGGTTTTTTTTCTCTTTGCAGCCCGTTTTCCTTAAAGGAAAACGAGCTGCAAAAAGAAAAAATACCGAAACCTTTTTGTTTCGGTTTTTTCAGAGTAGGCAGTGGTCCATAGGACCACTGCCTGCTCTGAAAAAATATTTTTGTGAGCATTCACAAAGGGGAAGTAGGGAATATGGTATAAGGGATCCTGTATTATTGGTGAAATCCCCAAAGAAAGTACGCTATAAGATCTTGAGGTGGTTCTTTAAAAAGAGGTCAGATTTTTTTTGAAGATATGCAATCCCATATATGAACTTCTTCACTCTTCTGTCCGAATTTACGATGAGGGCCGGCTCTAGGCTCAATTCAGAGATAATCAGGAAATTGGAATATGCCAGATTCAGGAAAATTGGAGATTTTTTATCCGGTGGTAGATGGGAAATGCTTCCAAATATAGGGGTTGCTATGCAAAACGATTTTCTGCTTATGGGGTCCTATAATAGAATCGATAACCTTATCGATCTGGATTGTGGTCAGATTTGCGATACTCAGAAGATAGTGAAAGAACTGATAGACCCCTCTGTGGATAGACAAGCGAGTGAATGGAGAAGGCTACTTATGGAGTTGAAAAACCCTAATCTTCTGGTAAAAGCTACCAGGAAATGGGATCGAGATGAAGGACTAAAATTCACAAAGGATATCTGGGTGAAAATGAATGGATTAAACTTTGGGGTACTGAGAGGTGCAAATTGGTTCAGAATGCTGTTTTTTTAGTAAAAGGCTGCCCTATTGTACTCCACAATTTGTATCCCAGATTTATCCCAGCTGTCTTAATCACTGTTTATGTTGTCAAGCGGAGGGCATAGCAAACTGGACACATGCGATAGGCACTTACGGGCTTATCCAAGAGTTCTGGGGGAAGGTATTTAAGTTTTTTTAAATAGCTTTACAGATTGAAATAGACCCTAGTGTGTGGTTACCGGTTTTGGGCTATGACCCTAATGCGAAGCTTGCACCTACGTGGGTAAAATTAGTCTACATCGCCACACTGGTGGCCAGATCCCTATTACAAAATTGGTGCTCCGCGCAGATTCCAACTGTTAAATAATGGCTAAATAAATGGCACAAGTAAGGAATCAGGAATGGAAGTATGCAATGAGGTCAGGTGGGCTCAAGAGATTCTCCCAAACCTGGGGTAAAGTTTTGGAGACAACTGACATTAGCTCAGCCTAGGGGTGGGGATAAGGACTCAGCCATCCCTATTTGAGGGTATTTAAGAGGATGTTAATCTTATTGAATTTGATGTTATTGTTTCGCTGAGCTCAATCTGTAACAGAAATTAGTTATGCTATGATGTCGGATCTCATCAATAAAAAAAAAAGTCATATTTACAAGTTATTCTTTTTCTTTTTTTTTTAGATGTACCCACTTTTTTCTAAAAAGGATCATTTCTTCAATTTTGTTACATAATTTATTTGACTTTGACATAATTTTATGTACTTTAAATTAAAGTGCAAGCATGACATGAAGGAGTTTTAGATATGAACATGGTGTGACTTTGATCACATGATTTGGCGTTAATTCATAATGCCATCTCATGTGACTCACCAGTTCTTAAACACAAGTACTTACAGATTTGCGATAGGTCATATCCCATCCTGAGCAAAGGTTGCAAGACGTCTGCTTGGAAACAACATAACTGGTTTACTGTCTCACTCATTCATAGCGGTTTAACCAGTCCCCTATGTTAATTGATGCAGTTCAAGGTCACTCCATGGGCCTCGTTATGAGTTTGGCGGATGGGCTTTCCCTGACAAGGTGGCCGCCACCTTCATGGCAACCACCCCGCCGGACCTATTAGGAGTTTACCGCTAGGTCGGGGGGCCCCCTGTGGCCCTGTGCACCTGTTCTCTGCCAGCTTTTTAATGGCGGTGAATACGCTTCAAAAAAGAAAACAAAAATAACATATATGAGGCCTGTGTCCTTCTCAGAGCAAGTTTCGATTACAGTAACCATAAGGATTATGCCTGTGTGACTGATGCTTAGGCATGGTATTGGGTTATGTCAAATGTGGAATGAGGTTGATTTTTTTTTTTTTTTTTAAATGGAAGCACTAGAGCACAATAAGATACTTCTCTTTTTAGAGGGCTAGTTCAGAGCCATTTTTAGGTTGAGCCTGCGAAAGCTTGCACTCTCATTTGTGAGTCTCTTGTGTACGCTGATGGGCTTGGAACCTGCCCATAGCTTACCATTTGTTGTCATCATTGTCGCTCCTGTTTGCTGCCTTTTCATTGGGCAGTGGCTTGTCATGCATCACTTCTTTTTGGGTCTGTGGTGCATGGACCAAGTACAGATTAATTAGCTTTAATAAGTGTTGGGAGTGGCCACAGAAGATGGCCGACAGGACGCACTTCTAAGAGGCTCCGCCAGACTCCTGTATAATCCTGGCCTAATTCCTGTTGCTGGTCCTGGACACCCAGTGCGTGAAGCCTCAGTGAGCCCACACACCCTGAATTCCTGATCTGCAAGGCGGGGTGCCACCCTTGAGCACATCACTGAGGAGTGTTCCACAACGGGTCTGGAGGCCTCAGAGGCACATGGCCGGGTGCCAGCGATGCTGCGGCCTGCCGGCTAGCTGAATCCCTTAGACCCTGCAGAGCAGCTGGCTGCTCTCTGGGGTCCCCTTGCTGCTGGGAAGCTAGCCCAGCAGACTCCTGAGATGCAGAGGTGATGCTTCGGGTGCACGGATGCGGCCTGTACCAGATGTCTCGCCTTGGTCTTCCTGCACGGCTTTGCTGAATGCTGCGGCTGGCTAGATTGCAAGGTGTGGGGATGGCCATGTTGATTGCGAGGTGTGCGGACAGTGAGGGGACTGGGGAGGCTTCAGACAATATTTAGAGTCGTATCACCTGGGCAGCCCCGCAGACATTGGTGCCCCGATGGGCAAAAGGAAGCGACAGCGCTCACGACTGTTGTACCTCTGGGGGTACTCCCCGATTTGATTGGCCTGTCTAGCGCTTATTTGCCCGTGTCATAGGTTATACCCTGACGACCCGACTGCTGAGTCCTAATTAGAGACACCTGAGGACATGCTGGCCTTTGGGGGGACACAGTTAGGTCATAAATGCATCCTGCTAGTAAAGCCTCCATAAAGTATCTGTTAAGGTACGGTTAGCAGAGGCTTCCATAGTGTAGCTCCAGACTGAGGTGGCCACTGTAAGGAAGTAGGTGACCACAGTCACATCAAAAATGGAGGCCCTGGAAGCATGAGTGGAGGATGCAGAGGTGAGATCACACCATAACATTTTTTTCCATATTTATACTTTTTTAGCGCCGCATTTGTGTCGTTTTTTGACGCAAAATCGGAGCAAACTTACAAAATACAATTGTATTTTGTAAGTTTGTGCCATTTTTGCATCAAAAAATGACGCAAACTCAGCACTAAAAAAGTATAAATATGGGGCTTTGTGTCTCCTGGGGTTCCCGGAGCATGCGGAGGGGAGTTACACTGAAAAGTTAATTGAAAAATTGATCCTTCTACCCTGAAGGCCTGCGGGTTGTCTCCTATGTTCACCACTGAGAAAGCGCACCAGGCCTTCGTGGCTCCACCTTGCCCGGGGGGTGCCACAGTGGGCGATAACAGCCCATATACTGAATTATAAGGACGGAGATTGCATCCTCTGGGCAGCCAGGTGTATCATTACAGACAGGTATGAGAACAAAAAGATTTCCATTTATCCATACCACACCAATAGAGTACAGAGGTCCCAGAAGACATTTCTGGAGGTCAAGGCCAATCTTAGATCAATAGTCCTCCACTATATGTTGCTGTATTCTGCTAGACTGAGGGTGTTGTTGGGGGTCAAATCTCACTTTTTTGACAATCCAGAGGATGTATGGTGGTGGTTGGAGGTCTGGGACAAGGTGCCCTGAGAGAGGACAGGCTCCTGGATGTCGGGGCCTCGGATGGATGTGGGCGCTTGTGGTCCTACTTGGAGAAGAAACGAGAAGATGGTGACTGGGTGTGGTGAGTCTCACATGGGGCTAGCCCTCCTATGGTTGTAATCCAAGATGATGGTACCATGGCCCTGGCCTCCTTGGAAGAGCAGTCGGAGCCGGGGGTGAATGTGTCTGTCCTAGAGACTCTTTCAATGCAGAATGATTCCATGATCTGGTCTAATGTTTCATGATGTGTTTAAGTAATTTAACACTGTCTGATCACCCATTATTCCCTATTACAGGAGATGTTCTTCATTTTGTATTTTTGTGCTGGGTGGGACACAGCAGGGCTTGTCGCTTAGGTACAAGCTGCTATTGGCTGGTACACTGCACTTAGTATGTATCTGAGAAGGCATTACATCATTTATGGGGTTCCAGAGACACCTCTTCAATGACCCTGGTAGATAATGGTTGGGAATCGAGGGTTTAGACTGTAGGTCATGACATAAGGAAATGTATTGGATTTGCAGTATGGTGTGTTGTTGTAATGGAGTCCATCTGGGTGGGGGAAGTTTGGACAGTTGCTTTGTTTTCTGGGCCCACTGTAGGGGTAATTTGTTCCTTGTTGCAGTCCTGAGGTATAGACAGTATATGTATTTCCCTTACTGGTGGAACGTGAAACAGAAGTTGGTGTGGGAGGGTAGGTGGGTGGGATTGCAGATGGGGATATGCTATTTTCATGACTGATCAGATAAATATTATCTCGTGAAATGTCAGAGAGCTCAGAAGCTACTCCAAGCATTCCAGAGTCCACTTGTTCTGCATGAGACACAAAGTGGGTCAGTTGTTCACTGCTTCATACTCTTCATATGCTGAAGGGGTGGGGGTGGCCATCTGGGTGTCTCCAGGAGTCCCCTTTAGGCACACCTATAGCGATGCGGATGTTGAGGGGTGCTATCTTTTGTTTCAAGGTATTCTGGATGGCAAGGATATCACTATGCTGAACTCTTATGCCTATAATGTGGATGGTCTGCACTTTTCTGATGACCTTCATGATCCTTTAGAGGATAGTGACCCTTTAGAGGATAGAGTGGACTCTCTCATATTCTGGGCATGCAACTTCAATTACATCCTGGATGAAGATGATGATCATTACCCACCCAGGAGAGGCACTAAACCTCTGACGGTGGACTCCCTTGGGGCAGTTATGTGTAATCTTGACCTGCCGGACAGCTGGCAAGCACTACACCCAGAGGTTCGTGAATACACCTGCCATTCCTGGATGCATAAAACTTAAAGCCATCTGGAACGAGTTTTTGTAGGGGACGGACCATACAGGGATAATTGCCGTAATACATTTGGGTCAGTTCATCTCAGATCACACCCCTGTTTTGTTGGCTCGGTTTTGGGGAGATACGCCTAGTGAGATTAGAAGTTGGCAAATACCCCCTGGTCTCCTAACAAATGTGGTCTGTTGGGATGCATTAGCAACCTCCTTAGAGAGCTAAGTGGTGAAGAATTGGGGGACCATGAATACTACATCCTTTGAATGGGAGGGGCGCTCACTGCGGTAATGAGAGGAGAGGGTATAGGAACCGTCTGTGGGGTGCCGAGGTGAATGGTGGCAGAGCTCAAGGTACATTAAGGACGCTTGGCTGACCTGCAAAGAAACAAAGCATGCTCAGCAGACGTGCTCACGAAAATGCTAGTGGGACATAGAGAAGTGCATAGGTGCTGGGACACTCTGGATAGGACTACCCTTAGAACATACAATCAGCTTTTACATATGGAGGGTGATAAGTCGAGCAGGCTTCTGGCCTGGATTCTCAGATATGAAACAGAGACACCTCCCATACTGCACATCCATAATGCAGACGGGGTGCCACAGTTCAAGTGGCAGGACATCTTGTCTGCCTTTTTGGATCACTTCAAAGTGGTGTATAGGGCTGGGCCGCTTTGCTCTGAGGGGGCAATCAATAGGTTTTTGGTCCTGCATGTAACGCACAATAAGTAATACCATAAGGTATATAATAAAATATTGTAAACGGGATGGGGAAGGGTTAAAGGGGACCGAGAGGAGGGAAGATCATGTAGTATATCTTAATTCATGTTCTTCACAAATAAATTGGCAATATCAATATATCAGAAAATGGTGACAAGTAACGTTTATGAATATATAGGAGCCTGAATAACCTAAGATGTGTGATTACAAATAAATATGAACTCTCCCAGACATGTTAAGGGGATGACAGGACCATGCTTTATCACCCATGGACATCACATCCACTGTGATGCAGAAAGTCATACCAGCTTCTAGGTGGAGTCTCGGGGATTTGTCCTTAAGTAGTTTAGTCATCAACGAAAGGTGCTGAAACCTGTAAGCAGAACTCTGTATTATATCCTGTATAAAATTCTCTCATAAAAGGCAATCTTGTACATGTCAGTCAGTGATTCCGTATGTGTGGGCAGCTGCGGGGAGTGCCAGTTTCTAAGGATAACTAGTTTGGCTGCTGTGGACAGAAGGCGGCATTCATGGTTTGTTATGTTGCGGATGTCAGTGGTGTAACTACACAATAACTTCACAATTTCACAGGAACTGATGAACTGCAGGCACAGGATTAACTGAGGCAACTGAGGTCATATCCACAGGCCCTGATAATCCCCAAACTACACCTCAGTCATAAGTTACTATGCGAAATCATTCCTGGCCTCAGCTCTATCCTTCTTCCTCCCGGAGGAAAACTACTTTCTACTTCCAAGGGTATTAGGGATTCGGGAGATGGCTCACCTGAAAGCTTAGAGTCACTGATTAAAAGGGAAGCCATCGAAGCAGAGTTGTAAACTCTCTTAACCCCTAAATGGCAACATGTATGCAGCATTTAAAAAATCTTGACGTTTAAGAATATGTTTTGAGAATAATCTGAGGAGCTGAATACTACAGCTGTCTCGAGGGGTGAACAAGAGACCTGGAGATCAGCTGTACAAATCAATTTTATGGTCTCAAACACTCCAATTCAAATTCAGTGTTGGTGAAGGCAAAAACTATGTTTTTAAAGTACTAATCACATTTTAGGAGTCTGCAAATGTATACCATCTTCTAAAATGAGATTACGATCCCATACCAATTTGGTATTTATAAGGGGCAGGTTGTATGGATACCTTCCAAATACTGTATCTGTAAAAGATATATCAATGTTTTGCAACCAAAATCTGGTTGCAAAACATTAAAAAAACATACCAACTGCTGAGTTGGTGTAGTACGTGACTTGCAAAAGTGAAAGGTCCCACTGGAACTCATTCCTCATTGTGAATGTTAAAAAAATGTTTGTTGGGTAGGCAGTGGTCTAGGGGACCTCTGTGAACATTCAAGCAAAAAAAGAGTAAACTTTTTTTAAAACACTATTAAAAACATAATGGGCTGCATTAAAAAAAAAGTTTACTATATTAAAACCTAGTAGACCCCAATCCCTGTAATGGCTACCAAATGGGGTGAGTTTCAGTTAAAACTGTAGGGGCCTTGAGGGGCTTGAGACCCTTCTCATTCAATAACCACAGTCCCTGTCAGGGACAACCACAAACCTCAATGAATTAACCTGTGCTTAATCATCTGGTAGCTGGCACAAGAGCAGTCACGTTTAGCTTAGAGGAAATGTGTAATGTATTTATGGCACACATAAATAGTAGTATAGTAAAAACACAATTCAGGAAAAATCCAACATCAATTTAGAAACAGAGAGAAAAATGTAATAAATAATTTGACACTAAAATAAAATAAATCTAATCATTGCAACCAGAGTTTTGAATTTTTAAAGTTCTTAGTGAAAAATAGTGCGTGAATGATCAAAGCACAAACCGCAGGCATCTAGTCACATGTGACAGGGACAAGGTCAAAAGTTATGGCTGACCCACATGAAGGGCAATTCGGATACACAAGGTTTAGGACCAGTCTCAGTTTACCTTCGTACTTAGAAGGAATTTTGGGAAACAAAATTGGGAAGACAAAGTTTAGCGAGGCAAGGCAGTCAGCGGTGTCAGAGGAGGAGGTAGTGTTGTCAGAGAGCCGCTGGACGAAGTTGCAATGAAAGTTTCTATGTTCAGGCTTTGTTACTTTTTGGGAAGTTGAAAACCTTTAGCAGAACAAAGCTGCAGGCTGTGGTCAAATGAGGGTTGTTAGACCTGTCAGCTTTTTAGCACGTCTCCCCTGTCGTTTTGCCTTCTGACCTCCTGTTTTTATGGTATACTGGACTCTGTTTCTGCTGGTTTATTGTCTCTGTGCACTTTACAACTGCTAGTCAGTGCTAAAGTGCAAGTGCTCCCTGTATAAATGGTATTGGTGATTTATTTATCCATGATTGGCATATTTGATTTACTGGTAAGTCCTGAGTAAAGTGCACCAGAGGTGCCCAGGGCCTGTAAATCAAATACTATTAGTGGGCCTGCAGTACTGATTGTGTCACCTACATAAGTATCTCAGACCTGCCACTGCAGTGTCTGTGTATACAGTCCTGCACTACCAATTCGACCTGGCAAGTGAACTCACTTGCCAGGCCCAAACATTCCCTTTTACTACATGTAAGACCCCCCTAAGGTAGTCCCTAGGTAGCCCCATGGGCAGGGTGCAGTGTATTTAAAAGTTAGGATATGTACTGGTGTGTTTTACATGTCCTAATAGTGAAATACCGCCAAATTCGGTTTTCACTGTTGCAAGGCCCTATCTCTCTCATAGGTTAACATGGGGGCTGCTTTTAAATAACTTTTAAGCGCAGTTTCCCTTTGAGAGTAGATAGAGATTTAGAGTTTGACGTCTCTGAACTCACAATTTAAAAATACATCTTTTATTGAAGTTGGTTTTTAGATTGTTAGTTTGAAAATGTCACTTTTAGAAAGTAGGCATTTTCTTGCTTAAACCATTCTGTGACTCTGCCTGTTTGTGGATTCGCTGTCTGGGTCAGTTTAGCAGTTGGGCTGTTTGCACCTCACCTCTAGGCAGTGACAAAAAGGAAGCTGGGGTGTAGCCTGCCTATCCTCATGAGCCATCTGAGCTATAGTGGAGGGAGGAGTGGCCACTTCAACCTGAAAGGACTGTGCCTGCCCTCACACAATGCAGTCTCCAACCCCCTGGTGTGTGCCTGGGGCCTGGCCTGGGCAAGGCATGATCTTGTCAACAGCAGAAAGTTTCCTTTGAAGTTGGGCAACTTCAACGCCAGAAAGGGGTATAAGTAGTGGACCCCAAACCCCAGCCTTTTAGAATCTTTCTGGAATCAAGAGGAACTTCTGCCAAGGAGAAGCGCTGAAGAGCTGGAGGAGGAGTACTGCCCCATCGCTGTGTTGCTTTGCTGGGTGGCCTGCAGTTGCTGCTTCTATCTTAGAGCAAAGGGTGAACTGTGCTGTGTATCCTGCTCGAGAAAGTTCTCCAAGGCCTTGGAGTGGAGCTTGCCTCCTGTTGGAAGTCTCAGGAACATCAAAGGCTTCAGTTTCATTTGCCTACAGCACTGGGAACTGTGAGTTTTGTAGTGTTCAAGAAGGAAACCACTGCGACGCCGCCAACACCGCTGGCCTGCACCGTGACCTGTTGACACCGCACGGAGTTACACTGCCTCGCTACGCACTGCAACCCTGGTCTCACCGCCACCGCCATCTGACGCTGCCACTGTGCCGCTGCTTCCACCATGACCTGTGAGCCCTGCACTCCAGCATTGCCTTGCTCACACCGCAGCCTGGACATCCCCGACAATGCAATTCCTGCTGACATTGGCGCCGCTGCCTGCACTGTGGCCTGTGGACACCGCTTGTGAGGAACACGAAGCACCGTCCCATCCCGCACTGCAGCCCTGGTCCACCCACGCCAGCACCTTCTACTCCAGTTTCGTCAACAGATGTCCCTGTCTGCACCATGACCCGTGGACGCCACACGGAGCCCGTCCCACGTCGCACCGCTGACAGCGCTTCAGCAACGATGACGTTCCTACCTGCACCGTGACCTGGTGACACCACATGTCGCACCACCCCACTTCACACCACAGCCAAGGTCTCACAGATGCCGCTGCATGCCGTCACTGAGCCACTGCCTGCACTGTGATCTGTGGGCACCGCATGTTGCATCGTCCTGCTTCGCACCGCAGCCCTTGAAGCCATCCACTCCAGCACTCCTGACTTCATCAGCCCAGAGTTCGCGTGTGACTTCAAGGGCGCGATGACCCCAGCACCAGCTCCGGAACCGACACTGTGTTGCCAGCGACGCCGCTCTCGGATCTCTTCGCAAGGATCATGACGCCCTGCAATTCCAAAGGTACTGTTTGCGGGTGTCCCCAACACTGTAGCCGGCCCGCAACACCACAGCTGGCCTGAACTGTTGGTTTTGTTGACCACAATGCCGTGATAGCCCCAGGTGCAGCTATTGACTTCAAGGAACTGTATTTTTGAGTAATTCTTTCAGAATTCATATTTTTATTTCTGTATGTTGGATTTTTATTGTATTTGGTCTTTTTTTATATAGATAAATATTTACTATTTTTCTAAAACTGGTGTGGTGTCTCTTTGTAGTATTTTAACTGTATTACTGTGTGTTATGTGCAAATGCTTTACATATTGCTCCTGAAATAAGCCTGACTGCTCGTGCCAAGCTACCAAGGGGGTGAGCAGGGGTTATCTGAGCAAGTATCTGACTACATTGAGGTTCCCTACTTGGACAGGGTGCAAACCGATTGCCAACTAGAGACCCCATTTCTAACAAGAATCCACAAGGCCAGACACCTTTCTTGAGAGCAGCTGCTGAACAGGATTTGGTGCTAAGGAGAAAAACGTAGCGGGAGCTGCCGCAAAGTAAGGTCCACCAGCGATGCATCTTGGGCAGATCGGCAAGCAAGTAGATCCTGGTCTCCTGTTAGTTCCCAGGCCACTTTTTGGTGGAAATGTTTTTAAGCCCCAAGTTTAGGTTTTTGGCTGTTTGGGCACCAGTAGCATCACTTCGAAGTCCAGGACTGATAAGGCACCACTTAAAGGGTAGGACTCACGCCTGACAGGGTTTGGGTGTGGCTTCAAGGTTGTTGGAGCTTTTTGTGATCCTGTAGTTCAGAACAGGAGGTCAGACAACTAGCCCTTGGAATCAATTGGTGGTCCTGGGATTAATCTGCAAGGCAGGTCTTAAGCAGCAGGGCAGTGCAGTGCTATGAGGGTACAATTAGGCCTCATGCAGCAGGGCAATCCTCTGGTAACAGCAGGCAGTCCTCTGAGGTACAAAGCAGGCCTCAAGCGGCAGGACATCCTCTGAAGTACAAGTCAGTCCTTCTGGGGGGCTCTCCGCAGGTCCAGGAGTGAACTGATGAGTGGCTCAGGAGGTCTAATATTTATACCTGGTAACACCCCCCCACCTTTGAAGTAGCTGAAACTTTGAGTTCACCCCCACACACGGTTCTGGAAAGTTCCTTACTCTTTATTCCCCTGCCCAGTCTCCAAGAGGTCAGATGACAAAAGGCTGGTGTCAAGTTCCTGGCATTGCAGCACAACTAACGGGCCCAAGCAGCTGGAAACTCCTAGAAGGCCTCAGAAAGTTTAGGCCAGGAAAATGCCAATTTTTAAAAGTGGCATTTCCAAAATTGTAATCTAAAATCTGCCTTTACAGTTAAAGAGGATTTAAAATTACAATTCATTTGAGTCCAAGCATGAATTTATAGCTGCTCCCAATGTACCCTGCTGTATGGGCTGTTTAGGGTCCACCTTATTGGAGGTTTATATGTATTAAAAAGCAAAGTTTAGGCTTGGCAAAGGTTTATTTTGCCAGGGCAAATTGTCAGTTTAAAACTCCACTCCAGGCTGCTCAGGAGGCCCTGAGACATGTTTTAAAAGGCTACTTTTAGTGGATGGCACATTGTACAATTGCCTTACACCTGATTGGTATATTTAGTTTACTTGCAAGTCCCTCGTCTATGGTACCATGGGTATCCAGGGCCTGTGAATTAAATGTTAGTAGTGGGCAGCACCACTCACACACACACAAAACCATAGAAATTCCGCAGTTATAATTATACTTATCTCAAGAAACTATAAATTGTGCCCTAAGGTAACTATAGTTCAGGCCCCCGCCTTGCACAGTTATAGCATCACTAATTTCATTGTAAATGTTGCAGTGATATTATAAATGATGTCATAGAAGATGTCATGACTGATGTAATATATTGGGTAATTAGCAGTCCATAGCGAGGGCACGAGTTATAGTTACCTTAGGGCACCCCTAGAAGGATATATATATATAAATATTTTTACATTAGTGATTCAACTGATGATGAATGTCGAATTTGGTTATTGATAATGATATTTTTAGGCAATGGGTGAATGATCATCAACAATTTAATGTTCTTATTAGCTTTTTAATGCCAATATTTATATTTGATATTATTTGCAAGTATTTAAAATAGTGTAATAACAATATTTGGGAATGATTTTTTGTATATTTAAAATCTACATATTTAACATTGATTGTTACGATTTATAAAAATATATAAAAACATCAAAATATAACAATATATGATAAGGATTTTTAAATATATTAAAAATATTTTTTAATATATTTAATATCTAATGGCATTAAGTTAATGAAGACATGTTGCTGTGTTGGGGGCTTTGGTTATTGAGTTGGATTGTAATTCAAACAAATTGGAGTTGATTGCCACTTCAGATCTTTTGGTCCTGTTTATTGCTGACATTCATTATTATAAATGAAGGCGTTTATAATGATCAGTCGCCTCATTTTGTCGAGATTGTAAATAACAACAAGTGTTCTTTAAAGTTGAGACGGTGTCTTGCCCTGTAAATGCAGTTTTATTTATTAATATTTAAAAGCAATTAAGAGTATTTGCATGTTAAAAGATGGCCGCACCATTAGTTTGTATAAGCACAGCATGGAAACAAATGATGGTGTTTTAACTATGCATATAAAATGCCGTCTTTTCCACGGCTAAGTTTGTTCTGTAGAAGGCGTTTGCCGAAACGCGTTGACACTGTGATATTCTGTGCAGGAAACTGTGTAATACTTTAATGGAATAAAATTGGTGAAACTCCACTTACGAACATTTCTTTCGTCCGTATGAGACGGGCGAGGGATCAGTGCAGTCGTTTTGGTGGATATTGCTTCATCTGCTCTGGATTATATATATATATATATATATATATATATATATATATATATATATATATATATATGTATATATATATATATGTAAGTTGCTTGTGGGGGGAGGGGGGATGTTGAAGCAATGTTTGACCAATGTTTGACCAGGTCTGAGCTGGAGTACATTTACTACTATTTTGGGTCCTTTTTGGCTTCAGTAACTTTAGAAGTGCAGTTTGTGAATAGCAACTGGCCTATGCTTTGTTGGTGGGTGCCTACCACCACCAAACTCCACCTAGGCCTCTCTAAACTCCTCTGTACTCCTCCCTAGAACCCTCCAGTTTGAAGTAAGTAGTCCCCTTCTTCCCGCCACTCCCCCATCCCTCCCACATTTACTAGTAAGTAGTAAACTTACATGTGTGAGAATATGCCCAGAGAAAAGATAGGAGAGGAATGAGGAGATGGAGATTTACACTGACAGTTTTGTTAATTGCATTTTATAGTAAGTAGTTTGACTGTAGTACTTCTTCACATACCACAAAATGCAATTTGTGTATCAGGCTCAGTGGTTTGTGAATTGCATGTTGTAGTAAGTAAACAGTACTACTCTACAGACTACAGAATGACATTCGTGAGTCAGGCCTCAATCTCTTGCCATGCGTAGACTGCAAGAGCTCAGGTATCGTGCTAGGGAGCTAGGAATAGCTGCAGGCAGTGTTGAGAAGTGTCAAAGTCCCTTACTTAGAGATGACTGAAAAAAAGCAATAATACAGTAAATTGGTAATAATGTTACCAAACTCAGAAGGCTACTTACAAAGGTAAACTTACATGTGGGTAAACCTACATGTGTAAGTTTACTCTTACACTTTTTTTTCATTTCTTTTTATTGACTATTCAAAAACAGTATAGAAAAGTAAGGGAAGCATCACAGAGGGACACATAGAATACATCAATAATCAGTAGGCAGATGCCGGCATAATTTCATGAGCCCAATAGCCACTCTTTGGAAAGGGTTCCCAGGAGATAATATCAATTGTGTACAATAGAAAGGGAGGGAGAGGGGGGAAACACCATTCAGAAAGGTCGCAGCATGGCAGCTCTCTGCCCATGGGATGCAGCTGCCACAGTGGAGGCACTTCAGCAGCACACAGCTACCCTGAGCCTCACTTCTGCAGGGGGCCATAGGCACCAGGCACTGTATCGTCTAATCTGGTGCTTGTTCAGTGGGGGATGCATCTCTTTTGCCAATGCCCACCTGCCCCCTCAGATATCGCCCTAATGGGGCCCAAATATCCCAGGGCCACGATCTTGCTGGCATTAGCTCCCAGTAAGCTCTCACATCATCTTGGCAGTATGCCACATACTTGAGCCACGCATCTTTTTTCAGTACTGGGCGGCCCACCCCCCAAGGCAATGCCACCTGTTGCTTCACCAGCAGAAGCACAATCAGCATTTGTTGTTCTAAAGAAATCTCCTTTACATAACTAAGCAATGCAACCTGAGGCATGAGTTCCAATGGAAGGTTGGTTATCTCCTCAATGGTATCAAATACAGTGTTCCAGAATTCCCCTACACACGGGGAGCCACAGCCTGAATGCCGGAAGTCTGCATTTGGCACCGAGCATTGTCACAACGCAAGTCCTCTAGAAGGCCCATACTATGTAGTCACTCCGGGGTGAAGAGAGTCGATCTGGGCCCGAAACCTGCCCGACGCCCATATCGTACATGCCACAGTGTCAATAAAAGCCCTGGGGCACTTTTGATCCTGGTAAAGCACAAATTGGAGGGGCAAGGAGTGGCATGGTCATGTTCAGGTGCTGTGTGGGGAAGAAATTGGGTAGGATACAGCCAGTAGTGTGCAAATTGCACTTGCATGGTGTAGTTATAAAGGTCCATATCCAGCGCCGCTAGACCGCCTTGTTTGAATGGTAATGTAAGAACTTCCCAGGCAACTCTGGGTTGCTTCCCAGCCCACACGAGGTTTATAAGGAGGGAGCAGATGTGGCATCAAAAGTATTGCAGCAGTGGGGGCAGTAGGTTAAGGTACAGGTACAAGAATTTAGGCAGTAAAACCATTTTCACCAAAGCAAACCTGCCAGCCGTAGAGAGTGGTAGCTTCTTCCAAGGCTCAACTCAGTCTTCCAGCCAGTTCATCAAGCAGCCATAATTGGAGCACCAGATATATCTAGGTCTCAGCTCAGCCAGATCCCCAGGTATTCAACTGGTTCAGTCATCCAGTGCAGGGGAAACTCCAACACCACCCACCTCCTGGGTCAGTGACGTCAGCGGAAAAAATGTATGGTGATGCCAGAGAGCCCATCACCCCCAAATTTGGTGAATTCCCTTAATAGGGGACTAAATACTCATGAGGATGTTTAACATAAAGGGTGACGTCATCAGCATACATGGACACCAAAACCACTCAGTGCAAGAAGGCCAGGCCCCGGTGGGAGTGGTGTTGGCAAACTGTAGCCGCCCTGGGCTCCATTGCAATGGCAAAAAGAATAGGCAACAAAGGTCACATCTGCTGTGTTCCTGGGGTCACCGGGAAAGGAGGGGTAATCTGTCCATTAAAGCGGAGACGGGCAATGGGGCTTGTATAAAGGAGGCAGATGAGTTTGAGAAACCTAGGGCTTATACCGAGGTGAGCCAGAAGCACAAAAAGGTATGGATCAAAGGCCTTAGTGGCATCTAGGAAAATCACAGCAGCACTGAGACTGGGTTCAATGGTGTGTAGCAGGGCAAAAATAGTACAGGGATTGTGGGCCGTAGAAAACCCAGGGACAAACCCAGACTGATCTGGTGGAACCAAGAGCCGGAGCAATGCTAGTTGTCTGGAGGCAATCAGTTTGGGGAGGATTTTATTATCCACGTTAATCTTGGAGAGCGGTCTATAAGAGTTGCATTTCTGGGGATCCTTGTCAGGTTTTAAAATCGTGATGATCAGTGCTTTACGTGAGAAGGGTGGCAACAAAACTCTTGTCAAGGACTCCCATACATACCGAGGAAATAGGGGCTAAGAGGGCAATTAACTCTTTATAAAAATGCCTTATCCCCGGGAAGAGCACTGATCACATGGACTATGTCCTCCACATGAAGGGTTTGCCCAGGAAACAGCAGTGTCCATCCTCAAGCCAAAGGAGCTGTAATGAGTTAAAATATGAGTTTAAATCGGGGTACAGGGAACCACTGTCAGACCCACCGCTATTTCACCACTTTCGGTTTTCAGCTCTGCAATATAGTCATTAGCCAAGGGCATATTTGCAAGTGTTTTACTGGCTCTGTCCCGCTCCCCGTATCGTCAGGCTCGGGACTCTTTACATAAATTGTGTGTTTCCCGCTGTGCAGCTTTCTCGAAGTTGTTTAATTTGCTGAGAATGCAGGCCAATGTGCGGTCACTTTTATTGGAGAAAAACTGAAGTTCTAATGTCCTAATCTCAAACTACAGGCACAACAGGGCATTCCGCACCGCACGTACCGCCCCAGCCTGTTTGGCTACACAAACCCCACAGATCAACGTTTTAAATGCCTCCCATAAGGTCATATATGAATCCACTGTTCCTTAGTTATGTGCGAAGTATTCCATATAGCTGTCCGCACCTCCTCTCGGAACATCTGGTCACGTAATGCACCCGGGGGTAGGAGCCACATGAAGGCTTGCGATCTATAGTCTGGAGGAGTTAATCGCAGCAGGCCCAGGGCATAGTCCGACAAGGTACGTGGCATGTTGATAGTCTCACTGGTCCATGCATCCACATCTCCTGTGGCTAGCCAGAAGTTATGCAACCAGGTGAAGCGGGACGAGGTAATGCAAGTTCCTTCACCCGCACTCACATGACGAGCTAGCCTTAAGTCAATAAAACCATTCTTCTCAATGATGGAGTCTAGTAGGGTAGTTGCTCGCGGGCGAGGCAGGCTTAGACTCACTTGATCTATCTGCTGAGGGGTCAAGGACCACATTGAAGCCTCTACCCCACAGTATTCCCTCGGGGTCAAGGAATTCCACCAGCCTCCAAACCTCTGTGAAGAAACCAGGATCATCCACAGTAGTGCCGTAAATAGAGAGAAGCTTAAGTGGGTGATCCTGCAGCGTACCCCCCGGTATCATATAGCAGCCTTGCTTGTCGCAAAGTACCTGAGATGTGTGCCAAGGCAAGCCCTTTTGTAAAAGTAATGTGACTCTGTTAGAAATTGGGTCTCTAGTTGGCAGAGGTATACACCTTTGTCCAAATACCGACCACAATCCTAGTCAGGGTAAGTCGCACACACTCCAAATTATCTTGTGCCCATCCCCTGGTAGCTTGGCTCAGGCTTAAATCCGAAGGAAATGTGTAAAGTATCTATTCAATAAATCATGCAATAACACAGTGAAAACACCACAAAACTACACCACCCAGGTTTAGAAAAATATAGAATATTTATCTGAGTAGATGAAGGTCAAAATGATCAAGATTAGATAAATACAAGTTAAAATATCACTTTTGTAATGATAATTGTTGCTTTTAAGAACTTAAAACTCATCTTGTCTCTTTCAAGCACAAAGTACCTGGTTTGCGTCAAAATTACACGCACGAAGACCGCAGAGGAGGAGATGCGTTGAAAAAGGTAGGTGTGCGTCAGATTTCTGGGCCAACACAGACGATGCATTGATTCTTTTCCACGCGGCAAGGGCTTTACGTCGAATTCCGGCACGCAAGCTTGAATCATCTTTGTGATGCGGGTCTTTTTACGCCCAGGGACGATGCTTGGAAATCCCAGGCATACAGGACGAAGTCACAGGTGCTGTGTCGATCCGGTGGGCGATGCGTCGGAGTGTCGGTCGCACAGCAGGCGATGCGTTGATTCCTCTTGCAGGAAGTCAGGAAGCTTGGTGATGCGTCGACCCAGTGGGCTGTGCGTCGAAGTTCCAGTCACAACCCTGGCGATGCATCAATTTCCACTCGGGGAGCCGGGCTGCGTTGTTCCGGTTTGGCGATACGGGGACTATTTCCATGCTAAGCAGGCTGTGAGTCGTTTCCGGCAGGCTGTGCATCGATTTTTCGCCACACAAGGAGTTCTTTGCAGAGATAAAGTCTTAGCCCTGAGACTTCAGGAAACAGGAGGCAAGCTCAATTCAAGCCCTTGGAGAGCACTTCTCAGCAGAGCCAGAAGCCAGCAAGGCAGCATGGCAACAGCAAGGCAGCAGTTCTTTACATCAAAGCAGTCCAGGTGAGTCCTTTGGGCAGCCAGGCAGCTTCTCTTGGCAGGTTGCAGGTTCTGGTTCAGAGATTCTTTTCCCAGGAAGTGTCTGAGGTGGTAGGGTCAGGGACCCAGTTTTTATACCCAAAAGTGCCTTCGAAGTGGGGGAGACTTCAAAGAGTGGTTTTGAAGTGCACAAGGTCCCCTTTCAGTACAGGCCTGATTGCCAGGGTTCCAGTAGGCAGTGCGGCAGTCCTTTGTGTGGGGGTAGGCCATTGACCTTTGAAATGTAAGTGTCGGGCCCTCCACCCTTCCAGCCCAAGAAGACCCATTTAGTATGCAGATGAATGCAAGTGTGACTGAGCATCCTGTGTTTGTGGTTGTCTGGGTGAAATGCACAAGGGAGCTGTCAACCAGCCCAGCCCAGACGTGGATTGGAGACAGGCTGTAAGCCACAGAAGGATTTTAAGCACAGAGAAATGCTCACTTTCTAGAAGTGGCATTTCTAAACTAGTAATATGAAATTCAACCTCATCAGTCAGCAGTATTTTGTATTACCATTCTGGCCATACTCAATAGAACCCGTCTACTCCTTTCTAATCAAAATCTACCACTCAAACAGTATATGAGGGTAGCCCTAAAGTTAGTCTATGAAGGGGGCAGGCCTCACAGTAGTGGAAAATGAATTTAGGAGTTTTCCACTACCAGGACATATAAAACTCACATGTATATGTCCTGCCTTTTACTTACACAGCTCCCTGCCCTATGGGCTACCTAGGGCCTACCTTAGGGGTGACATATATAGAAAAAGCAGAGTTAAGGCTTGGCAAGTACTTTTAAATGACAAGTCGAAGTGGCAGTAAAACTGCACAGACAGGCCTTTCAATGGCAGGCCTGAGACATGGTTAAGGGGCTACTTATGTGGGTGGCACAACCAGTGCTGCAGGCCCACTAATAGCATTTAACCTAAAGGCCCTGGGCACATGTAGTGCACTTTACCAGGGACTTACAAGTAGATCAAATCTGCGAATTGGGTGTGAACCAATGTTAACATGTTTTGGGGACGAGAGCATATGCACTTTAGCACTGATTAGCAGTGGTAAAGTGTGCAGAGACCTAAAGCCAGCAAAAACAGTGTCAAAAAAGTGGAGGGAGGCAGGCAAAAAGTTTGGGGTGACCACCCTAAGGCTGTCAGATCCAACATACCCCATGTGCATAATTCAAGTAGTGTACTGTGTGCCGTACCCCAAGCCAGCTGGCACGCAGGAGGCCCAGTGTGCCCTCTGCCATGTGTATTTCTTGTAGGAAGCAGATGTCTGTGCCATGTCTCTGTAAGTACGTCATCATGTGGTGCGTCTTGCGCCTGTCATTTATTCCACAAATATTCCACATTATACAGGTTAGTGATGCCATAGCATGGCTTCTTTAAGCTGAGTCTGCAAAGTTATTGAGCGCTTACAGGGGGCAAATGTGCATCTCTGCATTTGTGTTTATACAATGAGCAGAGAGAGGGATTGGGAACGGAAGAGAACGAAAAACCAAAATAGCAAAAAAAAAAGTCAAACATAATACCCCAACAACAGTATATCCCACCACCCACTCCATCTCCCCAATCGGGGTGGAAGACCCCCACCCGCCCCAAACCTGGCTTGAGTGCCAGTGAGGAAAAACATCCAGTGACTCCTCCAAGAGGGGCATCTAGGAGCCCAGAACTCACCCTGCTAAAAGAAGCAGGGGACCGGGGAAGAAACCGCAACACAAAGTTGCATCTGCCAGCATATGGACTGGCTAAGCATGTATATAAAGCGACCCCAACAATCCAGGGGATCTGAGTCCCATGTAGCTGGCTATAACCTAGTTGTCATGTTCAATATTACCATCTGCTTAGGCTACCAGGCAACGAAAGTGCACAGCTCTTGGTCATTATTGTTGAGTGGGCTCTGTTCTGTGTTGGCAGAGTAGGTGCATGTCAGTCTTCTTCAGCGGAATATTTTTAACAAATTTAACAGCCGCCTTCGGATCTGTAAAGTATGTGGTCTTGCCAGCATGGACGATTTGGAGCTTGGCTGGGTTTTTCTGTTCCAGAAGGAATATTTTCTGTGCTGCTCGGGCACAATCAGTCATCATCCAGGGACAGTTCAGCCATGCGCATCTTCCAATACTGTTCGAATATGAGGTTTGATTGCTTTGTTTCAAATTTTCCCACCCTGAAAGTACCGGATGAGATGTAGGTGTGGATAAGCTTCCACCCATTTGGAAAACACAAACAATAAACAACACATACTTCAATCCATTGCAGGCAGGCATCTCAATGAAGTCAAGTTGTATTCTGTTAGATGGACCTCCCGATCTGCCTATGTGGCTCAAATTAAACACTGTATGTTTCCCTACATTCATTTGTTGGCATACAACACATCTGTGACAATACGCTTCAGCAACCAATCTAAATCTGGGTTTAAACCATGTCTGTTTGAATGTGTGAATCATTGCATCCCTGCCGAGATGACCTGACCATGATAGTACCTATCCATTGATTTCAACGACTTGTAACACGACTTTCCCTTCCTTTGAAATCCAGACATCATCTCCCTCTCTTTGCGCACAACCTGCTTTTATTCAGCCTTTGTGCTCTTCCTCTGTTGCTTCTTCCTGCAGCCTCTTAATTTCATCCCAAGTATCAACCATTGACAGCAAAAAATCCTGGGCCATATAATCTGTTTTAACATTTTTGGGTAACTTGTGGCTCCATTCTTACATAGTTTGATGTCAATACCACCAGCCCCTACTCACCACCCGTGGAACGGCATGTCAGAAAATGAGTTGCTATAACTACCCACAGAGTTCTGACTTCTTGGGTTTCAGTAACATTCACAGCTACTCAACTACCTCTCTCTTGGGACGCCACATCCCAACTCTTTCCCTAATCTACGTCAGCATCAAATTGCCCAACTTGGAAGATTTTCTGTTGTTGTGAGCCATCTTCTTGTGCTTTCAGATGACATTTTATGTGCTCCGGAAGGGAAGCGTGCAAAAAAAAAAAAGTTATTTGAGTAGGTTCTTATAGACTCAAATTAAAACAGATGTATGACATAGAGAAACAGTGTGAAAGCTGAAAATCATGTGATTCCTGTGACCTCATTTTTGTTCCTTGGAGCATTGTCCACATATGTTTCTGTAAGAATTTCCTCTAATCCCTCCTTTCCTTCTTTGCCGGTTCCACCCAAAAAGTCTCTGGGTTTCTTCTGGAACTTGACGAGCGGCGATAGTAAGAGCTCCCCGTACTGCTAGGCTTTTCTGGTGCCGCAGCAGGTATTGGTTGTTTAGTTGAGGCTACAGTTAGTGACATGCTGGCTCCCAATGGGCTCTCTTTCAGGTAAGTTTACCAGGACGCCGGTCACCAGTAGATGAGGGCGTGTAGCAGGTTATTTGCAGCCCACCTACTAGGTTCTCTGGTTGACAGCAGGATAATGACACATAGCACTGGGTACCACAAGTTTTAGGCAGATCTTAGGGGCTTGTTCATTTAAGGTAATGTGGCCAGTTTGGCTGAGACAGAAACATAAAGAAGCGATGGGCCAGTGATCAGCTGCAGTTATGAAGAGTGTGGCAAGCTGTTGCTTGTTGTAGATTTCATGCATGGGTGGTCACCGTACAGGTCAAGTGAATCATCTTAAGAGAGCGATGGAGGTGGGACTGGAAAATATGGTGGCGTTCAGGTAGAAATAAACTGAATTGCTGAATTGTTTGTACACTGAGGTTCTGTCAGTTTGGTACGATGAGGACAGCCTTTGTCATTTGAGTCTGGGGGACAATTTAAGAAAAAAATGGGAGTGTTTAGGGGTGTAAAGTAATAATGTATAGTGAGGCAGATATAGCCTTTAGCCAATTAGGCTTTAGGAAGGGAATTTGATTAAAGTGAGTATGCACGCACCTCATTAAAACTATAGTTTTTACACTTAACTGTGTGGTTGTTGCACCATGACCATTTCGCCTGATGTCGTCCAACTTTAGACGTCTTTCTGGTCCCCTGTGTTTTACTGAAACTAAACGGAAACACCCTTCTTCAACAACTCGGTACGCCGGTGTTGGTGGGATTCCTCCTTTTCGTCAGAGAAATAGAACTGTCACCACGTGCAACCTCCCCAACCGCCATTTCTCCAGCAGCCCCCGAAACACTCATGAAATCAGGTCCTTCTTTTGTTCACAGCCTATTTGCCCCGGATTATCCATCCCTCCTCCCGGGCCCTTGTCACATAAGTGCTGCTGGTCTCCCTGTCACCCAGACTTGAACTTGCTGTCTGTCCCTGCAGGGTGTCTCTCAGCAGCCTGTGCTTGAACCGGTTCCGCCCCTCGCATGCCCCGCCCCCTCCCGGGCTCATCCTCGCGCTTTAAAGCTGAATATTTCAAGACCATCATTAACGCGGTTACCTCCTACCACGTTCAAACCCTTTTAGACTGCTGTGCTCATGGGTAATACAGCTAAAAGGTACTTATGTTACCGATTTCGACATTAGTGACATTACCCCTGATTTAACCTTCCCCGCGTGACTGGGGAATGTGTTGTGGTAATGGTGTCGATTGAATTGCTTCCACGTTTATGTATCTCTCAGCCCTGTCTGTCCCTCTTCATCGCCCGCCTCCGTTTGTATATATGTTTCTTATTGGAAACATTTAAAAACACTAAACAATGAGTACACGCTTTACAAAGAGGACCTCGTAAGTACACTTTTATGAATCGTGCCACTTTCAGTCTCATATTAATCCTTCTTTCGTACGTGTTCGGCCCACAAATGACCTTTCCTTTCCGACTCCTGATCAGCATCTCGCAGTGAAGATTCTTGCACTCTGCCTTACATATAAAGTACTTTGACCAACAGGCTGTGAGAAGAAAAACACGCAGCAAAACCGATAATGCCGCAGCTGCGCCTCGCTAAAATTAAACTCCCAGGAAGGAGCAATTTCCTCATCAGTGAAAATCTAAAACAGGCCACGATTACAACCTAAGAATGTGTCCAAAGACAACATAAACTCATTACCAGACCGAGCAGACTATAACGTAACTCTTCCTATATAGACCCACACGTTTCCTTCAATGCAGCTCTGTTTTACCCCAAGCAGCGCAGGGCGTATTGCCAGTCTATGACATCTGCGGCACCTGCTCAGCAGAGAAGATGTATATTTTTCAGTTATTGTTTATTCTAAAAAGCGGTAGGTGCGGGGCTTCCAGCCATGTTCATCTCATAATGCAATGTGCCACTGCAAGCCATATTCCAGCTGGGGTGCCCAAGGTAAACCCAGAGCCGAGGAATCCATGCCAGATTTCAGTGGCGGCCGCTTTGGAAAAGTAGTGGTAGGGCAGTGGGAGGTAGGGTGGGTTGATAAAAAAAAAAAAAAAAAAAGTTCACTTGCCTGTGAATGGCTGCCACATTTCCTCCGTCTTCTTCTCTTCCTGGCAGCACGGAAGCACACAGACGCCCAGACTCCCCTAAGCCAATCACAACGTTGCTGTCACCAGCATGAAAGCAGCGTTGTGATTGGTCTGGGCGGCCTGGTTCGGCACTCAGACAGGGAGTGGGAGCCTGTGCATGTTCTCCACCTGGCTGTGCAATACAGCTGGGTGGAGAAATGCTAAGAGTGCATGCTGTTTGACCGGCCCAAGTCAGCTGGCGAAACAGTCATGCGCACTTATGGTGCACAAACCACTCCTCCAACCTGTGACACAGCCCTACCCCGCCCTAACCTCGCTCTGCATTGAAAAATAAAATGACAATAACATTGTGTTATTAACATTTTATTTTCCCTTTTTGGCACTGCTGAGAGCAGTAGGGCGACGCTCCTCCGCCCTAGCGAAGGAGCCACCGCTGCCAGATTTTCAGGATACTATATGCAAATGTACATTAGTCTACTGTAGATTCAGTGTATGTAAACCTACCATACAAGGATACAAGCTGAGCAGGGTGCTAAGTGAGATTTTTAAAAAGTGTGTGTTTGGGTTGTAATAGGAACGTTGCGTCAGAAGAGTAACTAGGAATCCTTTCCAAGAAGTGTGGCCTATGTAATTAGGGGTGTGGTTTAAAATATGTGCACTAAACTACTCTGAATCCCATAGCCTCCACCCAACCAGTATTTCAGTGCCTCTCTGAGGGCTTTCTGTTAATTCCATGCAGACATATTACACAACATATAACATAAAACACAATAGACAAAGCCTAAAACAAGCCAGAGCTATTGCCTTTGTCAATGCTTGTTAGCTGTAGAAGATATACATGCGTAACAATGAATATTTTGAGAAAGAGAAGAATTGCAAATGTTTCAATTCTGAAGATATGAAGCTGTGAATTAAACATCACTAACATCTGTAGGGAGGCAATGATCTTCAGAATCTCAATCACTTCTGTTCCAATATTCACACCACTTTCCTCTGCAGTCTCTATATGTTAGTCAGATACATCCTTTTTGTTCTGATAACTTTTTGAAATCCTTCATCTGCGTGCCAAACCTCATCTCTTCCCTCTTCAGCACCCTCTGTTGGTCTAATACATCCTCATAAGCACTTGGGGCTTAGTGGTCTCAGGGAGGTAGAGTGGGGGTTGCCAGTGATTGGTAGCCGCACTGTTAGCCCAGATCCCTTTGATGAATGCAGACACTATTGTTGGTGGGGACTGGGGGTAGGCATTTGGCCCACTTCTTGGTTACTTGGTCTTGAGCAGCAGATGGGCAGTCACATAGGCATGGACACAGTGGCATGCTAGGAGCAGTGGTGACAGTCATAGGCACAGGCCCTGGCTTCAATTGTGTCAGTCTCAACTGTTCTTATTGCACAGCAACGAGGTTATCCACCAATCCACAATTCCCACTTGGCACTTCACTTATGGATAGACGGCGCCCATACTTTCAGGCTCACTAATCTCTTAGTGAGTTCTCCTTTCCCCTGGATAGACCATCAGCACCACATTCTGGCTGGATCTTTCCCTCTCTCAGTAGGCAGGCTGGTTTCCAGGCACTAAGTTCAGAGATACAGTTCTTCCAGTTAGGCAAGACTCAAGGGGATAATCCCTCTCACTATAGAAGCTGGCTATCAGTCAGCAAACAGCTCTGGGTGCACAGCAGTCATGAAAGTATGCTGCAAAGCAGAGTGATGTTCCTCATAGCAGGGTAGTCTCCATCCTGCAGTGCCCACAACAGAGGCACAAATAGGCATGCACTTTCTATGCCTGGCTTATCAACAGCCACACTACACAATGATCATGGGAAATACAAAAGGCTGGCTCACCTAAAAAGATCCTTTCCACACTGAAAAGAGAATTCAGTCCCAAACTTCATCCCAACCATCTTCCACATCGCAGTACTGCAGAAAGACAAATCAACAGCTCCTCCCAGCAAAATGGCATTTGTGAATTTCTAAAGCGGTCTAGTCTTCTCTATACCCACTTCCTTATCTAGTTCTCCTCCTTCCGGTTTTAGGAATGTCAGTGAAACAATTCCACCATCTGGGTAAACAATCTTATCTCCATCTTGTGCACAAGAGCAGGTTATGGGTTACTAAAATGGAATCCGTAGGCCTCCATTACTCTGGCACATTCGTGCACATATTGCATGTACTTCAAAAGCCGCGTGCACTACACGTTTGGAATGTTAGCACAAGGATTAGGATTAGTGCATTGAATCAGAACTTTATATAAGTGTGGCCTTCACTCCAGTGACACAGATAAACATTTCTGGCCATGACTATGGATTCACAAAACACGGTATGCTGCACCATTGATCTACATGCTAAACCTGTGCAGGGTTGGACTGACCTATATGGCAATAAGGCAGTGCCCTATAGGCTTCTCTGACAGATCACTTTGTGGGCTGGTCTTCTCTGTTTGTGGGCCTGTTTTGAAGTCTGCTGGGCCAGTTTTTGCTTTGGATTTTCCTTCCCTGATATTAAAACAAACATTGCTTGCAGCAAATATATGCAGTCTTCCATATCTTTAAAAATAATGATAGTGTGTTTTTACAAGTTCAAAACTGACCCAATTTGTGAATATGGGCCACTTTTTTAGTTATCGAATTCAATAATGGGGGACGCTTTTATTTTGATGCCCAAGCTTATTTTTTGTTCCAGTCCAACCGTCAACCTGTGACAAACCAGTAGTCCACTGTCAGCAAAATGAGGACCTGCTTAGTATGCCCGGACCTCTGCCATGTCAAGGGACAGTATAGGCTTCTATACACTAGATTCGCATGATACTACAGCCATAATCTGGGAAGCTAGATACTTACAGTTTTGCATTCTGGATAGGGCAACATGACTGTATACCTCGCAGGTGACATTCCCATCCCAACACCATGTTCAGGCAATATTATGTTTTCCTAAATTATGGCTTCTCTTATGTTCTTTTCACTTTGTACATGTTTAGTTGACTCCTGTAAATCTGATGTTTTATGGATACTAAACAAGTGCATACGTGCATCTCAATGTATAGTCGTTGGTCTAAATTTACGTTATTTTCATGCACAGATGGAGTAATAGACACTCCACAGCGTTTATATGGTGAGCGAGGTGGATGTTTCATTTTTTCTTCTACTGGACAGGGTAGTGGGAAAAACTGACTGGAGCAAGTAAAGTTAACAAACCACAATACCTGTTTGCCTTGCTTCAGGGAGTCCTGCCCTATGTCCTGGTGAGCTGACAGTGACCAAGAGCACGTACCACAGGAAAGGAGATCTGAATAAGGAGAGCTGTTGAGCGACATGTAGACCTGAAGAGGAGCCTAAACCTCACAAACAACAACCCCTCTAGAAGAGTTCAGGGGAAAAAGGATAATTCAACCTAAATACCGGACGTAGAAGTACCTTAGGGCATCTTGGTTCCTTGGCAATACAGCAAAAGGCTACTTCATCACTGGCCCTTGCTGATTGCACGTCACACCCGAATTGCTTCCTACCCACCAAAGTTAGTCTCCATCCTTGCCTTCCCACTGCTCAACCACAATTCTAGCAGCCCGGCTCAGTTCACCAGATAAAAAAATATACCTTTAATCTCCTGATGACAGAAGACTCTACCAATGCTGTAGAACCTTGTAGGCCAGCAGAATCACCAGCAGACCAACAGGGACATAGCTTCAGGGAGTGAGTATAGGGTGTGACACCTCCCCTAAATAAATGCATTCTTGGCTTGGCAGTTGGGTTTGGGGGCCCAGAATCGGGTCTGATACATCTGGTTTTTCCCACTTGTTTAGTTGGAAAATGTGAGATTCACATCTCCCGAATTTCATCAATTAGGCTATGTCCCTGCAGACCACTGTCCCCTTAAGTAGCTCTGCATTCAACCCAACAGGTACAGGCATCTTCTCAAAGGAACTCTAAATGTTTCACATAAACCTTTCCTAAAACAAACATGCCTTGAAACAAGAGATCCTTTTAACTTCTGGCCAATAACAGGCCGTTTTAGTCAAAAAAGATAGAAAGATCTGCTTTAAGACAAATATCTGCATTTGAGTACTAGCAGGCTTATTACTTGAACTCTTCACTATTATTGATAAGATTTATTGTCCCAATCTTCTACAGAGACTTCAAAGCAAACAGGGACGACCTGAAGTAGAATGTATCTTTTCTATCCGACAGATCATCATCTCACTTGATCCCTTCGGGTCAGCGCCATTCAATTTACCTATAATGTCCCTAACAGTTCTCCTTCCCCTACAGCACTTGCCTTCGCTTTCCACTGGACCTAATCTCCTTCTTCAACTTCAACAATTACTATTATGCAGATAATACACAAATCGCATTTAAGTATGAAAACCCATCTGACTTTGACTCATATGTAAATGGACAATGCCTCAAGAGGTCAAATAAAGGAACCTCTCTAACCACAGGAAAATAAACATGTAACAAATCGAAATATTCATATGCAGCAGATGGATCAAACACCACAAGATGATCTCAGCACCCTACCCCCCCCACTAACCACCAAACGAAGCCAAGTGAGAAACCTTAATAGCCTCAGACTCCAATCTTTCAATCATATTCAGACTGGGTTTGTCAACTACGTTTAAACTGTACAGTCTGCGGCATTGCTTGAAAAGCACGACCCCCACCACTTGCTGGAAGTGTTACACCCCCCCCCCCCCTCCTGAAGTTCAGGTCTAGTTGCACCCCTGGTATTCCACATCTTAGTAACAAAGGGTGCACATAGGGCAGTGAGCTGGCTGCCTTTTTCATGTGGGTGCTTCAACTTACCAAACTACATAGAAAATACACTAAATGATACTACAGAAAGATCACCAGGCCCACGGCAAAGCCACGCCCCTCTTGCTGCACAGCCCAGAGACCCGGCTTGGTCTCCAGCTTCACCCTAGCAGTCTCCAGCTGTCACCGCCTTTGTGATTGGTGGGCACCTTCAGAATTCAGTTTCTTTTCCCCCCCCCCGCTACTGTTACAAACACTGCATTTTGACACAGAATCAATGGTGTTAGTTTACAACTCACTGGCACGGAGAGGCCTGTTCCGTGTCGGATTTATTGAGCCCCCTTCATGAAACCAAATCACCCGAAACACGTAAGCAAGTTATTGTTCATATTCCATCTGGGCTGATTTCCCACCTTTGTGACCCAGCTTGGTGTGTATGGAGGCTTTCTGGAAAGAGCTGGGACAGGAGCTCTAAACGACAATTCTATAACATCAGTTTATCAGTAAATGTCACTAGAAACTGGAGAAGACATTATTAGACGATAATACACGAACTAGTCATTTTTATATAAAATAGGCCGCATTAATCAGCCTACCTACCTATCTGTCTATCCAGGCGTTCCATTCCTTGAACTCTGTAAACGGCAGACATTATCTAATCCTTATACACTGTGGAGAAACATTTACCGCTTTCACAATGTTCCGGAAGATATGTTTCAAGACACTACTTTTCGAGCAGCAAAATAGCCACAGTCTCTTGGTGATTTTCCAAAACAGATATTGAAAAGCCAAGAGGCATTTCGCGTTAGAATGTAACGCTTGGTTATCTGCGACTCCTAAAGTGGCATTGGTCACAGCGGTCTGCCTTCCAAACACCGTCAGTCGCCTAGACGAGAATGAACCTAACGAAGACGGACAGCGCTCTCTGCAGGCAGTGCTGCCGATGCACAGGCACGCTGAGAAGCACGAGGCACCCCCGCCAACGTGGGCAACTCTGCGTCCTGCTCTTGATTCAAGCCAGCCAGTGACGCGATCAAAGTAGGTCCCAGCTGCTCGCCAGAGGTCCGGCTCGGTGGGAGTCCTTACTACGCTGGTCTGAGGTTGCGGCCTTACGAGAACACCGCTGTTCCGTCACAGCATGGCTTTCTATTGGTAGTGACAGCAGCAACAGCCAAGTACATACAATTTTCTAAGTTGAATGAAAAACAACTACGTCTTAGGAAAGAAACCGTTGCTTAAAAAATAGGGGAGTGATTGGCAATCAGAACCCGCAAAATTAAATGCGTCTTTACTCTCATTCCGCATTACTTTTTTAGGTCTAGTCTTAGCCAATACCTTTTGATTTGACTACAGCTACATAAACTGTCCTTACTTATAAGGGTTTCAGCCAACCCTCTTCGTTCATTGGTCTGTTGTTGGGTCATCCACTTTTTTCTTCCGCTCACTGAGGCATACAGTGAGTGGATCAGCCCACATCATTCTGCTTTTTCACAAAAAGCACATTCAAACATAAAGTAGATCCCTTCAGTACCAAGGATTACTATAACATTTTGTGCTTTATGAGCCCAAATATATTTTTGCTTTTAGACAATTTTTTTGTTTTATTGAGGGTCTGCAGCTCCCCAACAATAAAGTTTTACAAAAAAATGACAAAGCAAAAGAAGCTTTGACAAAGCCAAAGTGATGGCAGCTGATGACAGACTAATTAGCTTTGGCAGTACTTGTTAATAAGAACTTTAGCACGGTTTAGAAACATCTTGTATACCTCCTTCAAGGCATAAATGGTAGCGCTGTCTCAGTGCCCTTCTGATCTCACTGAACATTCTGGCAACTTTTTGCTTAAAATTCTCAAGACTTTTCCAATAAATATAAGTCCCAGAGGTCATGTGGCACACTGACAAACACACTCTTAGAATACAACACTGAAAGAGTTGAGGACGGAGAATAAAAAACTCAAAGCTTAATGCACAAACGAAGCAAACACAACCTGCCTAGGGTTGCATGGTACTTATGTCAATACACCAATGTTTCAGTTTCTATCTGATTGTAACAGGGAGAAGATAAATAGCTGAATCTCCTTGAGGATGCAGAATAGTACATCTGTGTTCCAACTACCCCCAAAAAAGACATCATTTACTAAAGCCTGATAACCATATGTTCCTCAGCTTTGGGCCAATGAACTTATTCAAAAGAGACCATGGGACTGATTTAGAGTTTGTCATACAGGACACAAATGTGACATCATATTACAAGTACCATCGGATCTAATGCACTTGTAATATAGTGGAAGGGTTTTCCATCCGCCAAAACTAACTCCGGTCCTATCTTTTTTACAAATATTATTGGGTTTCTCTATTTTTGGGTTGATATGGTTTCCTATCTTATGTAACTGCAACACACCCTCTGGCAGCATATTTGGACTTTGGTGCTAAGTGTCCTGGTCCAGAGAACATTGAGAGTTCAGAGACATAAGACATTATCATACATTAACATTCTCAGTGCTTAATGTGAGCAGGTCATTGTAGGTGGGGACAACTGGCACCTATTTTTGGACACCAGCGCTTATCTTTCCTGATCAGATTTTGACCCAAAATAAGAGAAAGAAAAATACAAAAGAGAAAGGAGAAAGGTAAACAGGGAAAAGGGAAAAAGAGTCACTGAAAGGGAAAGCAAGTAGGGAGAAAAGAACATGCAGTAGTGAGTTTGAGGGGCAAGGAGTGTCTGATCACAGATTAAAGATGTATGAGTTGTAATCAAGTCTACGCAGCCTTAGTATTTGGCACCACAACCATATGCAGCAACAGCTGTGGCTTCTGAGCACAACGTTTGGACACTGCTGGTTATTATTTTACAAATTAAGCACTGACATTCTTGGTACCTCTATTCTGGTAAGACGTGTCCAGAAGCCTCACACTGATTCTCACGTTGGTGCAGTAAGAACAGAAGTAATGAAGGCTGGGAACAATTCCCCGGAAATTTATTTACACAATATTGCCTTTGCAGTGTGGGAAATATGCTGCATAACAAATATATCACCCCAGGGCTATCCAGATGGCCGAGTAATCGCAAACACACTAGTTCAAGGGGAAAAATATAGCACACTGCACCTTCCACAGAGCCCATTATGAGTCAGAATTATTTCTTCACAACCGGTAGGGGCACCACATGTTTCCCTTGTGGCCCGTGACCCCAAGGTGTCCTTCACCTACTCCGGGTCAACAGTACATGAAATGGTGAGGAGGAAACAAGTATGTGCAAGTAGGTGTGACATCATTTCCTCTTACGCCCTCGGGACTACCCAAATATGGTCTATTTAGTGAATTCCTTTCCAAAAATTCAGAGGCTTATGTCATGGCTTTTGGTCAAAGCCTGCAGCGTGTCCTGCACCAGTCCAGGGAGGCAGGATCACACCCAGCAACACCCACCTGGTTGGTCACTTTACAATGGTGGCCTATAGTACGTCACTCACTGTTAGGGAAATACTTTTGCACCCTCCCAGGAGCAATGAAAGAAACACACAATACACAGCAGTTGCCCAGGAACAAAATTAAATGTAATTGTAGGTACGATAGCATGCTTGCTGGCCAGCAAGCAAGAAGAGCAAGCATGAAAACCGTGTGCGCAATACAAAAAAGATTCTTCTTCCCTGAGTGACATTTTTTTGGGCCATATATGCAGTACAGAAACGCAACATAAGCACACCCAAAAGGTCACAGTGCCAAACATGAGCAAGCATCGAAGTGCAACATAGGCACAGTGCCAAATATACCAGAAATACAGTTTAGGCATAAATGAACAAGCTGATGAGCAAAACTAACGTAGAAGTCAGAAAAAAGCAAAGTGACACCTAAGAGGGCTATGAACAGCTGTTGAGGCTTGTCCAGGCAAAGTCAGATTTGGAAGCCTCTGCAACCTCTGCCTTCAGCGAGAAGTGAGACTTCAGATGATAACTATATCTAAGTATATGATAACTATTTAGTGCATACATATGGATATAATATATATATATATATAAAATATTTTTCCACCAACACTCACTCTCTGCCTACAAATAAAAGTGGTCCAGATTTACAGGAATTCTCTCCTTCCACTGCGTCTTGCACTCATTGATGACGAGTTGACAAGGGTAGGTCTGGGGAATATGATGGTTGGTGGCTTGAACCTAGTCTAGTGAATCACCATCCAGCCCTTGGGTCCCTGAGAGTCCAGTCCATCCTCGGGGAAAAAGCCCCTCTTGTCCTAGGGTCCTTTCACTAACAGCCACCCATTCTCGGGTTGCTACTTGGGAAGAAGCCTTGAAGCACATCACTCACTCATCGCTTTGACAGAAATTCAAATTGACTCTCTGCAAACTTTGAGACTTTAGATTATCATTTGCACCAGCCACGCCCCTGCAGAAACACACCAATCAGAATGCTGCAGACATTGTCAATAATCTGGCATGCAGCGTCAGGCACACCTACTTACCCAATCCTTCCTTCCTGATCAGACGTACATTGTTGTGCTGTATGGCAAGATCCGGTGCTGAAGAAAGCACTATTTAGGGTGGGTTACTGAAACAGATTTTCCTTGCGAGATTTGCAATGTGACATATGCGACCTACCCTTGACCCAAGGGTAGGTCGCTCCCCCTGCCGCTGCAGCTCCTCCAAGTTCCCGAGTTCCTGTGTTCCTGAGACCCACCTAACTGTAAGTACCCCCCTCCTCCCAGCCCCTCGCCCTGCCCCGCGCCACTCACCTTCTCTCCTGCTCCTGCTTCTTTTCCTCCTCTCTGTCTCTTCCTCCTCGCTCCCCCTCTGCAATCTTCTTCTGTGTTCTTCTGTTCTTCTCTTCTGTTCTTCTGTTCTTCCCTTCTGTTCTTCTGTGTTCTTCCGGTCTTCTGTGTTCTTCTTCTCTGTTCTTCTCGGTGCTTCTGTGTTCTTCCTCTCGGTTCTTCTCTGTTCTTCTCTGTTCTTCTCTGTTCTTCTCTGTTCTTCCGATCTTCTGTCTTCTGTTCTTCTGTTCTTCTGTTCTTCTGTCCTTCTGTTCTTCTGTCCTTCTGTTCTTCTGTCCTTCTGTCTTCTGTTCTTCTGTCCTTCTGTCTTCTGTTCTTCTGTTCTCCTGTCTTCTGTTCTTCTGTCTTCTGTTCTCCTGTCTTCGGCTCTTCTACCTCCTCCGCCTTCTTCCCCCGAGCCTGCCCTCCTGCTCCTTCCTCATCCCCCTCCCTCACTCGCCTCCCCCTCTCTCACCCCTAGCTAACCCGTTCGCTATCTACCTCCCTCACTCCTCCTATCTTCCTATCTCTCTAGCTCCCTATCTCACTATCTAACTCCCCCACTCTCCACCTCCTCCTACCTACCTATCTGTCTATCTATCTATTTCCCTATCTATCGACTTCTCTATCTATTTTCTCTATCTATTTCTCTATCTCTCCCCCCCTCCCGCCACCCCCTCTACTACCTATCTCCCTATCCTCTCACTCTACCTCTCTCCCTCACCCACCTCTACAACCCCCCCTCCCCTATCTTCACAACCCTACTCCTATCTCTCTCCCTAATCTCCAAACCTCCTAACACTCACCCTCCTCCACCCTAAACCCCCTCCCCCAGCTGCTCTCACTCTACCTGTCCCCCCCCCTCCCTCGCGCTTTCCCGCCGCGACCTCCTGCACGCCCCCGCCCCCCAGCTCCCATTCGCCCCCAGCTGACCCCTCCCCCCCCCTCCTACCTCTTATGGCGGCCGCTGCGCGACTGCCAGAGGCAAGCCCGTCTGCGCCCGTCCGCGCCTGGCCCGCGCCCAGCGCCACGACCCCTGGTCCCCAGCTCCCCCAAGCCCCGCTGATCCGCTACGACCCCACCACCCTCCACGCCCTCAACCCAGGGCGCTCCAAAACCTGCTTCCTAGCTCACCCCAAACGCACCCATGGACCCTTCGCCTGCAACTCCTGCAAACGCATCTTCCACCACGCAACTACCACGACCACAAGCCCACGCGCCATCAACCACCTCAAGTGCATCCTGATCAACGCTCGTTCCGTCCACAAGCACGCCGTTGAACTTTGGGACCTCCTGGACTCCACAGCCCCGGACGTCGCCTTCATCACGGAGACATGGATGAACGCCTCCTCTGCTCCAGACATCGCTACCCGCCATCCCCGAAGGCTACAAGATCTCCAGAAAAGACCGCACCAACCAAGTAGGAGGAGGTGTCGCCATCATCTTCAAAGACTCCATCAGCGTCACCACCTCCACCGAAGACCCCCCCCTCGCCGCTGAACACCTGCATTTTCAGATTCACACCGACCCAAGGACCACCCTCAGAGGATCCCTCGTCTACCGTCCTCCCGGACCTCGCGCCTCTTTCAGCGACGCCATCGCCGACTTCATCTCCCCGCACGCCCTCGCCTCACCGGACTACATCCTCCTAGGCGACCTCAACTTCCATCTGGAACAAAACAACGACCCCAACACCACCACCCTGCTCGACAACCTCGCCAACCTCGGCCTCAAACAACTGGTGAACACCGCCACCCACATCGCCGGACACACGCTCGACCCTATCTTCTCCGCCAGCAAACACGTCTTCTTCAGCCACACCTCTGCCCTACACTGGACCGACCACAGCTGCGTCCACTTCACATTCCGACGCGAGACCTCCCACCTCCGCACTCAACCCACCCCTCGTCGACAGTGGAACAAGATCCCTGAAGAGCAACTCTTCTCCGCTCTCGCCGCCAACCAACCCACCCTCACCACCGACCCCAACGACGCAGCTCTCAACCTCACAAACTGGATCTCCAACTGCGCTGACAACCTTGCTCCCCTCAAACGCACGCATCGACAGACCAACACCAAAAAACCTCTCTGGTTCTCTGACACCCTCAAAGAATCAAAGAAAACTTGTCGTGCCCTTGAGAAGGCCTGGCGCAAGGACCACACCGCGGACAACATGACCGCCCTCAAGAACGCTACACGCGAACACCACCACCTGATCCGCACTGCCAAAAGGAACTTTTTCACCGACAGACTAGACAAAAACAGCCACAACAGCAGAGAACTCTTCAGCATCGTCAAAGAGTTCTCCAACCCCAGCGCCAGCGCCAACGCCGTCACGCCCTCACAGGATTTGTGCGAATCCCTGGCCACTTTCTTCCATCGCAAGATCAGCGACCTCCACGACAGCTTCGGACACCAGACCCAACCATACACCACTGAACCCGCTTCCCCGGACATCACCCTCAACAACTGGACCCACATCAACACGGAAGAAACCAAATCCATCATGAACTCTATCCACTCCGGCGCCCCTTCGGACCCCTGCCCGCACTTCATCTTTAACAAAGCCGACGACATCATCGCCCCGCACCTCCAGACCGTCATCAACTCTTCTTTTTCTTCTGCTACCTTCCCCGAATGCTGGAAGCACGCTGAAGTCAACGCCCTACTAAAGAAACCTACGGCTGACCCAAGCGACCTGAAAAACTTCCGCCCCATCTCTCTTCTACCTTTCCCAGCCAAGGTAATAGAAAAGACCGTCAACAAACAGCTGACCACCTTCCTGGAAGACAACAACCTGCTCGACCCTTCACAAACCGGATTCCGAACCAACCACAGCACGGAAACCGCCCTCATCTCAGTCACAGACGACATCAGAACCCTGATGGACAACGGTGAAACAGTCGCCCTCATTCTCCTCGACCTCTCGGCTGCCTTTGACACCGTCTGTCACCGCACCCTAATCACCCGCCTACGCTCCACCGGGATCCAAGGCCAGGCCCTGGACTGGATCGCCTCCTTCCTCGCTAACCGCTCCCAAAGAGTTTACCTCCCTCCGTTTCGCTCAGAACCCACCAAGATCATCTGCGGCGTACCTCAAGGCTCATCGCTCAGCCCGACACTCTTCAATGTCTACATGAGCCCCCTCGCCGACATCGTACGCAAGCACGACATCATCATCACCTCCTACGCCGACGACACCCAACTTGTATTCTCCCTCACCAAGGACCCCGCCAGCGCCAAGACCAACCTACAAGAGGGTATGAAGGACGTCGCAGATTGGATGAGGCTCAGCCGCCTAAAGCTGAACTCTGAAAAAACGGAAGTCCTCATCCTCGGCAACACCCCGTCCGCCTGGGACGACTCCTGGTGGCCCACGGCCCTCGGCACCGCACCGACCCCCGCAGACCACGCCCGCAACCTCGGCTTCATCTTGGACCCTCTTCTCACCATGACCAAGCAAGTCAACGCCGTGTCCTCCGCCTGTTTCCTCACTCTCCGCATGCTCCGCAAGATCTTCCGCTGGATCCCCGCCGACACCAGAAAAACCGTGACCCACGCCCTTGTCACGAGTCACCTGGACTACGGCAACACCCTCTACGCCGGGACCACCGCCAAACTCCAAAACCGCCTGCAACGCATCCAAAACGCCTCGGCCCGCCTCATCCTCGACGTACCCCGCAACAGCCACATCTCCGCACACCTGAGACACCTGCATTGGCTCCCAGTCAGCAAAAGGATCACCTTCCGTCTTCTCACCCACGCACACAAAGCCCTCCACAACAAGGGACCGGAATACCTCAACAGACGCCTCAGCTTCTACGTCCCCACCCGCCCCCTCCGCTCCGCTGGCCTCGCACTTGCTGCCATCCCTCGCACCCGCCGCTCCACGGCGGGTGGGAGATCTTTCTCCTTCCTGGCGGCCAAGACCTGGAACTCCCTCCCCACCAGCCTCAGGACCACCCAGGACCACTCCGCTTTCCGGAGACTCCTAAAGACTTGGCTGTTCGAGCAGCGATAACCCCCCCTTTCCCCCCTAGCGCCTTGAGACCCGCACGGGTGAGTAGCGCGCTTTATAAATGTTAATGATTTGATTTGATTTTGATTTATGCACACTTAGACAGGGAAAGGAAGAAAACTCACTGTTTTCCAGGGCCATTGATTTTTAGTTCTTCACAATCAAACTCCCATTTTGGGAGTTTGTTTGAGAAGAAAAAGAAAGACTACTGAGCGGCATATAGTGTATCTGCTGCACCAGATTTGTTAGATGTAGAAAGGATTTATGAAACATGATTTGATAATGACATTACTGAACATCTACTCCCGGTGGGGTACAAGATTTAAAAAGAAACTGAACAATAGAAATAGGATGGCACTGCTAAGCGTTTCGCTTTGCATGAACAGGTGAGAAGGGAGAGTAATGGGCACAATCCCAATGTACTCACAGGAGAGTGGGCCTACAGAGACTAGAAATAATACAAACTGCTGTGCTCGTCACTGCCTTGTCGCCGAAAGAGCTCCCTGGTGGTGGTGAGTGTGTAAACTGGAGGAAGGGCCAGTGGGGTTGGTGGGGGCATCAACACATGGTGGCAGCCATTTCTGGGTACTTGGGAGACTGTGCCCAGAAGAACTGCTCTTGTTTTATACTTCCTCCATGATGCCATTGTGGTTGTCAAGACAAGCATATTTTACCAACCACAGATGGGCATTAGGACAGTCAGTCTTCAGCATTCTAATGTGTAGTCATTCTCCGTGGCTCGGTGCCACTGCATCGGCGCATGTATGTGTGTGTATGCGTGTTTTACCTAATGTTTCAGTATTAAATTGGGGGTGGACGGAACTCACAGAGTTTCACTCTGCGGAATTCCACAGGGTTGCATGAGAGCTTCTTGAGATTTGGCGGAATTTTCTGGAAAGGCAGAAATTGGTACATGGCACTACTCATGATGAGTTTTAGAACCGGGAGCTTGTTCGGTGCTGAAAAGTCAGCATGAGTGGCATCATACGGTGCACCAGAGGGTGCTACTGCTCAAGGTGATTTTGCTGCAGCTCAAGTAGATTTTCTTGTCGAGCTGCAACTTTCTAACCGTGAACAGTCGCCACCGCCTGCGACCATTCACAGTGAGAAACTCCTGCCAGGTGCCTTCCTAGCAACTGAAAATTACGCCAGGGGACTCCAATTCTTGCTCGATCTCACCAACATTCTGTTGGAGAGCCATGTGCAAGAAAAAAAAACTTTGGCTATTTCGCAGTACCCTCGTAGTGCGGAGTTCTGGCTAAATTCCTCCAAAAGCCACGTGGCAAAATTCCACCAACTCTGCCAGGGAGCAGAATTTATCACCCAATCCTATTTCAAATGTCAGTGTATGTGTGTACACATAAGCTGGAAAAAGAATAACAAAAGTAGTACTTGATGACCCTTCATTAAAATCTAACAGGGAATATGGAATACTGAGAGTAATGGATCACTCATCTTTGTCACTTTTGCATTGTTTTGATATATATGCTGTATTGAACGCTAGCACCGGAAATACTTAAACTAGACGGCTAAACATGGAGACCCTCAGGCTGTTTCACAACCCAGGTGGTTATGAAGAGAGACTAATGCCTATGGGAACATGAAGCAACTAAATGCTGAGGCATTATTATATGTGTTAGAACAAGCTGAATTGCTCCCTCACTGTGTTTTTGTAATCCATTCCATATGTGCTAGCAGCAAGTCTTGTAAGATTATTGTATGTTGCTTTTCTTGCAATACAAACATGCTTAAAAACAAAAATTATATCCAATAGAAACACAAACAGGGCAATGTAACCATCCATAAAATGCTATGGCCTTGATGCACAACCTATGCAATGCACAATAAAGAATGAAAGACATTTGAAAGTCAGTGACTGGAGGGGGCTGACAAAGAGCCCACCATCTCTCTCTATGCTGCCTTTTGTTACTTATTTTTGAACCGATGACAGAAAATCTTCATGGAAGGCAGCTAAAGCTCCCTGTAGCTAGGTCCTAAATACAAAAATGGGATGGCAGAAGAGGAAAATGCTGAATGTGACCCACTGCTTAATTTGTAAAACAAATATGTGCAAGTTCTCTCAGCACAAGGCTACTGCAGCTTGTGCTACCCATTTGCCCCTGCCAGAACAGCCAGTGACAGTACCAACATAACTACTAACCATCAAACTCCTACAAGTGTGACAATTCAGACTACATTTAAGGAGCTCAACATTATAAGAATAGCTTGGGCGGCAGGTATTAGTCATTTTTAATGTTTTTGAATAAAGGATTGTTGTTGTGCTAATTTACGAATTAGACATACAGTGCCACTATGTGGCAGACTTTCATAAAGGATGGTGTTGACAATTTAGTGCCAGTGCCAAGCACTGGAAACCACTGGCTCAAATTAAGCACTGCTGTGCCCATCACACTTCATAGTGGCAAGACCGATTAACCTCTGGAAGACACTAAAACTTCTTTCAACATAGTATGTTTCTTTTATTACAAAGACTCTGCAATTCTCCACAAGTGTTTATGTTTGAGGAGTGGTTCACATAGCTAAGCACAGGGGCTGTGATGCACTTGGACTTCCAGGTCCACATCTTAATTTCCTTGTGGGCCCACATCACATTAAGCCAATCCCATCCAATCGCCCTACCCACATTTACAAATCTAGTCTGAAAGGAGGATGAAGCCATGTTTTGTGGCAGGCTATATAATTCTCAGGTGCGTGACAACTGCCAAATTAAGATGGAGTGATTCATTCTAAATGAATCTGAATCAAAAGGTATCTTATGCTTTTTATCTTTGTGTTTAGATAATTGGGCCTAATATAAAAAGCCCTTTTGCAGTTTGCCAACCCAATGATTCATAAAATCATAATATTTGCAACTGCAAAGGGCTTATTTCAATGTATAAAAGCCTTTTTAGGAATTGTAAAAGAGCTTTTACATCTGATTCAAAATCAAAAAATTGAGAAAAGAAGAGTGCCCCTATGTCCTATTTGTGATTTTGACAAGGATGAACCAGTGGTGGTTGTTGTCAAATTACATTGGAAGGGTGCAAAACACATACACAAAAAACTACACATAATATACACAATAACATATACACGAATAAATGTTTTAAAAATTGTTTACCTTAATCAATGCTATGCAGCACGTCAGATTGTTCTACAGCATGTCCTCTGAGCACAAAGCCCACAGCCAACTCCCTCATCCATTCAAGATGCTGTTTTCATGCTGTGAAGTAGAATGAGTCTAGAATGACTGTAACAGGTCGGCTTCACACTCCAAAAGGCACTGTAGGCCTGTGCCTGCTCTCCAACCTAACTGTCCAAGACAGCGGGGTTGAAGAGGTTTGAGTTGCACATGACGGTTTGGCAGTAGCAAGGTAGCCGGCCAAACAAACATGCACACTTTAAACTTAAGTGGACGCTCCTCACTGCTGCCAGTCATTGGCAGCAATGATGCCCTAGCCCGCCATGCCCTCGCACTCCATTTGCTGGCAGAAAGCGTAAAAAATAAAATGGTAATAAAATCTTTTTATTACCATTTTATTTTTGACTCTGCACAGCTAGTTTGAACCCCCGGGTTAGGGTGGCAACTGATGCACAAAGAGGAACCGGACCCCATTGGACAAGTTCACTTTTGGAATCGTGTCAGGTGGTCTTGTGGGAACAAGATGGAACTCCTGTGCCCTCAACATCTTCTCAAATGGGAAACTTTTTTTATGAAGTAGCACGTGTCCTTTTAAAGGACTTGGACTGCTTTTAAAAACTGTTTCACATTTTAGAAAAATAATTGTAGGGACAGTGTTCTGCTGTCTCCTCAATGCCTCCATCCTCGCATTTCCAGCCAGTTTCAGAGGCCCGCAAATGGTGATCAACCTAATTAACATAATGTAAGCAAGTCGATGCAAACTATTTGTGCATAGATCACAGTTCTCATTCAATTGTCGGTGCAAATCGCATATCCTGATTTCCGACTGGGAGGAGAGGAGGGCCAGCCGCTGAAAGCTCGAGCCATGCTCAGTCTTAAAGCTTGCCTCTGGCTCAGCTCGAGGTCCTGTTGGAACCTCGAGCCCAGAACGAGCCGAGCTTTCATGAGGCTGCTGCCTGCCTCCGTCCCTCTATAGATGATCTGGCATTATGCTCAGAACTGCTTTCTGTGGAACTGGAGATACCGATTCGAATCTCGGCGTCAGCTCAACATACTGATGATTCTGGGCAAACTACTTAATTTCCCCATGCTTGTAAATAAGGCATGTGATGTTGTGTAAGGTAATTGGTGCTCATGTAAACCGCTTGGCTATCGGTCAAGTTCGTGTTGTTTTTAAAAACTGCAGAAAAATTCACTAAGAGGTGAAAACAAAGCCCTACATAAGGAAAGACAAATGCATTTCCTGATGTTTTGTACAAAGTGAAACCAGAAAACCTGATTAAATTGCTGTTTCACTGCTTAAAGTGGGTGATCTCAGGCAAATATTTTATGGCCACAAACCGCTTTTTTCATAACCGTAGAATAAACCACTTTCAAATATATGAGTTCAGACTGTCAGTTGTATCACACCATCACTTTTAATAAGTGCTTCTCAGTTCAATGCTATAATGTTCCTCAGCTTCCACGTGTTAAAGAAATACACTTTTTTGAATTTTGAAGACATTTTATCATGTTTTACTTGATGCTTGTTGAATGATTTACATGGCAAATATTTTCAGGGCTCGCTCGTGCTCCACGATCCGAGCCAGACCCTTGGCTCAGCTCCATCTCAGCTGTCCCTGTTAATTTGTTGGCTGGCCCTCCTCTACTGAGAGTTGTACACCACACCCTTATATTTCATGACACTTTTCTGGTGTTTCTACCCCTTGTTGGTCATTGTAGCTTGCGTGTACAGTTCTCTGTCATCCTTTGGGGCCTAGACCCTGCTGAGTAGAAGTGCAAAAAACTAAATATAACTGTGGGTCCAGCGATTCTACACAAAATGTGACGAGGCTAAACACATGCACTGACCTGTGGCGACTGGACTTCGGTTTATTATATTTATTTTATTGTGTACTTACCTGCAGAAAAACCAAGGAAACAGTTTAATCCTACGTGCGTGTTTTTGATGGTAGGTTGGGCCTGAAGCTAGTATGAGTGAGGAAGTTAAAGGCTTGATTAGTGATAAAGTTGTTACTCACTGCTCTGATGTCAGAGCAACGAAGCACTGTGCCTTGACACCTGTACTCTGTCTGACTCTGACCTGCCACATCCCGCAATATTCTACAAACTCGAGGGAGGTGTGGGAATGAGAGCGGCTCTCCTGTGCCAATAGACACCATCTGCTCTATCCTTATAGGTCTTGGCAGGCCCTCACTGCACAGCTGTTCTCCCAGAGCCGCTACAAGAGCGGCGCCAGCTCTGAGCTGTATATTTGAGAGTGGAGGGCACAGCTTCAAGTTTGGAAGGAGTGCAAATGCTAAGGGGTTGGAGCGGTAAGAAGCAGGACATCAAGTATTTTATGTTTTATAAGTGTGAGGGCGGTTCACAAAATGTATATGGGTGTTAGACCTGACAGCCTTACGTCGGTCTTCCCCAATTTCCTGACCTTGTTTTTGCCGGTTTTAGGACTTTGGGAACTTTACCACTGCTATCCACTGCAAAAGTGCTTGTGCTCTCTCCCCTAAATCATGGTAACATTGGCCTAACCCCAATTGGCATGTTATATAATCAGGGGGAGGACAGGCCCAGGGAACCCACTCTCCACGAGGCACTCTCCAACATCATGGGAGCATACCACCATTCCCAGGAGACCATGGGCACGGTACTGGCCAAGTTGCAGGACACCCAGCGGCTGCAGGAGGAACACTACCTTGGGATCAGGGAGGACTTGAAGTCCATTATCACCACCCTGGTCACCATTGCAGGGGTGCTGGCAGACATTGTCAACACCATGAGGGACACAGTGGCACACAAACGGGCCCCTGACACTTGCCTAATCGATGAACAGCCCTCCACCTCCGCCGGCGCTAGTGGACAGGAGGCACTGCCACAGGACCAACAGGCCACCAGCACCCCACCCCCTGCAGAAGGAGAACAACCACGCAAACGGTCCCTGAGATCCAGGAACAAGACAGAGAACATTGCCAAGACCCCCGCCAGGAAATAAGACCCTCCTGAATGTCACCCTTCTGTCCCACTTTGTCATCCTGTGCACCTTAAACTGCCATTGCTCCACTTCCTATGCCACATTGGACAATGCACCTGTGAGACCAAGAGACTGGACGCTGCCATGGACATTCCTCCACCATCACCCCAGCCCATTTCACACCCCCCTCCACTTATTTGCACAGAAATAAACACCCTTGAATCACAAAACAATCTGGAGTTAGTCTGTACTTTCACAAATGTGTAATTGCGAAATCTCTGGAATTTAGCAATGTCAATGTACATGATCACATACCAATGTTACACAGCTTTAGGCCAGGAGTAAACATAGCAGAGGGCACAAATTGGGACCCAGATCTGTGAAATGGAAAGCCAAAGTGACAAGTCAGGGTCCATACACAGAGTGAAAAAGGCAGACTTATGGTGGCTCCTACAATAGTATGAGATGTGGGAAGCAGTTCCATCTCCTTACCTGTGTCTCACTTGAAGCATTGCATGATGATGTTGTTTCGGTTGTCTACATCTTCTTCTTCTGCCTCCTCTTCTTCACTGTCCACAGGCTCCACAGCTGCCACAAGACCAACATCAGGGCCATCCTCCTGCAGAAAAGGCACCTGGCATCGCAAAGCCAGGTTGTGCAACATACAGCAGGCCACGATGATCTGGCACACCTTCTTTGGTGAGTAGTATAGGGATCCACCTGTAAGATGGAGGTACCAGAATCTGGCCTTCAGGAGGCCGAAGGTGCGCTCTATTATCCTCCTAGTTCACCCACGTGCCTCATTGTAGCGTTCCGCTGCCCTTGTCCTGGGATTCCTCACTTGGGTCAGTAGCCATGACAGGTTGGGGTAACCAGAGTCACCAGCAAATATCGAGGGACAACTGTTAGACATCCTCCAAACATTAGGGAATCTCCCATACCCAGACACCAAATGGAACTGTGTGGGGACTTTAGGTTCACCTATCATCCACACACGGTGCCTCTGGAGGTGCCCCATCACATAAGGGATGATGCTATTTCTCAAAATGTAAGCGTCATGCACTGAGCCCGGATACTTGGCATTCACATGGGAGATGTACTGGTCTGCCAAACACACCATCTGCACATTCATAGAATGGTAGCTTTTCTGGTTTCTGTACACCTGTTCATTCCTGCGGGATGGGGGGGGCAAATGCCACATGTGTCAATGGCACCAATGATGTTGGGGATATGTCCCAGGGCATAAAAGTCACCTTTCACTGTGGGCAAATCCTCCACTTGAGAGAAAACAATGTAGCTGCGCATGTGTTTCAGCAGGGCAGACAACACGTTAGAGAACATTGGCTGGGACATCCCTGATGCCATGGCCACTGTTGTTTGAAAAGACCCACTGGCCAGGAAATGGAGTACAGACAGGACCTGCACTAGAGGGGGGATTCCTGTGGGATGGCGGATAGCTGAAATCAGGTCTGGCTCCAACTGGGCACACCGTTCCTGGATTGTTGCACGATCAAGTCTGTAAGTCATAATTATGTGTCTCTGTTCCATAGTCAACAGGTCCACCAGGGGTCTGTACACCGGAGGATGCCGCCATCTCATCACCTTAGGTATCACAATGTTTTTTTGTAAAAAATGTTACAATTTCTCCATGTGCCTTTGTCTGTCCGTATTCCTGGCCTAAATAGGTGTGACGCAGTTATTTGGCCTGCCCTGTGGCCCCTGAAATGGTAGGCTGCCTGACCTGTAAGGTGGGACAGTGGGAAATGAGGTAACTGCGCTGGCGTTGTACACCGCAATTCAGCATTGGTTAACATTGGGCCCTATGGGTTCCAGGAGCCAATGACGATGTACGCCGGCAGCGACGGTACGCACCGCCGTGGATGTGGCCGCCATTTTCTAACTGTTCCCTCACTTGATACCTGACCTTCAACAGGAGAGGACCTACACTGCAAGTGCTGCTGTGATCTGGGTCTGGAAGCGACGATGGCTACAGTGTCTGGGGAAAGGGCCCCTGCCTTCACTTCAGAGGAGTTGGAGAAAATTGTGGATGGGGTCCTCCCCCAGTACACGTAACTGTACGGTCCTCCAGACAAACAGGTGAGTACACTGTGAGCATGGTGGATGGCACATGATTGTATGGAGTGTCGTGGATGGAAGAGGGTGGGGAAGGGGACAGGCCAGCATGCGAGGATAGTGTGTGTGTATGTATGTCTGGGCCAGGGTGGGAGGTGTTTAGGCAATGCCTGAGAAGAACTGTACGAGATTGTAACATACATTCTTACTTCACTTTTCCTCTAGGTCAGCGCCCACCAGAAGAAGGGTATTTGGTGTGCCATCGTCAAGGAAGTGCGGACCCTGGGGGTCTACCATAGACGGAGCACCCACTGCCGGAAAAGATGGGAGGACCTGCGCCGCTGGAGCAAGAAGATGGCGGAGGCCCAGCTGGGGATGGCCTCCCAACGTGGAAGGGGTACCCGTTGCACCATGACCCCCCTGATGTTCGGGATCCTGGCGGTGTCATATCCAGAGTTGGGTGGGCGCTTGAGGGCATTACAGCAGCCACAAGGGGGTGAGTACAGTCTCATTCAGCGGACTCTGCACGCTTTACGAGGTGTCTGGGTGGGGGAAGTGGGCTGTGGGTTCCCATAGGCCAGGGCAAACTTGGTAGTGTAGGTACCTTGTTAGGCAGGCTCTGTGGCACTCCAACCCCAATAGTGGTAGTAGCCATCTACACCTAGTCAGGCTCCTGTGGGTTCCAGGTGTGCAGCAAATGGGCTTAGGCATCATCCCCATGGGCAGATGATTTTCCTAAGAACTGTTAGTGCATAGCTTAGTGCACAGGGCTGCTCCCTGTGTGTTGTGTCCGCCAACGGTAGTGGTGTTGCATGCACTGACCATGTGTCTCTTCTGTTTCTGTCTCCCCCCCCCTTTTTGTTTTGTCACCCTGTTCTTGCGTGCATTAGCATCATCTGGCGGAGGAGCAGTGGCACCGGAGCAGGAGGAAGCTGCATCCCACATGGCCCTGGAGGGTGAAGTAACAGAGTCTGAAGGCACCAGTGGGACGGAGGGCGAGGGGAGCTCCACGACGGGGACAGGAGCATACACCAGCGACTCCTCCTCTGATGGGAGCTCCCTTACGGTGGCGGGCACCTCTGTGCCCACTGCATCAACAGGTACAGCTGCCACCCTGCCTACAAGCACCGCCCTCCCAGCAGCCCTTCAGCGTGTGTCCCGTGCCCGCTCACCCAGGAGGGTGGGCATCTCCTTCGCCCCAGGCACCTCAGCCCCTGCCCCAGTCAGCCCTGCTGCCCTCAGTGAAAAGGCTATTGACCTCCTGAGATCCCTCACTGTTGGGCAATCTACCATTTTGAATGCCATCCAGGGTGTTGAGAGGCATTTGCAACAAACAAATGCATACCTGGAGGGCATTCTTTCTGGGCAGGCAGCCCAACAGAGAGCATTTCATGCTCTGGCCTCAGCACTGATGGCAGCCATTTTCCCTGTGTCCAGCCTCCCCCCTCCAACTTCCTCCACCCAGACCCAATCCCCTGTACCTCAGCCTATCCCAAGCACACCATCAGACCAGCATGCACACTCATCAACACACAAGAGTGGACATGGCAAACATAAGCACCACACATCTCACAGGTACTCACACAAGCACCATACCCATGCAGACACACCAGCATCCACTGCCTCCAGTGTGTCTCCCTCCTCCACGTCCTCCTCCTCCCTCCATATCTCGTCTCCACTCACACCTACATGCACTACATCCTCAGCCACTACCTCCATCACCAGCACGCCCATCACCACACACCGCTCACGTGCAATCACCACCCCCACTACCATCCACACGTCCTCTGTGTCCTCTCCCAGTGTGTCTGTGACGCCACCTCCCAAGATACACAAACGCAGGCCGACACCCACCCAACAGCCATCCACCTCACAACAGCCTCCGGCCCATGCACCTTCACCCAAATTCAGCAAACGTACACCTCCTACAACCACTACCTCTTCCTCCACTCCCAAACCCCCTCCATCTTCCCGTCCCAGTGTGTCTAAGAAACTTTTCCTGGCTAACATTGACCTCTTCCCTACACCTCCCCCCACCCCCCGACCAGGCTTTCCAGGTCTCAGCCCAGCACCTCAGCCACCAAATCCCCCAGCACAGTGGTGCCAGCAGCTCCGGTCTAGTGTGCCACCTAGCGAGGCCAAGAAGCAGGCCATTCCGCCACCTGCCAAGGTGAAGAAGGTGCTCACATGCTGGAGGGAGAAGTCACACCTACCAGCAAGCAAGGGCTCCTCCAAACCAAAAGGGGACAGTGGCAAGACACCAGCAGCAACATCAAAGGTGGGGAAGGGACACAAGCCGAAGAGCAGGTCAGGACAGGGCACAGTGGCTCCGGCTGAGGGAGCAGAGTCACCCCTTCTGTCAACCACTACACCAACCTGTACGGCGGTGGACACCGTCACCTGCACCGCCACCAGCACCTGCACGTCTGCTGCCTCAGCAACAGTCCTCAGCATCATCCCCAGTGGGCAGCCGTCCGAGGCTGCAGGAGACGTCCTGCTGTGTCCCTCAACAGGTGCAGACACATGCACCACCGCCAGCACCTCTGCCACAGACACCGCCGCAAGCCACGCTACCAGCCCCGCGACGTGCTCAGACAGTGCCACCACAGCTGACATGGCAATCATCCCCAGTGGGCAGCCGTCCGAGGCTGCAGGAGACGTCCTTGACCCTGCCCAGCGTCCATAAGGCATGACTCTCAGCACTGTTTGTACCTGCAGGTGGCAGGCAAAGTAAAGCAGGGGGGAGTGTGTCTCTGCCTCCATGGCGTATCATGCTACCTGTCCCAGGCAATCTCGTGGCACACACACCCAGTTGAGGGAATGGGACCTGCCACACTGCATGTGAAGCACTCTGGGCAGCAAGCCCCCTCCAGAACCAGTGGAGAATCACATCCACTACCTCAGTCCTTGGCAGGATGAAGCACTCTGGGCACAAAGCCCCCTCCAGAACCAGTGGAGAATCACATCCACTACCTCAGTCCTTGGCAGGATGAAGCACTCTGGGCACAAAGCCCCCTGCAGAACCAGTGGAGAATCACATCCACTACCTCAGTCCTTGCCAGGATGAAGCACTCTGGGCACCAAGCCCCCTCCACAACCAGTAGAGAATCACATCCACTTGTGAGACTGTGGCTTTGCACTCCCCAGGATAGAGCAGTGGGCAAACCACCCACTGGAAAGACTTGTGAGACTGTGGCTTTGCACTCCTCAGGATAGAGCAGTGGACAAACCACCCACTGGAAAGACTTGTGAGACTGTGGCTTTGCACTCCCCAGGATAGAACAGTGGGCAAACCACCCACTGGAAAGACTTGTGAGACTGTGGATTTGCACTCCCCAGGATAGAGCAGTAGGCATGGAGCCCCCTCGTGGAGCAGTGGCGTCGTGCGTTCATCCGGCTGAGGTGCCCCCCTCCCCCTGAGGTGCCTGTTTCATTTCGATCTGATGCCCCTGCAGTGTTCTCTCAGTTTCGAGTCAGGTATCTTGTGTGGGCTTTGCCCATGCATTTTGGGACAATGATCCACGGACGATGTTTGAGTAATATCTGGACTTGTGTAGTTGGTGTACATATTTGTATATACTGATTTTTGAACTTGCACTATCTGATTTTTATTGATTACACTTGTTACAATCATTTCCTTTTGTCCTTGCGTTCTTCCAGGGGGTGAGGGGGAGTATATGTAATGTTGCTGCATGTATTTTTGTGTATGGTGTTTTGGGTGAGGGTGGGGGTGGGGTTTTTGCGTATTGTGTGTGTGTGTCACTCTTTTTTCCCTCCCACCCTCCCCTGTGTTGTAGGTTCAGTACTCACTGTGGTCGTCGACGGCATCTTTCCTGCTCCTGATACAGCAGGAGGAAGACCAGCATGGTCAGGATGTGTAACTCGGGCTCCATGGCGTCCTGGTTCCTCGTTGGGTGTCGAGAGGTGAGTGGTTTCCCTTCTGTGTACTGTTTCTGCCGTGCTTTTGATAGCGTTGGTACCACCCCGGAAAAGGTGGCGGATAGGCCTCTTGTAATAGTGTGGGCGGTACTTTGCCCTCCGCCTGTCTGTTGGCGGTTACCGCCGCGGTGTTTGTTTATACCGCCGTGGCGGTCGGAGTGTTAAAGTGGCTGTCTATGTTGGCGGTTTCCACCATGGTAGTGATTCAATTTTTTTTTTTCGCCGGGCTGTTGTCGGTATTGTAGTATGATATTGCGCAAGCATCAATACTACATACAGCGCCGAGGAGTTTATTTGCTGCCTGCACTTCCTTCTACGCCTGCGCCCGAATGGGCGTGGTGCCATCAGGGCATCTTCAGCTCGGTGCAGACTTTGAAGCTAGTGCCACGAGGCTGCTGCAGTCACCTTAGGCCATGAATGTATGAATTTCAGCTCCACTTTTAGAAAAGGAAAACGGTGGTGACACTGACGTGCGTGTGTCCCACGCTGACTCTGCAGGAGCGTCCCTCCACCCAGCCCGGGTTGTCAGCGCAGCACTGCTAAAGCGCATGCAGGTAAGCCAGGCCGTGCGGGATAAGCACAATAATTGAATTAATGTAAAAATCTGTGTTTGAGAGTAAAGTTTAACCCCATTCACTTGTGTTTAAGTATCCTGGTGTCAGAAAGGCCCATATAATCAAGCACAAGTCAATACAGAGCTGTTGTTAAATGCCGACATTTTAATGTTTACAGTTGTTATCATGGACAAGGGACACCTGCTCGATTGCGCAATTGGGCCTGATGGGCCAGGTCGTTGATGTCCAGGCCAGCCACGCAGTCTGAGAGCATGACAGGGTTAGGACAGAACATATACAGTGATTCAAATAGCGCAGGAGGGTACGTAAAGAACATGTTGCAGTGTTTGAGATTCCTTTTCAGTGTCTGGGTTCTGCCAGCAGGGCTTTAAAGAGGGTGACTTTGAGATGGGGCCCTAAGAGGCGCTATTTTTGTATCCTTAACTTTACATGCAAAAGCAGATTCCTCAACTGGGACCGCAACCTTTAAGTAAATTGCTGTTAGAGATGCAGTCCCTATTCACTTTTAGCTTTACATCACCTTGCATTCCCTAAATGTATTTTTTACGGCTGTAGTGTTTCTGTAATTTGTTTACATGCAACATATAGATTTTGTATAGAGCACGCTTTAATTTAAACTGAGTCGTTTCCAGGTGACGGATGAAGACAATGCGAGTTGGTCAAGTGCGTGTTTGTGGATCTAAAGGTGTTCAGACTACATGCACATCCCACCCTTGGCCTCTCTCTGTAGAATGCATGGAGTGATGGTCACATATGGGCCAAATGTAAATGTGGGAAGTGTGTAAAAAAAGGTACACAGTTGTATAAATATGTACCATGCCAAAGGGAAAGAACATGCAGTGCAAACAGCCGAGTGAGTGGGTTCTGTGCATGAAGGATGTTGAAGTGGAAGAGATGCAGTTAAGTACCTACAAAAGAAGAGAGTAAAAAGATAATAAGGAGGAGAAAAGAGATGTGTGTTATGGAGATCAAGAATTTCAAAAAGACGTGGTTAGAAAAAAGCCTCAAGCGTCTAACAGTGAGAGACAGCAGAGTAAAGTAGTACAAGGGAGTACGAGATAAGTGAAACAAGTGCCCACCGATAAATACTACGTAATTCATAGCATCATAGTTTCAGAACTGAAACATTTTCAACAAAATCATTGTTAGTATGTATTTGATACTGCTAATAAACATTGCTAAAGCCAGTAGGTCTGGCTTCTTTTAGGCATAGGTACATTGTTCTCACCTATTTATGTATGTAATGACAGAAAACTCACAGAGATCCCTCCTCATACTGGCCAAGTCACTAACAATGAAGCACAACATTTTAGTTCACATATTTAAAGCCAAGCCCTTAATTACAAGGGCTAAGTCACCTGGAAATGATCCCTAGTTATGCTTCTTCAGCCACGCCCCTTTTAGAGACCCCCCATCTTTTTAAGCCTACTTAAATTACTTCCTGCTAGTGCACTCATCCGACTTCTGATTATTGCACTTGCAGGTGTGTCGAAGAAGTGCTTTCTGTAGGAGAAATGGAATATGTGTAATTGGTAGTACAAAACTACAAGGTAAAGAGAATAGTTGTCTCTTGGTTGCAAATTAGGGAGTGGGAAGTAGGCTCACAAGCAGACCACGGACATACAGCTCAACTCAACCTAGTTGCCATCAAAGGCTGCCTGAAGTCAGGCAGAATTGTTGAATCATGCCAGTTTGGGCCCTTATTACGGACAGGCTAATGTCTTGGTGCATGCCAGAGCAAGGCGATAGCACTCCTCCATCCTCCTTGTTCACTCTTCTCTCCAGAGCCTTTTTGTTGCACACTGCAGGGTGTACTGGCCCCCAACTATACTTGAAAACAATGTGCCTGACCAAGGAATCTTGGGGACAGCTCATCATTTTATTTTAAAAAGAAGTTGCAGCTCTCAGGCTTGACAACAGCTTTCCAGTGCCAGGGTCAAGTCATAGGGATTGTGGTCCATAAGGTTTTCTTTCTGTCTCTTGAATCTCTCTCCTTTTCCATCTCTCGCTTTCTCCCAGCTTTGGGCTCCATCATGTTTCTTGTCCCTTCGTGTTTCCTCTTTTCTCCACGTGTGCCTCTAAGTAGGCACATAACTGAGGTAACTTGTATACCGATAACCACACTGAATCAATAGAATTGTACAATGTGCTCTACCGGTCGCTTATGCTTTTGCCATTAATAACAGATGTTTATTATTATTATCCAACGTAATCTTACTTATCCGGTCAGTTTAAGTTTAGACACAGATCCTAACAATTAATGTTTTAATCCACAGGCTATCTTATCTGGTCCTGATTGTGAGTGTGGGTGTGTGCTTTGTGGCCTATTTTCAAATTCTAATTGTTTGTGGTTATATTCATATGGAATCATCACATTGTTGTTAACGTGTTGGATATAAATGTGTTACACGCTAACAGCTGTAGCAAAAGTATGCAAAACAGCGATCCTTGAAAGGGGTATAATGTATTATTGCCAGTCGACGACGTTATTGCCCATATCAGTTTATTCCCATCTGTGAGGAGTTTCATGATTACCTAGCGGAGTGTACCTCTGAAGTGGGTTGCAAGCCTCACTATGTACCTCACCTTTTTACATAACATCCTGTTTTATTATATAGCACTCACGCACCTCGAGGCGACTCCTTCCTTGTAGCCCTGGTGCTTTTGTTGCCCAACTCAGTGGTTCTAATTTTATTGACCTCTGAAGGATGTGATGCTCAGTTGATTCACTGGAATTCGAACTTGTAACTGTAGAAGGAAGACAAGTTTCTGCAGCAAGGGCTAAACTCAATGAGGTATCTTGCCAAAAGTGCATGCGAACCAAGAAATACTTAGGCCCATATTTATACTTTCTTAGCGCCGCATTTGCATACATTTTTTACGCAAAAGCAGCGCAAACTTCCAAAATACAATTTTATTTAGTAATTTTGCGTCGATTTTGCGTCAAAAAACGACGCAAATGTGGCGCTAAAAAGTATAAATATGGGCCTTACTTTCTAGTCAGTTTCTTTTCACCTTCAAGCATATGATGCATTCCCACATCAGCCAGTACCCTATGCAGGGGCCGTGCTGCCACACACAACTAGCAAAGCACCAGCTTGTTATCCAGTTAGTTTCTTTCTCTCACAAGGGATGGGCATCCTTACCACACCAGCTAGTTAAGTATATGAACATGAAAACAGCTATTCTAAGCACTGGTTGCCTCTTCTTGATTTCTGGGCAGTCAACCAGCAACTTGCTGTCCAGTGCTGTATCAGATCTTCATCAAAACATCAAAACAGCATCTGTTAAATTGCGACTCGCCACAGCAGCCTACTTGTAAACACTCTATAGTGCACCTTAAATTGCTGTCCACTTGCTCTTGATTTTGTGCGTGCCAAGCAACCACTTACTCTTCTGTCTATTATTATGACTCCCAATTAGCATCATTACTGCAGTTATTCACAGCCGCCTGCAGTATCTAGTCAATGGACTAATACTGTCATTCTCCTCTATTTCCCGATAGCCGTGCAGTAATTTGCCATCCAGCCAGTTTCTTCTTGTCAAGATGACCAAATAGCATTGGCACTGCCACTTGTCACCGTACCGCAAATTCTATCCAGGGACAATCAAACAACATCTACCATGCTGGCAAGCACTAGAGGTTTCCATCCGATTATCTGCCAACCAAGCAAAAGTTGCTTTCCGACAAAGCCTTTTTTCTCTCCTAGACTGCAGAGCATGTGCTCAGAAATGATTCTTTGTAGGTCCTAGTATCTTATATAGACGTATTTAAACTATGTATGCTGCACTATCAGCTACCTTCTTGATTTTATACTTTTCATGTACAAATTACCCTTGGGTCAGCCTCTTCATAGCAAGATTCCCAGTCATCATCAGAGCCACATCTACTCATGGCAGCAGACAATATTCCATCTATTTACACTAGAACTCTTGCTCTCTGTTTCAGTTTACTGCTCATTAAGGCCCTCATTCTGACCTTGGCGGGCGGCGGAGGCCGCCCGCCAAAGTCCCGCCGTCAGGTTACCGTTCCGCGGTCGAAAGACCGCGGCGGTAATTCTGACTTTCCCGCTGGGCTGGCGGGCGGTCGCCTTCAGACCGCCAGCCAGCCCAGCGGGAAAGAGGCTTCCACGATGAAGCCGGCTCGGAATCGAGCCGGCGGAGTGGAAGCTGTGCGACGGGTGCAGTTGCACCCGTCGCGTATTTCACTGTCTGCGCAGCAGACAGTGAAATACATGTAGGGGCCCTCTTACGGGGGCCCCTGCAATGCCCATGCCAGTGGCATGGGCAATGCAGGGGCCCCCAGGGGCCCCGCGACCCCCCCTACCGCCATCCGGATCTCGGCGGTCCGACCGCCGGGATCTGGATGGCGGTAGGGGGGGTCGGAATCCCCGCGGCGGTGCAGCAAGCTGCGCCGCCGCGGAGGATTCAATGGGGCCGCGGTACACTGGCGGGACCCCGCCAGTGGTGCCGGTCCGACCGCGGCTTTACCGCCACGGTCGGAATCCCCATTGGAGCACCGCCGGCCTGTCGGCGGTGCTCCCGCGGTCCTCCGCCCTGGCGGTCAAAGACCGCCAGGGTCAGAATGACCACCTAAGTGTCTTCTCCTTTTGAAGGGAGCCAGGAAGCAGCATCATAATAGCTAAATCTGTCAGATTCTTCCAGCAATCAAAGTACCACTTGACACCCACTGTTCTTTTCTCATCAGTCATGCAACATCAGTATGGAAGCCAGTATTGTCTTCCATGTGAGTAAAATCTGCCTTTCTAACCTCTATACACCCCTTAACTCTCAGGCCAACATCTCCCTACTCAATTTGGTGCCCACCTTTTCTTAACACTCAAAAATACTTTCAGTACACTAAGTGAGTAGCAACCACTCTACTAATCGGCACAAATAGTGTACTAGTGATGTGCACTTTTACCTGTAGCAGAAATTAATGTTAGTAAACCTGGGAATGTGGAATGCCTTCTCACCTGAGGTAAGCAAGTAAACTCATGCTGAACAATGTATGCCCATTGACATAACACTTATTTGATATTGGGTGATTTGAACTTTGCCAAAATATTTTCCATTGGTGTACACTATTTAAAAGGTTCTTAAAGCATGCTGCATTACCCCAACCGTGTATCTGAAAATCCTGTCTGACAATGTACATGGAAGCATTTTCAATAAGATTTAAATAAAATATGTTTGTTTATAGAGTATTCCAATTGTAGATGCTAGAGATTTTCCAACCTCTTTGTGTGATGCAACAACCAAAGGTAAGTTGCGTTACTTCATGTGATGATACTGGGTGAAAGGGCTATGCCATGTCACTTCTTGTGACGTTGCACGTATCCAAAGGGAACATAATCTCACTTCTGTGTGGAAGGTCTTGTGATGTCACTTCCTGTGACATCATCAGGGGGTTAGAGGGAATGTGATATCACTTCCACTACCCCTGGCATTTTGGTGAGTCAATGTCCATGCTCCTAGGATGAAATGTGGGCAAGGAAGCGGGTGTCCAATTTGATTCCTGCTCGGGTTGCAGTCTGAGCTAAGGCCGGCCCTGCAGGAGGGTAATGCATTGGAGTAGATGGGCCGATCTCCTGGTATTTTCTTTATTGTTTAAGTGAAGAAGTGAGTGGCAAGTGGTTGGTTAGGGTGAGTGCCAGTAATCAAAGTACCATTTTTAGGTCTCGCTTAGACAGCGCATGCACTGTCTTTTCGAGACTATCATAATCTTACAGTGGGCTTAGAGCCCTCCTGTTGCTTACCATTTGTTGGCTTGTGTGGCACCCGTCTTTACAGCCTCATTAGTGGTCTCTGTAGGCCTAACATAATTTCCGTTCCTGCCTGTAGAGAAGGGACCAAGCACGTATTGATTCAACTCAGTGCCCATCTGCTGCTCCTGGCGTGATTGAGGTACTTTTTTTTTGTTTTTAAACTTCTAGGCCCTGCAAACAGAAGGCATGTGACTGGCAAAAATGTGCCCAGCAGGTCAAACACAATTGTAAAGTTTTATTTTCTATAGTTAACTTGTTTCTTTTATTTTGCCATGTCTCCTTTTCTCATTTTGCACTCATGTATTTGGTTTTGCTTATGGGTACTGTTCTCAAAAGAGGACGATTATCTTGTTCTAAATAGTGCAAAGCGACATTGTTTCTTTCTTATGTGTAATTTCCGTAATTATGCTTTACCACATAATCATGCAGTACACCACCCCAATCCATCCAACTCCAATCCAAGCCACCCCACTCCAGTCCAGTCCATGCCAATCCACCACACCTCAACCACAACAATTCACCCAACTCAATCCAATCCACCCTGCACAATCCAATCAACCCCAGACCACTCAATCCATCCCAGACCACTCAATCCACCCCACTCCATTCCAAAGCACTCACCCTAATCTGCCACACTCTAATCCTCTCAACCCACTCCACTCAAATCTGACCCACCCCAATCCAAAACAACCTACTCCACTCCAATCCAAAACAAAACAATCCAATCCAATCCTCCTCACTCGAATCTGCTCCACTCCAATCCGAAACAATCTGCCACACTCCAGTCTGCTCCACTCCAATCCAAAACAATCTGCCCCACTCCAATATTACCCACTCCAATCCAAAACAATCTGCCCCACTCCAGTCCAAAACAATTTGCCCCACTCAAATTCAAAACATTCTGCCCCACTCAAATTCAAAACACTTTTCCCAAGACCAATCCGAAACAATCTGCCCCACTCCAATAAAAATATCAGCACCACTCCAATCCTAAACAATCTGCCCTTCTTCAATACAAAACAGTCTGCCCTATTCCAATCTGACTCACACAAATCCAAAACAATCTGCCCAACTCTCATCTAAAACAATTTGCCCCAGTCTAATTTTAAACAAGCTACCCCACTCCAACCTAAAACAATCTACCATACTCCAGTTTACAACACTACATTCTGCTCCATTCCATCTTTCCCACTCCAATCATCCCCATTCCAATCCAAAGCAATCCTCCAAACTCCAAACAAAATACATCTGCCCCACTACAATAAAAATAAATCTGCACCACTCCAATCTAAAACGATCTGCCCTACTTGAATCTGCACCACCCCAATCCAGAACAATCTGCCGCACTCTAATCTAAATCAATCTGCCCCACTCCAATCTAATACAATCTACCCTTCTTCAGTCTGTCCACTCCAATTTTCCCCATCCAATCTGCACCACTCCAGTCTGCTCCACTCCAATCCAAAACAATCTGCCCCAATCCAATCAACCTCACCCCAATTCAATCAGTCCCACTCCACCGAGTCCACACAGCTCCAATCCAATTCACCTCAACCTACCCACTCCAATCCAAAACAATTTGCCCCACGTCAATCCAAAACAATCTGACCCACTCCAATCTTTCCCACTCCAATCTGCCCCACTCTAATCCAATCCACCTCGCCCTAATTCATCAGTCCCACTCTACCAGAGTCCACACAACTCCAATCCAATTCACCTCAATCTACCCACTCCAATCCAAAACAATTTGCCCCACGTCAATCCAAAACAAATCTGCCCCACTCCAATGCAAACAAATCTGCCCCACTCCAATGCAAAACAAATCTGCCCCACTCCAATGCAAACAAATCTGCCCCACTCCAATGCAAACAAATCTGCCCCACTCCAATGCAAAACAAATCTGCCCCACTCCAATGCAAAACAAATCTGCCCCACTCCAATGCAAAACAAATCTGCCCCACTCCAATGCAAAACAAATCTGCCCCACTCCAATGCAAAACAAATCTGCCCCACTCCAATGCAAAACAAATCTGCCCCACTCCAATGCAAAACAAATCTGCCCCACTCCAATGCAAAACAAATCTGCCCCACTCCAATGCAAAACAAATCTGCCCCACTCCAATGCAAAACAAATCTGCCCCACTCCAATGCAAAACAAATCTGCCCCACTCCAATCCAAAACACCCTGCCCCACTCCAATCCAAAACACCCTGCCCCACTCCAATCCAAAACACCCTGCCCCACTCCAATCCAAAACACCCTGCCCCACTCCAATCCAAAACACCCTGCCCCACTCCAATCCAAAACACCCTGCCCCACTCCAATCCAAAACATCCTGCCCCACTCCAATCCAAAACATCCTGCCCCACTGCAATCCAAAACACCCTGCCCCACTGCAATCCAAAACACCCTGCCCCACTCCAAAACAATCCACCCACTCCAAAACAACCCATCCAGCTCCAATCCAAAATATATGCCCACTCCAATCCAAAAATATCTACCCCACTCCATTCCGCTCCACTTCAATTCTGACCCACTCCAGTCCAAAACAATTTGCCCCACTCTGATCCAAACAATCTGCACCACTCAGATTCAAAGCAATCTGCCCCACACCAGTCCAAAACAATCTGCCTCACACCAGTCCAAAACAATCTGCCTCTCTCCAATCTAAAACAATCTGCCCCACTCCAACCTCCCCACTCCAATCAAAACAATCCATCCCACTCCAATCTGCCCTGCTCCAATCCAAAACAATTTGCCCCATTTTAATCCAAACCAATCCAATCTGCCCCACTCCAATCCAAAACATTCTGCCCCACTCCAATATGCCACACTCCAGTCTAAAATATTTTGCATCACTGCCATCTGTCCCACTAAAATCAAAAACATTCTGCCCACAACAATCCAAAACAATTTCCTCTGCTCCAATCTAAAACAATCCGCCCCACTCCAATAAATAAATCAGCACCACTCCAACCAAAAGCAGTCTGCCCTACTCCAATCTAAAACAATCTGCCCCATTCCAAACCAAAATAATATGCCTGAATCCAAAACGGTCCACCCCAGTCGAAAACAATTCACCCACTCCAATCCAAAATATCTGCCCCACTCCATTCCAAAACAATCTGTCCCACTCCAATCTACCCCACCCCAATCCAAAACAATCTGCCCCACTCCAGTCTGCTCATTTCAGTCCAAAACAATCTACCCCACTCCAATCTGCCCCATTCAAATCCAAAATAATCCACCCCACTCCAGTCTTCTACACTCAAATCTTCCCCACTCCAATCCTAAACAATCTACCCCCCTCTAGTCTGCCCTGCTGCAATCCAAAACAATCTGCAGCAATCCAATCCAAAAAATCTGCCCCCTCCAATCTGCCCCACTCAAATCTAAAGCAGTCTTCCCCACTTCAATAAAACAATCTTCCCTACACCAGTCCGTAACAATCTGCCACACTCTAATCTAAAACAATTTGCCCCATTCCACTCTAAGAAAATATACATCAATCAAGTCTGCCACAGTCCAATCCAAAACAATCTGGCCCAGTGCAATCCAAAACAATCTGCCATTGTCCAATCCAGAACAATCTGCCGTACTCCAATCTGCCCCACGCCAATACAGAACGATCTGTCCCAGTCCGATCAGGCCCAATCTAATCTGTTCCACTCCAATCCAAAACAATCTGCCAAATCCAATCTGCCCTACTCCAAACCAGACAATCTGCTCCAAACTGTCCTGTGACAATCCAAAACAATTTGCCCCACTCTAATCTAAAACAATCTGCCCCACTCCATCCGCCCCACTGCAATATTTCCCATGCCAATCCAAAACAATCTGCCCCACTCCAATCCAAATACATATTTCCCACTCGAATAAAAAAACGGCACCACTCCAATCCAAAACAATCTGCCTCACTTCAATCTCCACCACGCCAATCCAAAACAATCTGCCTCATTCTAATCTAAAACAATCTGCATCACTCCAATCTGCCCCACTCCCTAATCCAAGACAGTCTGCCTCAATGCAATCCAAAACAGTCTGCTTCACTCCGAAACCCTGCTCCACACCAATCCAATCTGCCCTACTCTAATCTAAAACAATCTGCCCCACTCCAGTCTAATACAATCTACCGCACTCCAGTCTGTCCACTCCAATCTGCCCCACTCCAGTCCAAAACAATCTGCTCCACTCCAGTCCAAATGCATCTTTCTACTCTAATAAAAAAAAACGGCACCACTCCAATCCAAAACAATCTGCCTCACTGCAATCCAAAACAGTCTGCTTCACTCCGAATCCCTGCTCCACACCAATCCAATCTGCTCTACTCTAATCTAAAACAATCTGCCCTACTCCAGTCTGACCCACTCCAATCTGCCCCACTCCAGTCTGACCCACTCCAACTCAAAACAATCACCCCCACTCCAATCTGCCCAACTCAAATCCAAAACAATCTGCTCCACTCCAGTCCAAAACAATCCACCCCACTCCAAAACAATCCACCCCACTCAAATCCAAAATATTTGCCTCACTCCAATCCAATAAAATCTGCCACACTGCAATCTGCCCCACTCTAATCTGCCCCACTCCAACTCTAATCCACTTCAATCTGACCCACTTGAATCCAAAACAATCTGCCCCTCTCCAATGTGCCTCACTTCAATCCACCCACTCCAATCTACCCCACTCTAATAAAATCCACCTCACCCCAGTTCAATTTGCCCCACTCCAATCCACCGCAATCTACCCCACTAGAATCTAAAACAATCTTCCCCACTCCAATCTGCCACACTCCAATCCAAAAGTATCTGCCCCACTCCACTCCAAAAGCATCTTCCCCACTCCAATCCAAAAGTATCACCCACATCCAAAACAAACTACTCAATGTCAAAAAATCCACCCACCCCAATCCAAAATACCTGCCCCACTCCAATCACCCAAAAAATCTGCTGCACTGTAATCCAAAACAATCTTCCCCACTCCAATCTGCTGTATTCCACTTCCAAAATAATCTGCCCCACTCCAATCCAAATCAATCTTCCACAGTCCAATAAAAAAAAATCAGCCCCACTCCAATCCAAAACAATCAGACGCTCTCCAATCCAAAACAATCTGCCCAAATTCAAAACAATCCACCCTACGCCGAAACAATCTGTCCACTCCAATCCAAAATATATGCCCCACTCCAATTCAATAAAATCTGCCCCACTCCAATCGAAAAAAGATCTGCCCAACTCTAATCCAAAGCAATCTGCACCACTCCTATCCAAAGCAATCTACACCACTCCAATGCAGAACAATCTGCCCCACACCAATTCGGCCATTCCAGTCCAAAACAATCTGCCCCAATCCAGTGTGCTTCATTCCAATCCAAAATAATCTGCCCTTCTCCAGTCTGCTACACTCAAATCTGCCCCACTCCAATCCTAAACAATGTACCCCACTCCAATCTGCACAACTCCTCTCAGCCCCACTCCAATCTAAAACATTTTTCCCACTTCATTCCAAAACAATGTGTCCCACTCCAATCTAAAACAATCTGCCCCATTCTAATATAAAACAATCTGCACTACTGCAATCCAAAACAATCTGCACCTCTGCAATCCAAAACAATCTGCACCACTGCAATCCAAAACAGTCTGCACCACTGCAATCCAAAACAGTCTGCACCACTGCAATCCAAAACAATGTGCTCCACTGCAATCCAAATCAATCTGCTCCACTCCAAAACAAATCAATCTGCTCCACTCCAAAACAAAACAAATCAATCTGCTCCACTCCAAAACAAAGCAATCTGCTCCACTCCAATCCAAAGCAATCTGCTCCACTCCAATCCAAAGCAATCTGCTCCACTCCAATCCAAAGCAATCTGCTCCACTCCAATCCAAAGCAATCTGCTCCACTCAAATCCAAAACAATCCGCTCCACTCAAATCCAAAATATTTGCCCCACTCCAATTCAGTACAACCTGCCACACTCCAATCTGCCCCACTCCAATCCAAAACAATTTGCCCAACTCTAATCCACTCCAATCTGACCCACTTGAATCCAAAACAATCTGCCCCACTCCAATACTCCCCACTGCAATCCACCCACTCCAATCTACCACACCCTAACCAAACCACCTCATCCCAATTCAATCTGCCCACTCCAGTCCACCACAATCTACCCCACTAGAATCTAAAATAATCTGCCCACTCCAATTCGCCCAACTCCAATCCAAAACAATCTGCCCCACTCAAATCCACCACACTCAAATCCAAAACAGTCTGCCCACTCCAATCTGCTCCACCCCAATCCAAAACACTCTACCCCACTCCAATGCAAAGCAATCTGCCCTACTCTAGTCTGTCCCTTTCCAGTCAGGCCCACTCCAGTCTGCTCCAATCCAATCCAAAACAATCTGCCCAACTCCAAACCGCTTCACTCCAATCCAACCCACTCCAATCCACCCCACTCTAATTCAATCTGCCCTACTCCACCCAAATCCACTCCAATCCAATCCACCACAATCTACCCCACTCCAAGCCAAAATAACCTGCCCCACTACAATCCAAAACAATCTGCCCCCTCCAAAAACAATCCGCCCCACTCTAATCCAAAATGGCTGCCCCAATCCAATCCAAAAACCTGCCCCCACTCAATCTAAAAAAAAATCTACCCCAACCCAATCCAAAACACTCTGCCCCACTCCAATCCAAAGCAACCTGCCCTACTCTAGTCTGTCCCTCTCCAGTCAGCCCCACTCCAGTCTGCTCCAATCCAATACAATTTGCCCAACTCCAAACCGCTTAATTCCAATCTGACCCACTCCAATCTGCCCCACTTCTAACCTCCCCACTCCAATCTGCCCACTCCAATTTGCATCACTCCAATCCACCCCACTCCAATCCACGTCACCCCAATTCAGTCTGCCCCACTCCACCCAAATCCACTTCAATCCACCACAATCTAGCCCATTCCAATCCAAAAGAACCTGCCCACTCCAATCCAAAACAATCTGCCCCACTCCAAAACAATCTTCCATCTCCAAAACAATCTGCCCCACTCTAATCCAAAATATCTGCCCCAATCCAATCCCAAAAAATCTGCCCCACTCCAAAACAATCTGCCTCCTCCAAAACAATCCGACCCACTCTAATCCAAAATATCTGCCCCAATCCAATCCTAAACAATCTGCCCCAATCCAAAACAATCTGCCTCCTCCAAAACAATCCGCCCACTCTAATCCAAAATACCTGCCCCAGTCCAATAAAATCTGCCCCCACCCAAATCTAAAACAATTCTACCCCACCCCAATCCAAAACACTCCAATCCACCTCACCCCAATTCAGTCTGCCCCGCTCCACCCAAATCCACTCCAGTCCAGTCCACTACAGTCTACCCCACTCCAATCCAAAAGAACCTGCCCCACTCCAATCCCAAAAAACTCTGCCCCCACTTAATCTAAAAAAAATTCTACCCCACTCCAATCCAACATAATCTGTCCCACTCCGATCTGCCCCACTCTGATTTTCCCCACTTCAGTCCTAAACAATCTGCCCCACTCTTATCCGCAGACTCCAATCTGCCACACTCCAATCCAATCCACCTCACCCCAATCCAATCCAATCCATACCAATACATCCCAATTCTCCACACCACACCCCAATCCAATCTAATCCACCCTACTCCAATCAAATCCAATACACACCAATCCAGTCCACCCCAATAAAGCCCAATCATGTCTACCCCACTCCAGTCCAATCCACCTCACAACAATCCAATGCACTCACCCAACTCCACCCCAATCCACCCCACTCCAAAACAATTCTTTACAATCCACCCCACTCCAATCCAATAAACCCCACTCATGTCCAACCCACCCACACACATTCACATAGTCACTCCTCAAAGTTGTCAATTGTACATTTGTTGTCCGTGTCTCAGTCAGGAGGAACTCCAGGGTCTTCCTTAGAACCCAGATCAGAGAAAAACATGTTCTTGCCACAGATAGAATCTGGGAGCAGAAAAACAGTTTATTGTCAAACCTTACCCACAGATTTCTAACTACTTTATCAGGTTTGGATTCCGGTTCCAGTTCTCCAAGCCAGCAGTCCTTGAACTAGTTCTCCGTAGCCTACTCATGAATTTCATCCTTGACAATAAACTTAACCTGCAATTTCAATTTACTGTGATAGTCAAGCGGGCACATTACAACTTAGGTTGCTGATTTTGGGTATCAGGCAGCTTATTCTGAACAAGGCCTAAAAACATTAGCAGAGACTTGTTTTATCTCTAGACTGAATTATGGTAATTTGCTCTTCAATAGCCTACTAAAAAACATCTTGTTCCAATTAGAGTTGTATACACATGGCTACTCATTTTGCATCTAGATGCATGAAATTCAGACACATTATGTCTGTTCTTATAACACTGTACTGGTTTCCCACTGAAAACAAAAGCTCAATTTAACCAAGCTTGTATTAGATACAAAGCCTTTTACACATCTATACCCATCTATTTGGCCGAAAATTGAAAATCTTCGGTGTTCATTGAGATTTTCACAGTGCAGACTCTCTTATCAGGAGTCCAGCGTAATGGCATCCCAGCTCAGATATTCAAAGATGATATTGATCTGTGGTAAACCATTCTATTTCCACAATACCAATCATGCATATCAACCCAGCAGGTTCCAGAGAGTTGGAGGGGCTCAATCTTTCACCCCATATTCAGAAGCACAACAGGCTGGGCCTAGCATTCTATCTCCTTATTGCCCTGTAAGACATTGAAGCAAAGACTTCGTCTTCCTAAAGGAGTTGGAGCAATGGGGAAAGGCAAATGAGATAATACTGCTCAGTCAAATTGGAATCAGTGCAAATTTCTCAACCCTGGACAATATAGTTGGTATGTTGTATTTAATCCATCACGCCACCAGCCAAGGTTAGTTTCCCCTCCATGTGTTTACTGTCGACTACTCTGCAGCATTTCATTCTGTAGACTGGAACAACTTGTGGAGGAAACTTAGAGGGTGGGGTATTCCGCACAACTTAATGGAAGTAGTCATATCTCTATACATCACCACCTGGTGAGGGTCAAACTTTAACAGACAGTGGTAACAAAGACAATCTTGATGAACAACGGCCCAAAAACAGGGTTGTGTGCTTGTGTCCCTGGTATTCAATCTCTACACTGCTGGCATTGAAACAGGCCAACTTAATCTTGCCAAAAATTGGAGCCAATAAAATCACATTACTACAATCTACAGACGATATCGTCCTCTTGGACCACTCTAGAACAGGGTTCGGAAAAGCACTCAACGCCCTATCCAAATACAACCTCGCCAATAAAATGGGGGTAAATGGCACAAAGACTAAAGAGGTAACCTTTGGCAGGCCACAAAAGAAAAAGGATCACACTTGGAACCTAGGTATTTTAAAGATCAAAAACTTGGAATAATACACCTACTTTGGAATTTGAAGTTTGGCAACCACATTTTGATAATAAGGAGGCAAAAGCAAAAACTGTAATCACCAGAATATGTCAATTGAACAACTCCCTTGAAAGCCTCAGTGCAGATCCAATAAGAAGTGGAATTGGAGCAACTCTCCTCCCGGCAATTAAATACAGTCATGAAGCCTACCCAGGATAACACATGAAACCCATGGAAAGTTTCCAGCTCAAAGTCCCTAAAAGGTCTTTCAGGCTACCATCATGCACCTGTGGTTATCTGGTCAGGCTGGAACTTGGCTAGAGGGACAATCATGGGCCAGCTCGGTTGTCCTCCTAAAGTGCTACTACAGGTTTATGGAAGCACTGCCCAAATCTTTGAAAGTTGACCTTCAAAACTTCTTCTCAGGGTAGAATCCCTGGTTAAACTATCTCCAAAGATCAAGAGCCTATCTACAACTACACTAGATGGAGCTAAACAAGCTTTGCCTTCTGTTTGCAGCACTCAAAGGAATCTTAAAAAAAAAAAATACAGACAAGGACACTCTCAAAACTAACCAATATGGGGGAAACATAAGAAGTCCTAGTCCCTAGTAGCCTTGGAAAAGTCATAGGCTAATATGCAGCCACATTACCTCTGCCCAAAGCCGTACCTCCATAGCGCTCTTTGGAAAAACTGCCTTAAGCAAATAACAGCCGCAAGTTTGATGGGACTACAGATCAAAGAGCTAAACCCCAAATAGATATCTTTCTTTGAAACTGTCAGTTGCAGGCTTTGTGCCTATAAATCTGAGTTCTTTTATCATCTATTGTGCTGCTGTCCAGTGTTTCTGCATGCCAGAAACACCTTACTAAAACAGCTTTTTCAAGCCTATGGAATGCAATGACGCAAGGAATCTTGTGTTTACCATCACCGAGCTGGTCAAATTTGGCAAGTACATTAGCATCACACAAGCGTACTTGAAATAGGCAAACAAGGGCGCACAATCCACAAATGCAATGAACAACTTCAGAACCAGACCACCACCAATGAAGCATGATGCAGCACGAGTCCACCTGAGTACTGTCCACACACCAAGACATCCTTAGGCATCCAAACTATGTGGAGGCCGCTATCAAAGTTCTTAATTATCTACAAATTGGCAATGACATGAGCAAACTGCCGGGGAAGGGCCATACTCTCCCTATAATACCCCCCGAACAGATTGGTCACTTGCCTTTGGCCCACCAAACCCAGCCAGTTATTCCTTTATCTGCACTTTATTCCAGTCACTAGCACTTTGCCAACTATATGCACCCCATTATATTGAAGTCCAACTTCTCAATTACGACCAAACACTTTACAAGCCACCTACGGATGAAATACTTCTCAATCCATAGTAGTAGATGGCATAAACTTGATATTTTTTTTACTATTTCAATGCATTTATTTACCTTTGACTACAATGTGTTCTTTCATCTGCGAGCACAATATTGTAAAGACTTTAATTAACAATACAATCAGTATATTTTGAATAACTGGTGCTTAATGTCAGGGGGGCACTTGTGCACATTTAATTTTTCATGGCATGTGAGTCCTCGATAGGGGGTGTCATTAAATATTTCCCAACCTTTGTAATTCGATTAAAGTAGGTCTTTAATTTTTCATCCTAAACTTTACTAATAATAATTTTAGATGTTCTTACTGCATCCACTATTATCTCCAGTTAACAGTCAGTCAAATAAATGTATTTATTGATTAATAAAAATCCTTACACAATTCACAGCACGATTCTAAAATAGTTTATTAAAATTGTATAACTATTAATAATACACCACTCTCCTGTATAAAGAAATTGCTATTCATGCTGTAGTATACTAAAATGATCTTGTTTATATTATCAAGTGGTTAACTGCACCTCCTGTCGTGTTCTGTGGCCACTGTGTGGCCTCCTATTATACATAGCTATTATATTTATGCTTGGCTAGTGCACAGACAGATCCATGTCTCAGACAAAAACGGCCTGCAAATGCAAGGGTATCCCGTTATCCTCACTTGCATTATTCTGGAATATTGACCAGGATAGGTAGAGCTATCCAGGGTATGCAACTGGGACATGGCTCTGGAGTGATCAGCCGGACACCAACCAGTGTCGGCTGCTGATTTACCCTGCAGTTGTTCAGTTCTTTTATTGCTAGGTATATGTATTTCAACCCCTTGCAGATTAATTGATGATCTGTCCCTTGTAGGTATACGATTATGGCTTTGTTGACTGTGCGCAGTCACATTCTTATAAAGCGGACTGTAAAAAGTTTCTGCGAAGCTACAGCAAAAACCAGACATGCATATATCATGTTCCAATAATTGAAGTTGATATTCACAGAATCTAACATTTGCACAATGTTTCTTTATTTGATTGACTTCCAATATTAAGAGCTTGGAGTGTGACAAAGAGATACCTAAATCTAATATTTCTCAGTCTCATAGGTTTTTTCAGTGGCGTGATAAGGTACGGCTGTGGAGAAGAAAATGTAGGCAAAAATCCATTTCTTTTAGAAAGTTTAGATAGCGCATCAATGTTCTTGGCAAATGAGGTATCTATCGCAGAGTTTCGAGCCACACCTTTGAATGAGTTATACCTTGGACTCCTTTTTCATTCATCTTTCAAAATCAGCTGCTCAAGTATTACGTCTAATTTAGGTATAGTTAGTTACATGAATTCTTAGTTGAACACAAAGTTTTTTCCGTAGGAGACAGTTTAGAGACTCTGCAACAGAATTCTTGAGTCTGAAACAATATTTAATAAACTGAAGATATACAGTTGTTTCCAGATTGATTAGGCTGAATTCCAGTCAGACTTGACTTATTTGAGTATAGTTAAATGTCTCGCATTCCAGCATGGCAAGCAAATTACCAAATAAACCAAGCAGCGCCCAAAAGCTTTAAATAAATCAGTGGCAGGGGGCACCTTACCACACAATTCTAAATAGATTACCAACGTCTTTGGAAACAATCTAAACACAGCAATTCACATTTAATGGCTTAAAATCAGTAAACAATTTAAGATTAGTTTTAGATCAAATACAGTTCATTGTGTATATGTTACATTTCGTAAGTGTTCTTCATATTCATTGACTTTCAACATTCTTTGTGCCATTCTTGTTATCTTTCACTTGTTTCCTTCAAAATACATCCGCCGCACCCATTAAGCACCAAGACTCACCACCCTATAGCTTACTAAAGCACACCTATCATAAATTACAGCAGAACCACAAATATACTATTCATATGAAAATTGACAAATGCAACCTGATTCCAGCCGATGTGGAAATCCCTGTAATCAGGAGGAGATACCAGACACAGATAGTGCTGTAAGGCCCAATGAATCTCAGAAGGCATGCTCTATAAATAGGTCTACATAACAAAGTAGTTTTTATTGTATATTTGTGTTTTTTTAGATAACAAAATCAAATCTCAGCTCACTTTCCAACAGAGGTTCCACATGTCCACAAATCACAACATTATTGTTTATTCAGCAGCTTGTAAGCATTATCTCAGTTAAAGAGTAAGATAGCCTCCCTTCCTGGACGAGGGCGGATCTGCTGTGTAAATCAAGGAGCCGAGAATCCAGGAGAAGATATGATGGTGAGGGGCTAGAGACATTTTTCCAAATGGTGGTAGAAGGTGGAGGAGGTGTTACCGCATGATTGAACATCAGCGATTGATTGGATTCAGGACAATTTGCCCTCGATTACAAGTACCCTGGGAGGGAAAGCAATACTAATTGCACCCATTAAACTCCGATCTCCTGGGGGTAGAGAATTTGATTTGTGTGCTAAATAGCACGTTACTAGTTCTCCCCTTTCAAATGTGACATGAAATGTGTATTCTAGGGCCCTTTTTTCACCAAAATATGCAAATCCCATCATTTATCAGACATTTTTGCGCCATTACATTCTGGCAGGCTTTGTTTGCTGAAATGTATACAGTTGGTGCAGATTTTATTTTACTCAGTAATTACCAGTTGTGGTAAACTCCGTCCTAATTGCGAGAAGAATTTCATGGGGGTCATTGGTTATCGGGCACTCGTCATTCTTTTTAAGTTTTAAAGCGGGCTGTAATTGACTCCTGGGATGCATTAAAACTGTAGATATAATAGAAAAGACACTGGGGGACATTAGTCCTGGCCTCTAATGCCAGATTTTATTGCCATGTTCCACGTGCCATGTTTGAGGAAGGGTACTGAAACCTTGGTATAAAGTGCTTCCCCATCTCGAAGATGTGCAATAGATCTGCAATCAATCAGTGCCCTATATTTGCACTGTCTGAGAAGCTTTCACAGATATGTTCCAGTGAGTCTTGTAGTCTCCTAAAGCATTGATAGATCACGGGAAACAGGTGATATGTGCTAAAGCGATTAACAACCAGTTTGAGACCCGCACCTACATTCTAGCAATGTAAGGGGAAGGTTTCTGTTGAGTTTATTCAAATTCTTCAAGCACAGTGACACCAATGACTGAACAACAGTTACTTGTAAAGCAATGAGACATAAAAGGAAAATGTGTTAACAAAAGCCACAATCTTGAAAGTTGAATCTGCAGTAATTGAGGACTGCTGGATCACTATCTATATCGCCAACACACTGAAGTGTCTATCAAATTTAGTTATGTTATATTATACTGATTTGTATAGTGCACTAATCACCTAAGAGGGTATCCAGGCTCTTGAGTAAGGTGTGTAGGTGTATGGTCCCATGTTGGTTAGATGAATGGCCAGGTCCTACATGTAGGCGGCTGCAGGAGGAACAGTATTTGGGCTTCAGGGAGGAACTCAGATCCATCAATTCCACCCTGGGCACCATCGTAGGGGTGCTGAAGGAAGTCCTCAACACCAGAAGGGACACTGTGGCACAACAAGGGGCCCCTGACACTAGCCTGGACGATGAACTGCCCACCACCTCCGCCGGCGCTAGTGAACAGGAGGCACCACCACAGGACCACCACACCAGCACCCCACCCCCTGCAGAGGGAGAGCCACCCCGCAAACGGTCCCTGATATCCAGGACAAAGACAGAGAACGATGCCAAGACCCCCACCAAGAAATGAGACCACCCTGATTGTCATCCTTCTGTCCCACCTTGTCACCCTGTCCATCCTCAAACTGCCCCAGCTCCACTTCCTATGCCTATTTGGGCAATGCACCTGTGAGACTAATAGACTGGACTCTGCCATGGACATTCCTCCACCATCACCCCTCACCATTTTACAGCACCCTCCAATATTGAGCACTTAAATAAACACCCTTAAAGCACAAAACAATCTGGAGTCTGTCTGTGATTTCCAAATAGTGTATTAGCAATTACAGTGCCAAAATGCTCTTTCAATTGTAATGTCAACATACCTATGTCACACAGCTCTAGTCCATGAGGAAACAAAGCAGATGTCACACAGTGGGACCCACATCTGTGAAATCGTAAGGGAAAGTGTAAAGAAATGGCTCCCTGTTGCAGTTACCCCCCACTTTTTGCCTGATACTGATGCTGACTTGACTGAGAAGTGTGCTGGGACCCTGCTAACCAGGCCCCAGCACCAGTGTTCTTTCACCTAAAATGTACTTTTGATTCCTGCAACTACAAGAAGAAGAGGACTGCTGAGCTGAAAGACCCCTGCAGAAGAAGAAAAGAAGACACCAACTGCTTTGGCCCCAGACCTACCGGCCTGTCTCCTGCCTTCTAAAGAAACCTGCTCCAGCGACGCTTTCCCCAGGACCAGCGACCTCTGAATCCTCAGAGGACTGCCCTGCTTCAAGAAAGACAAGAAACTCCTGAGGACAGCGGACCTGCTCCAAAAAGACTGCAACTTTGTTACAGAAGAGCAGATTTAAAGACCCCTGCAATCCCCGCAAGAAGCGTGAGACTTGCAACACTGCACCCGGCGACCCCGACTCGACTGGTGGAGAACCAACACCTCAGGGAGGACCCTCCGGCGACTCCGAGACTGTGAGTAACCAAAGTTGTCCCCCCTGAGCCCCCACAGCGACGCCTGCAGAGGGAATCCCCAGGCTCCCCCTGACCGCGACTGCCTGACTCTAAAATCCCGACGGCTGGAAAAGACCCTGCACCCGCAGCCCCCAGCACCTGAAGGATCGGAACTTCAGTGCAGGAGTGACCCCCAGGAGGCCCTCTCCCTTGCCCAGGTGGTGGCTACCCCGAGGAGCCCCCCCCTTGCCTGCCTGCATCGCTGAAGGGACCCCTTGGTCTCCCATTGATTTACATTGAAAACCCGACGCTTGTTTCTACACTGCACCCGGCCGCCCCAGTGCCGCTGAGGGTGTACTTTTTGTGTGAACTTGTGTCCCCCCCAGTGCCCTACAAAACCCCCCTGGTCTGCCCTCCGAAGACGCGGGTGCTTACCTGCTGGGAGACTGGAACCGGGGCACCCCCTTCTCTCCATTGAAGCCTATGCGTTTTGGGCACCACTTTGAACTCTACACCTGACCGGCCCTGAGCTGCTGGTGTGGTGACTTTGGGGTTGCTCTGAACCCCCAACGGTGGGCTACCTTGGACCCCAATCTTAACCCCGTAGGTGGTTTACTTACCTGCAAAAACTAACATTACTTTACCTCCCCCAGGAACTGTGAAAATTGCAGTGTCCACTTTTAAAACAGCTTATTGTGATTTATGTAAAAAGTATATATGCTACTGTGATTATTCAAAGTTCCTAAAGTACTTACCTGCAATACCTTTCAAATGAGATATTACATGTAGAATTTGAACCTGTGGTTCTTAAAATAAACTAAGAAAATATATTTTTCTATAACAAAACCTATTGGCTGGATTTGTCTCTGAGTGTGTGTTCCTCATTTATTGCCTGTGTGTATGTACAACAAATGCTTAACACTACTCCTTGGATAAGCCTACTGCTCGACCACACTACCACAAAATAGAGCGATAGTATTATCTCTTTTTGCCACTATCTTACCTGTAAGGGGAACCCTTGGACTCTGTGCATACTATTCCTTACTTTGAAATAGTGCATACAGAGCCAACTTCCTACATTGGTGGATCAGCGGTGGGGTACAAGACTTTGCATTTGCTGGACTACTAAGCCAATACCTGATCACAGGACAAATTCCAAAAATTGTCATTAGAAATTGATTTTTGCAATTTGAGTTATTTTTCTAAATTCTTAAAAGACCTGCTAAGGCATTGTGTTAGATCCTGTTTAGCATTTCTTTTAGAGTTTAAAAGTTTGTGAAAGTTTGAATTAGAACCTAGAAATAGTTTTAGATTCTTAAAAAGTATTCCAACTTTTAGAAGCATAGGCCCTCATTCTGACCCTGGCGGTTCTCTACCGCCAGGGCCAACGGGGGCGGGAGCACCGCCGACAGGCCGGCGGTGCCCCCTTGGGCATTCTGACCGCGGCGCTTTGGCCGCGGTCAGAACGGGAAAACCGGCGGTCTCCCGCCGGTTTTCCACTGCCCGTAAGAATCCTCCAAGGCGGCGCAGCTCGCTGCGCCGCCGAGGGGATTCTGACAATCCCTACCGCCATCCTGTTCCTGGCGGCTCGCCCGCCAGGAACAGGATGGCGGTAGGGATTGTCGTGGGGCCCCTGGGGGCCCCTGCAGTGCCCATGCCAATGGCATGGGCACTGCAGGGGCCCCCGTAAGAGGGCCCGCTAGTATTTCACTGTCTGCGTAGCAGACAGTGAAATACGCGACAGGTGCAGTAACACCCGTCGCACCTTCCCACTCCGCCGGCTCGATTACGAGCCGGCATCCTCATGGGAAGGGAGTTTTTCCCTGGGCTGGCGGGCGGTCTTTTGGAGACCGCCCGCCAGCCCAGGGAAAAACTCATAATACCCTCCGCGGTCTTCTGACCGCGGAGCGGTATAATGGAGGGCGGAATCCTGGCGGGCGGCCTCCGCCGCCCGCCAGGGTCATAATGAGGCCCATAATGTCTAGTACAGAGATTAATGTGGTGGAACTCGACATCACCCCTTACCTCCATCTTAAGATGAGGGAGCTAAGGTCACTCTGTAAAATAAAGAAAATTACAATGGGCCCCAGACCTTCCAAACTACAGCTCCAGGAGCTTTTGGCAGAGTTTGAAAGAGCCAACCCCTCTGAGGGTGGCAACACAGAGGATGAAGATAGTGACTTGGAGGGCAATTCCCCCCCTCCAGTCCTACTTAGGGAGAACAGGGCTGCTCAAGCCCTGACTCCAAATATATAGTCAGAGATGCTGTTTCCCTCACAGGAGAGACCAACATCTCTGAAATCACTGAGGATAGCCCCAGTGAAGAGGACATCCAATTAGCCAGGATGGCCAAGAGATTGGCTCTGGAAAGACAGATCCTAACCATAGAAAGGGAAAGAAAAGAGATGGGCCTAGGACCCATCAATGGTGGCAGCAACATAAATAGGGTCAGAGATTCTCCTGACATGTTGAAAATCCCTAAAGGGATTGTAACTAAATATGAAGATGGTGATGACATCACCAAATGGTTCACAGCTTTTGAGAGGGCTTGTGTAACCAGAAAAGTAAGCAAATCTCACTGGGGTGCTCTCCTTTGGGAAATGTTCACTGGAAAGTGTAGGGATAGACTCCTCACACTCTCTGGAAAAGATGCAGAATCTTATGACCTCATGAAGGGAACCCTGATTGAGGGCTTTGGATTCTCCACTGAGGAGTACAGGATTAGGTTCAGTGGGGCTCAAAACTCCTCGAGCCAGACCTGGGTTGATTTTGTAGACTACTCAGTGAAAACACTGGATGGTTGGGTAACTGGAAATGAAGTGCAGGACTATGTTGGGCTTTATAATTTGTTTATGAAAGAACACATTTTAAGTAACTGCTTCAATGAAAAGTTGCATCAGTATCTGGTAGACCTAGGTCCAATTTCTCCCCAAGAATTGGGAAAGAAGGCAGACCACTGGGTCAAGACTAGGTAACCAAAACTTCCACTGGGGGTGACCAAAAGAAAGGGGTTACAAAACCTCCTCAGGAGAAAGTGGGTGACACTAGAAACAAAGAAAAAGAGTCCTCTGTAGGCCCCCAAAAACCAGACCAGGTGGGTGGGCCCCGAGACACAACCCAAAACAAAGGTGGGTACCAGGGTAAGAACTGGGATGCCACTAAGGCATGGTGCCATAATTGTAGACAGACAGGGCACCACACCAAGGACACTTCTTGTCCCAAAAACAAACCCCCTAGCAAAATCCCAGGGGTGACCAGTGTAGCCATGGGGGATGACTCCTCAGATGAGGAGGTCTTCATAGCCTTCAACTGGAAAAAGGGCCCCACAGGTGAGTTGGAGATTCCAGAGGGAAATAGACACTTCCACCACCTACTGGTGAATGGAATCCCAGCCACTGCCCTGAGAAACACTTGTGCCAGTCACACTATTGTGCATGACAGGCTGGTGTTCTCAAACCAGTACATTCCAGGTGAGACTGCCAGAGTAAGAGTTAGCCCAGACAGGGTCACTGATAGGCCTGTGGCTTTTGTGCCCATAGAAGTGGGTGGGACTTTTAGCTGGAGAAGGGTGGTAGTCAGTACAGACCTCCCCCTTGATTGTCTCCTTGGAAATGACTACCCAGAGGTTAGTCAGAGCCCAAGAGAGGAACTGGTCCAGTGCCGGTCCTCTCCCAAGGATTCTGGAGTTCCTGCCTCTGCAGTAAATGCAAGTAGGCCCCAGAAGAAAAAGAAAAGGAAACAGTGTAGGAAGGGTGGACAACCTTTAGCCAAGGTTCCAGCAAGCCAAGGAGATTCTGCTCCAGTAGGAGAGAACTCCAAAAGTGGCACTGGTAAAGTCCAACCTGACCCACAAGAAGTCCTGGCTAGTCAGGCAACTGTTAAGCCTGAGTGAGTGGCTCCTCAGCTAACAGAAGAAAGAGTGGAAGAAGGGTGTTTACTACAAGATGTGGTAACCCCCCACTCTAATACAGCAGACAGGCACCCTGAACCCAAAGAGGCCTGTAACTTAGCCCCTTCCCTTGTAGGTGAAGAGCTAAAGGTGTGGTTCTGGGCACTGACAGCTGTCAGTGGCCTCTGCTGGGTGTTAGCCTTTATGGCTGCACTATCCTTGGCATGGTGGTCAGACCCCATGCCAAATAGCAAGTTAGGCCCCCTGACCCTCTTGGTCATGGTGGGGTTACTCCAGCTCTGGGTAACCTCCTTGGGTAAGATAGGGGTGACCCTAGCTAAGATAAGATTAGCAGAGGTGGATACCTCTAACCCCAAAATAGAGAGAATGGGTGGAGACATTAAAGACACAGACAAGAGGCAGTTCAGACTAGGTCCTATCACTGTGGAAGTGGGTCAGTTCCCCAGAGGGAATGACCTGAACAGGAGGATGTAAGGCAGAGTAGGGCCTGCAACAAACCAGCCTATTTCCTCTACTCTTCCTCGCCTGACAGACTAGGAAGACTCTCCCAGCTTTGGCTGAGTCTCCTGGCCTGTGGGCAGGGGGGGGCTTGTGTAAAGAAATGGCTCCCTGTTGCAGTTACCCCCCACTTTTTGCCTGATACTGATGCTGACTTGACTGAGAAGTGTGCTGGGACCCTGCTAACCAGGCCCCAGCACCAGTGTTCTTTCACCTAAAATGTACTTTTGATTCCTGCAACTACAAGAAGAAGAGGACAGCTGAGCTGAAAGACCCCTGCAGAAGAAGAAAAGAAGACACCAACTGCTTTGGCCCCAGACCTACCGGCCTGTCTCCTGCCTTCTAAAGAAACCTGCTCCAGCGACGCTTTCCCCAGGACCAGCGACCTCTGAATCCTCAGAGGACTGCCCTGCTTCAAGAAAGACAAGAAACTCCCGAGGACAGCGGACCTGCTCCAAAAAGACTGCAACTTTGTTACAGAGGAGCAGATTTAAAGACCCCTGCAATCCCCGCAAGAAGCGTGAGACTTGCAACACTGCACCCGGCGACCCCGACTCGACTGGTGGAGAACCAACACCTCAGGGAGGACCCTCCGGCGACCCCGAGACTGTGAGTAACCAAAGTTGTCCCCCCTGAGCCCCCACAGCGACGCCTGCAGAGGGAATCCTCAGGCTCCCCCTGACCGCGACTGCCTGACTCTAAAATCCCGACGGCTGGAAAAGACCCTGCACCCGCAGCCCCCAGCACCTGAAGGATCGGAACTTCAGTGCAGGAGTGACCCCCAGGAGGCCTTCTCCCTTGCCCAGGTGGTGGCTACCCCGAGGAGCCCCCCCCTTGCCTGCCTGCATCACTGAAGAGACCCCTTGGTCTTCCATTGATTTACATTGAAAACCCGACGCTTGTTTCTACACTGCACCCGGCCGCCCCAGTGCTGCTGAGGGTGTACTTTTTGTGTGAACTTGTGTCCCCCCGGTGCCCTACAAAACCCCCCTGGTCTGCCCTCCGAAGACGCGGGTACTTACCTGCTGGCAGACTGGAACCGGGGCACCCCCTTCTCTCCATTGAAGCCTATGCGTTTTGGGCACCACTTTGAACTCTACACCTGACCGGCCCTGAGCTGCTGGTGTGGTGACTTTGGGGTTGCTCTGAACCCCCAACAGTGGGCTACCTTGGACCCCAATCTTAACCCCGTAGGTGGTTTACTTACCTGCAAAAACTAACATTACTTTACCTCCCCCAGGAACTGTGAAAATTGCACTGTGTCCACTTTTAAAACAGCTTATTGTGTTTTATGTAAAAAGTATATATGCTACTGTGATTATTCAAAGTTCCTAAAGTACTTACCTGCAAAACCTTTCAAATGAGATATTACATGTAGAATTTGAACCTGTGGTTCTTAAAATAAACTAAGAAAATATATTTTTCTATAACAAAACCTATTGGCTGGATTTGTCTCTGAGTGTGTGTTCCTCATTTATTGCCTGTGTGTATGTACAACAAATGCTTAACACTACTCCTTGGATAAGCCTACTGCTCGACCACACTACCACAAAATAGAGCGATAGTATTATCTCTTTTTGCCACTATCTTACCTCTAAGGGGAACCCTTGGACTCTGTGCATACTATTCCTTACTTTGAAATAGTGCATACAGAGCCAACTACCTACAGAAAGTGACAACTCAGTGACCATACACTGGGTGAAAACAACAGACAGTAGAGAGGTAGTAGTGTTAAAGTGCATGTAGTAAGCAGGTTTGTATTCTTACCTGCGTCTCACTGGAAGTATTGCAGGATCACCGAGTTCCTGTTGTCGATGTCCTCTTCTGCTGCTTCCTCGTTTTCACTGTCCACAGGCTTCATAGCTGCCACAAAACCTCCATCTTGACCATCCTCCTGCAGAAAAGGCACCTGTCGTCACAAAGCTAAGTTCTGAAGCATACAGCAGGCCACGATGATCTGTCACACCTTCTTTGGTGAGTAGAATAGGGATCCACCTGTCATATGGAGGCACCGGAACATGGCCTTCAGGAGGCCGAAGGTCCGCTCTATAATCCTCTGAGTTCGCCCATGGGCCTCATTGTACCATTCCTCTGCCCTTGTCCTGGGATTCCTCACTGGGGTCAGTAGCCATGACAGTTTGGGGTAACCAGAGTCACCTGCAAATGGCGAGGGACAACTGTTAGACACACACTAACCTGTAGGGATATCCCCAGACCCAGACAACCATTCCCACTGACTAGCTTCCAGGTGCTCACCTAATAGCCGCACACGTTGCCTCTGGAGTTGCCCCATCACATAAGGGATGCTGCTATTCCGCAGGATGTAAGCGTCATGCACTGAGCCAGGGAATTTGGCATTAACATGGGAGATGTACTGGTCGGCCAAACACACCATCTGCACATTCATCGAATGATAACTCTTCTGGTTTCTGTACACCTGTTCACTCCTGCGGGGGTGTACCAAAGCCACATGTGTCCCATCAATGGCACCTATGATGTTGGGGATATGTCCCAGGGCATAGAAATCACCTTTCACTGTAGGCAAATCCTCCACCTGAGGGAAAACGATGTAGCTCCGCATGTGTTTCAGCAGGGCAGACAACACTCTGGACAACATGTTGGAAAACATAGGCTGGGACATCCCTGATGCTATGGCCACTGTTGCTTGAAATGATCCACTTGCAAGGAAATGGAGTACTGACAGCCACATGCACTAGAGGGGGGATTCCTGTGGGATGGCGGATAGCTGACATCAAGTCTGGCTCCAACTGAGCACACAGTTCCAGGATTGTGGCACGATCAAGCCTGTAGGTCATGATCACATGTCTTTCCTCCATTGTCGACAGGTCCACCAGCGGTCTGTACACCGGAGGATGCCGCCATCTCCTCACATGTCCCAGCAGACGGTGCCTATGAAGGACAACAGCGAGCACAGAGTCAACCAACTCAGAGGTACGTACCCACAGCTTACACAGAACACGATTCATAATCCGAAATTTGCATGTATGGGTGTTGAGGCAAGGCCTAGGTATGTGTGACGCAGTTAAAAATTAAACCATGTGGGCCCCTGAAATGGCGGCTGCCTGACCTGTAAAGTGGGACAATAGGATGTGAGGTAACTGCGCTGGCGTTGTACACCGTCGCGATAGGCGGTTGAAGACCGCGGCGCAATTCTGCATTGGTTAACATTGGACCCTATGGGTCCCAGGAGCCAATGACAATGTACGCCGGCGGTGACGGTACGCACCGCCGCGGACGTGACTGCCATTTTCTATCTGTTCAATCACTCGATACCTGATCTTCGACAGGAGAGGACCTACACTGCAAGTGCTGCTGTGACCTCAGTCTGGAAGAGACAATGGCTTGTGCATCTGGGGAAAGGGCCCCTACCTTCACATCGGAGGAGTTGGAGAAACTCGTGGATGGGGTCCTCCCCCAGTACATGCTACTCTATGGTCCTCCAGACAAACAGGTAAGTACACTGGGAGCATGCTGTATGGGCTTTGCCTGTGTGGAGTGGGGTGGATGAAAGATGGGGGGGGGGGAGAATGAGGCGTGCATGAAACGACGGTGAGTACATGTGCCACATGGCAAGGGTAGGGATGGGGGCCAAGGACTGTGACGGTGCAGTTGGTAATAACTTTTATTTTTCCCCTGTACAATTCCTGTAGGTCAGCGCCCACAAGAAGAAGGATGTTTGGCGTGCCATCGCCAAGGACGTCCGGACCCTGGGGGTCTATCACAGACAGAGCACCCACTGCCATAAGAGATGGGAGGACATTCGCCGCTGGAGCAAGAAGACGGCGGAGGCCCAGCTGGGGATGGCCTCCCAATGTGGGAGGGGTGCCTGTCGCACCATGACCCCCCTGATGTTCAGGATCCTGGCGGTGGCGTACCCGGAGTTGGATGGGCGCTTGAGGGCATCACAGCAGCCACAAGGGGGTGAGTACAATCTCATTCAGCTGATTCAGCACGCAGTGGAGGTGTCTGGGTGGGGGAGGTGGGCTGTGGGTTTCCCTAGGCCAGGGCGAGTGTGCTAGTTAGGTCCCCTTCTTCTGGCAGACCCTGTGCCACCCCACCCCACCTGTGTACAGTGCCAACTACACCTAGTCAGGCTCCTGTGACATCCATGTGTGCAGATGTCGGCCATAGCCATGTAGGCCATGTCCCAGGGATTGAACAGTGGACCCCAAGTGTGCGGCTTCTGTAGTGCAGGGGGCTTCTGTGTCTGTCGTGTCCACCAACGGTAGCGGTAATGCATGCACTCAACATGTCTTTCTTCTGTCGCCCCCCCCCCCCTTTTTGTGGTCTCCCTGTTCTTGTGTGCATTAGCATCATCAGGCGGAGGAGCAGTGGCACCGGAGCAGGAGGGAGCTGCATCCCACATGGCCCTGGGGGGCGAGACTACGGACTCGGAATTCACCAGTGGGACGGAGGGCGAGGGGAGCTCCACGGCGGGGACAGGAGCTGAGACCAGTGATACGGACTCGTCCTCTGATGGGAGCTCCCTTGTGGTGGCGGCCACATCTGTGCCCCCGCATCTACAGGTACAGCCGAGACCCCCCCCTACCAGCACCGCCCTCCCAGCAGCCCCTCAGCCTTTGCCCCGTGCCCGCTCACCCAGGAGGGTGGGCATCACCTTCGCCCCAGGCACCTCAGGCCCTGTCCCAGTCACCCCTGCTGACCTCAGTGAGGAGGCCATTGACCTCCTCAGGTCCCTCACTGTTGGGCAGTCTACCATTTTGAATGCCATCCAGGGTGTAGAGAGGCAGTTGCAACAAACCAATGCATTCCTGGAGGGCATTCATTCTGGTCAGGCAGCCCTTCAGCAAGCTTTTCAGACTCTGGCCTCAGCACTGATGACAGCTATTGTCCCTGTCTCTAGCCTCCCCCCTCCAACTGCCTCCACCCAGACTCACACCCCTGTACCTTAGCCTACCCCAAGCACACCATCAGACCAGCATGCACACACGTCAACACACAAGGGAAGCTCTGGCAAACATAAGCACCACACATCCCACAGGCACTCACGCAAGCATCACACATATGCAGACACACCAACATCCACTGCCTCCACTGTGTCCCCCTCCTCCTCGTCTCCCTCCCAGTCTCGTCTCCACTCACACCTGCATGCACTACATCTACAGCCACTACTTCCATCACCAGCACAAACACCACCACACCCCGCTCACGTGCAGTCGCCACCCCCACTACCATTCACACGTCCCCTGTGTCCTCTCCCAGTGTGTCTGTGACGCCACCTCCCATGATACACAAACGCAGGCACACACCCACCCAACAGCCATCCACCTCACGACAGCCTCTAGCGCATGCACCTTCACCCAAAGTCACAAAACGAACACCTCCTACAACCACAACCTCTTCCTCCACTCCCAAACCCCCTCCAGCTACCCATCCCAGTGTTCCCCAAAAACTTTTCCTGTCCACCCATGACCTCTTTCCCTCACCTCCCCCACCCTGTCAGTCTCCTAGGGCCCGACTCTCTAGGTCCCAACCTAGCACCTCAGCCACAACATCTCCGGGACCAGTGGTGCCAGTAGTCACCGGATTCTGGAGTGCACCAGGCAGCAGGGCAGCCAGTGTGGCAAGGAGCCACAGCACGGACTGTGCCCCACCTGTCAAGCATCAAAAGTTGGCCAGTGCCCAGCGGGAGAGGGGGAAGACTCCAGCCACCAAAGCCACTCCCAGGGGTACAGGTGGGAGTGTGGAGTCAGCTGCGACACCTTCCAAGGTGGGGAAGGGGCACAAGAAACTCAGCAAGTCTGGGAACAGCAGCACGGCGGAGAAGACCGCCATCATCCCCGCTGCCCAGGAGGCCACCACCAGCCCTGCTAGGCGAGAAAGGACCGCCAGCACCAGCCCCGCTGGGCCAGAAAGGACCGCCAGCACCAGCCCCGCTTGGCCAGAAAGGGCTGCCAGCACAAGCCCCGCTGGGCCAGAAAGGACCGCCAGCACCAGCCCCGCTGGGCCAGAAAGGACCGCCAGCACCAGCCCTGCTGGGCCAGAAAGGACCGCCAGCACCAGCCGCCAGCACCAGCTCCGCTGGGCCAGAAAGGACCGCCAGCACCAGCCCCGCTGGGCCAGAAAGGACCGCCAGCACCAGCTCCGCTGGGCCAGAAAGGACCGCCAGCAGCTGAGTCACTGCCAAGGACACCGCCGCCACAAGCACTGCTGAACAGGACACCGCCGCCACAAGCACCGCTGAACAGGACCCCGACGCCACAAGCACCGCTGCCAAGGACACTGCTGCCACAAGCACCGCTGCCAAGGACACCGCCGCCACAAGCACCGCTGGCCCATGAGCGCCAAGGGCACTGACGCTACTGTGTCCGCCACGAGCAGGATGAAGCACTCTGGGCACAAAGCCCCCTCCAGAACCAGTGGAAATTTACATCCACTACCTCAGTTCTTGGCAGGATGAAGCACTCTGGGCACAAAGCCCCCTCCAGAACCAGTGGAGACTATTATCCACTTGAGAGACTGTGGCTTTGCACTCCCCAGGATTGAACAGTGGGCAACCCACCCACTGTATAGACTTGAGAGACTGTGGCTTTGCACTCCCCAGGATTGAACAGTGGGCAACCCACCCACTGTATAGACTTGAGAGACTGTGGCTTTGCACTCCCGAGGATTGAACAGTGGGCAACCCACCCACTGTATAGACATGAGAGACTGTGGCTTTGCACTCCCCAGGATTGAACAGTGGGCATGTGGCCTCCTCGTGGATTTGGCGTCGTGCACTCAACCGGCTGAGGTGCCCCCCCTTTCCCTTCCCCCTGAGGTGCCTGTTTTATTGCTATCTGATACCCCTGCAGTGTTCTCTCCGTCATGTTCGGGTATTGAGTGTGGGCCTCGCCCGTGCCGTGTGGGCCCAGTGTTCCACGGACTTCAATGGAGCTATACCTGGACTACTATTCTTGGTGTATATATTTGTTAATAGTGTATATATATTTTTGCGTACTGTATTTTGATATATTACAATGGTTACACTCATTTCCTTTTGTCTTTGCTTTCTTCCGGGGGGTTTGGGGGGTGTAACTGTAATGTATCATGCTGTATTAGTGTGTGTATGTGTGTTGTAGTGGGTGAGGGTGGGGGTGGAGGTGTTGCGTGTTGCGTGTGTCCGTCCCTGTTTTTTCCCTCTCCCCTCCCCTGTGTCGTAGGTGCAGTACTCACCGTGGTCTTTGCCGCCGGCGTTCGTGCTCCTGGTAGAGGAGCAAGAAGATAAGGGCAGGGAAAATGTGAAGCTCGGGTTCCATGGCGTCCTGGTCCTCGTGGGGTGTGTAGAGGTGAGCGTTTTCCCTTTGAAGTCCTGTTTCCGCCGTGTTTTTGCTCGCGGTGAATCCGCCCCAGAAAAGGTGGCAGATTGGTAGGTTGTGATGCTGTGGGTGGTACATTGTCCTCCGCCTGTCTGTTGGCGGTGACCGCCATGGTGTTTGTTTGTACCGCTGTGGCGGTCGGAGTGTTAAAGTGGCTGTCTTTGTTGGCGGTTTCCGCCACGGTTGTAATTCCATTTTTTTTTCCGCCGGCCTCTTGCCGGTTTTACCGCCGATTTAAAACCGTCCGCCAGGGTTGTAATGACCACCATAATCCCCTGAGAAGGTCTTCTTGCCGAAGACTAGTACTTCCGTCATGTCAGAGTTGAGCTTCAGTCAACTGGTTCGCATCCAGTCTGCTACCATGTTCATACATTTGGTGAAATTTGTTCTGATGGTGTTTGTCAGGGAAAGGATGAGTTGGGTGTCATTGGTGTCGGAGATAACGGTGGTGCCTTCTGATCGGATGATGTTGGCGAGCGGTGTCATGTATATGTTGCAAAAGGTGGGGCTGAGGGAGGATCCCTGTGTGACATCACATATCAGTTTCTCGGTCCCTGATGTAAAGGGTGGCAGCCTGACCCCTTGTGTTCTTCCCATGAGAAAAGAACAGATCCATTTGAGACCAGATCCTTGTATGCCAATCTTATGGAGTAGTCAAGCAGGGTGAAGGCCACAGTTTCTCCTCATTCCAGGATGATTTGAATTTCTTTGGTGGCCTTGATGAGTGCTACTTCAGTGCTGTAGCTCTCTGTGAATCCTGATTGTGTGTTGTCTAGAAGATGGTGTAGTTTGAGGTGGGTTGTTAGAAATTTGGTCTCTAGTTGACAGAGGTTTGTACTCTGTCCAAGTAGGGACCACCATCCTAGTCGGGGCAAGTAAGATACACACTAAAAGATTATCTATGCTCACCCTCTGGTAGCTTGGCACAGAGCAGTCAGGCTAAAAGAGGCAATGTGTAAAGTATCTGTGCGCACACACAGTGACACAGTATAAACACCACAAAAGGACCACACACCAGTTTAGAAAAATAGCCAATATTTAAGTCAAACAAGACCAAAAACGACAAAATTCCAACATACACAAGTTATGAATTTTTAAAGATTAAGTCCAAATGCAGTGCTTAGAAAATAATAGCTCCAACCAGAGCTATCTGGTCGACTTGGACCAGGGCAAATCCAAAAGTGCAGTACGGTTGCAATGGAGCACAGGCTGGGTACAGGAGTCGATGCTTGGTGACGATGCTTTGATCCAGAGGAGGGTATGCTTCGCACTTGCAGGCGATGTGTTGTTTCCTGATCAGGTAATGTTGTTGATGCAGAGATGTCCAGCAACAATGAGTACTGGTTTCCATGTGCAGGTGCTGCATCAGCCAGGCTGGGGCTCAGTTGTCAGTCGGAGTTGTTGCATTGTGCAGTCAGCGAGCAGTGTCCACGGCTTCAGTGCAGGCAGCGGCAACACAGCGTTTCTGCAGCGAGATGCATTGGTTCCATGTGACGAGCTGGTGTCATTGCATTAATTCTTGTGTTACAGCACCACACTCATCTGCAAGGGCCCACAACTGGATTTGGCAGCACTTGGCAGAGCAGGACTCACAGCAAAGGGGCACAGGTGCTGGTAGCAAGATGCAGATGAAGTCTTTGATATCCATGAGACTTCAGAAACAGGAGGAAAGCTCAGTCAGTCTCTTGGAGAAACTTTAGATTGCAGGATGTAGGTAGAGAGATAGATCCAGTCCTCTCACTCCCAGCCAAAAAGTAGGAGGTAGCAGGCCAACACAGCAGAGCAAACCTCAAAGTGGCAGTCTCTCCTGACAGCACAGTGATCCTTCTTCCTGGTAGAATGCCCTCAGACCAGAAGTTTTCTGAGTATTTAGTGTCAGAGGCCCAGTACCTGTACCCAAAAAGACCTTTGATGTAGGGGTAACTTCAAAAGAATTCTCTGAAGTGTACAAGCATCCCTTTCAACCCAGCCCAGGCTTCAGACTACCAGTAGGGGATAATCAGCCCTTTGTTTGACGGCAGGACACAGCCTATTCAGATGAAAGTGTGAACTGCCTCTCCCTGCCCAGGATGATTATCAGTATGCAGATGTAGCCCCTATCACACCTAGCCCTTCCCGTTTGTGGCTGGCTGGAGAGAATGCACAAATGTAGCGGTCACCTAAACCCAGATGTGTATTTGGAGATAGATTAAGACACAGAGGGGGTGATTCTGACTGCGGCGGACGGCGGTCGCCGCCCGCCAAGCGGTTCCCGCCGAAAGACCGCAGCGGTCATTCTGGCTTTCCCACTGGGCCGGCGGGCGACCGCCGAAAGTCCGCCCGCCAGCCCAGCGGGAAACACCCTTCCCACGAGGACGCCGGCTCAGAACGGAGCCGGCGGAGTGGGAAGGAGCGACTGGTGCAGTTGCACCCTGTGCGAATTTCAGTGTCTGCAAAGCAGACACTGAAATTCTTCATGGGGCCCTCTTACGGGGGCCCCTGCAGTGCCCATGCCATTGGCATGGGCACTGCAGGGGCCCCCAGGGGCCCCGCGGCACCCCCTACCGCCATCCTGTTCCTGGCGGGAGACCCGCCAGGAACCGGATGGCGGTAGGGGGTGTCAGAATCCCCATGGCGGCGGAGCGCGCTCCGCCGCCATGGAGGATTCTCAAGGGCAGCGGGAAGTCGGCGGTACACCGCCGACTTTCCGTTTCTGGCCGCGGCTGAACCGCCGCGGTCAGAATGCCCAGCGGTGCACCGCCAGCCTGTTGGCGGTGCTACCGCCGACCTCCGCCATGGCGGTAATTACCGCCAGGGTCAGAATGACCCCCAGAGTGGTTAAAGTAAGAAAATGCCAACTTTCTAAAAGCGGCGTTTTCAGACCTGAAAATTAAAAAACACCTTTATCAAAAGATGTTTTTTTAAACTGTGAGTCCAGAGACACCAAACTCCATATTTCTATCTTTTCCTAATTGGAAATTACACTTAAACTATGTTTTAAGGCAACCCCAGTGCTAGCCTATAGGAGAGATAGTCCTGGAAAAACGATTTTAAGGGTTTTCACTATTGGAACATGTTAAACTTAAAAGTGCACATCCAACTCTTTAAATACCCTGCCCTTGTGGTTAACTAGGGCCTACCTTAGAGGTGACTTACACATAATAAAAAGGAACGTTTTGCTCTGGAAAGTGGGAACACTTGCCAGGTCGAAATTGAAGTGAAAACTGCACAGACAGGCTCTGCAATGGCACGCCTGAGACATGTTTGAAAGGCTACTGTAGTTGGTGGCACAACCAATGCTGCAGGCCCAAAAGTAGCATTTAACGCATAGGCCCTAGGCACACACAGTGCATGCTACTAGGGATTTACCATTAAATTAAATATTCCAGTCACGAAGATGCCAATTTTACCATGTTTTAGACACAAAGCACATGCACTTAAGCACTGTGTAGCAGAATTCCAAGAATCCTAAAGCCAACAAAAACAGGGTCCTAAAAAAAAAAAAAAAAATTTTTAAAGAGGAGGAAGGCAAAAACTCTGGGGGTGACCCTGCGGAAGGGCCATTTCCAGCACTTGTTGATGGCCAATTCAATTGCTTCGGATGGCTAGGGGAGCCGGGAGATGGGTCGGAAGTTGCTCAGTTGATTCAGGTTGGCTGTGGGCTTCTCGAGGAGGGCACTCATTTCTGGAAATTTCAATTCATGTGGGAAAGCGGCAGACATAGTGGAGGTGTTGATGTGGGTTAGAGTGGGGCTAATTGGTGATGTTCCCAGGTTGTAGATGTGATGTTTTCGATTTTCCACCTTTACTCCATCACATGCATTCAAATTAAACTTGGAGAATCCAATCACTTACCTACAAGGATTCCCAAGATGTGGGTTCTGAAACAGATCTGAGTTTTCCAACATTTGTGAAACAGCTTATGTACAGCCAACCTCACAGTATTTGTAAGCAAGAGAAAAGACAGACAGTTATTGCCGTGCTGTACATCAGGTGTTGGATCGGAATATTATAGCCAGGGTTAAAACATCATCTAATATAAATATCTTGTCTTGAACATTGTTTAAAAAAATGTGGCCCCACTGCAGTTAGTAATAGAAACTCTACTACAATTAAACAATATTTTATACATACAGTCCATGTGTTTCAAACCAGTTAGTCACTTAATAAGCTAACAATTGATATTCAAAAAGCTAAAATACTTGTTTGGTCACAGGACCAGATCTTATAGCTATCACATTAGACACCAAAATGAAGAACAAGTAAAGCGTCACATGTCCCTCTCGATGGCTTGATGTCGACCTTAAATTTGAAACAGCATCTATAAAAACATTAGAACTAAAGCCTACCACCTGTGCTTTGCTAAAGGTATACACATTCCTGGGCACAAATTCCTAGGCTGAGCATATTTTAAGATTCTGCATTGCAAAGCAGCCACCGACAATGGAGACTTTTCTAGCTTCAGTGAAGAAAAACAAGCTTTTCTTGAAGACAAGGAGGTGGATATTATATAGCTGTTCTACAGCTTTGGGGACGTTAAATGGGACGTAAGATAATTTATTCTGTGAAACACTTAAAAATGAAATGGTGTATGGCTTGAGGATAGACGTTTCACCGAGCTCCTTCCACACAGATGTGGCCTGACCTTTGTTTATGGTTTAAATCTGGTTATTTATTTACAGACAAATGTGAAACCTACATCCATAGACCAGTGGTTGAGGTTTAGTGTGCACAAAGTAAGTGACCTCAAGACCACCCCCAAAACAAAGGAGAACAGAAACTCCCTCCCCTCCCTCAAACTTCCTCCCAGCTCCCATCTCCAACTTGTATAGTGTTACCACTTCATGGAACTCATGTAACAATCCACTTGGGAATGCCACCAGCCCACATCTATGTCTATGATGTAGAGCTAGGGAATGTCTGTAGATTGGTAGGAAATTGTGGCTGAGGGTGTAAGGAGTAATACTTGCAGGAACCCGGGACATGTAAGTTCCCTAAATTCTTGTGAGAGAAAAGTAATGCATGCACCAAGGTCTTCTGAAATTCAATTTCTCTCACCTCTAACGCTGTGGAGATCTTTTCCATCCCTAGGAGATTCCATAATCGATTTAGCCAAGCTCCGTACTCCGGAGGTGTGTCTGTACCCCATAGTGCCTTCCCCCGAGGAGAGTGAAGCAGGTATGTGAGTGTATTGAGTTGGCCCAGCAGAGTATGTGCTGGGAATGGGTGGGGGTATCTAAGACCTTTCTTTCTACATGGCACAAGTAAGGGCGTCTGAAGTTGCTTCTGAAAGGGCATCAGAATGTGCAGAAATCAGACCTTTCTTTGACAAATATTTGATTTACCTGTTTTAAACTTCAATAGCCACATTACAAGTTGCTGTAATTCCAATGGGACTGTTAACAGAAATTACTGGCCCAATCAAAACTATGAGATTCCTTCATAGATCTTTGTATCCTTCACCTAGAGACACCACCTGCTGAACACAGCTGGAGTCTGCTGAATTCCTGCGAGAACTGGGGAATAACCAGGGGAATCACGTGCAGAATTAATGATTCCTCATTATTACCTAATTTTGAGGGAACCTTCAGGGACCCACTATTAATGCACAATAACTTCGTGTCTCTAAAGCTACCAGTCTCCTGGCATCAGAAACTCCAGGTGCCACAGCCACCAGCTCAAACTCCGGGGCACTTGAAATGAGGTCTCAAGTGGCACTGGCAGTAAATAATGCCTACAGACAACACCATATTCTTTACGCACTGGATAGCTATGTTACTCCTGCACTGCAAATGTATTTGCTAATTCCCGTGACTACCTAAATCAGACACCAATTTCTGAGATTTTAATCATATTGCTGCAAACTATCGCAGTTCAGGGGGGACGTAACGTGACCCGGAGCCAATACAAATACACTGTAAATAATCCAGGTGAAAATCCAGACTCTATACACCTATTTTTTGCTACTTGAAGAGCAGAAGTACTCAGACTGTTATTAAACATAGCGCACTACACTCTTGCACGGAGGTCGCTGACTTGGGTTACAAGGGGTCTCTTAATAAGACTGTCAGCTTTAGGATGAATGCGTCGCTGAGTCACTAACTGCTCATAATTCCAAGAAACTGACCAATTTCATGAAAAAAGTGTGCTTTCAAGCTTGCACGCACACACATACACACGTGCTCTTGTAGACATGCACCCACATAGTTGTTTCTGGCTCCTGGTAGTGTACTTCCACTGAATGCCAAATGCCCCGTCTCCCCCCACACACACATTCTCAGAAGGATGGGTCCCTATAGGATCTTGCTTTGTGTCTTGTCCTTATTGGTACTGCCCTGTCTAATCAGGCTCAACACAACACTCCATTTTAACCAGAACTCTAGGTCTTTGATATCTTGACACCTCACAGATCTTGACACTACCCAAAAGGGATTCTTATTCTCAGGGCACACGTTGAGTTGGGTGTGGAAGTGGGTGGAAAGAGTCCTCCTACCATTTTTGGAGAGGGGAAGCAATCCCATTTCCTGAGCCACTGGGTGGGCTCCAATTATATGACAGAGTGGACTAAATTATGCACAGGGCAGTGCAAATGTGTCAGAGGACGACCAATTTATGCAGCAACAGGGCACAAGTCGAGGGAACATGCGGGTAGATGGCACCTACCCACTCTTTTCATAGGGTAGACACTGTCTACCTTACTAAGAGGCTGGGCCCCAGAAAACAAATATGCTGAATTTGACCTGGTGTCATTTTCAGACACCAGGACATATTCAGCAGGCCTGCACTTTGTATGCTTTTGTTTGGAGCAGCAACGTGCAGGTGGGGAATTCCAGCTCGACCAATAACAAAGGCAGAAGTTAAGGGGCCACCGGGTCTCCTTTTCTTGGAGTATCTTGGCTGGGAGCTATCAGGAGCCTCCACCTAATTGCAATGGGGGGGAAACCAAGGCACACAACTTATCACTTCACAGGTAGTTAAGAGAGGCAAGCCTTTGGCTTTGTTCAGTCCCTGTATATGAGATATGCTTACACTCTAAGAATGTCACATGTGTTGGTCTGTCCCAATATTTACAGAAATAGCAATTTAATTCCCACTATGATGTACTATTTGTTTTACAGCGCAATAGCGCTACTCATCCCAGTGCAGGGCGCCAGAGCACTTTACATCACACATTATACATTAACAATAAATCATGTACAGGATGTGTTACATATGACAGTGAGGGTTACAAGGGTGGAAGCCATATGACCTTCACAGCTCACTGTGCTATATTAGAAGGATTACAATTTATGAAATGCATGTAACCAAAGAATCTGTGTTAAAAGCAGTAATCGACTTCCTCATTTACATAAAGTAAATATCTGTCATCTGCATGTTACATAATGTGCTTTGCAGGAGACATATTAACCCTCTATGTGACTTTGATGCAAAACTGAGACTAGGCAAAACACAGACCACTCCAGCAAATATGTTAACCTCCAGAGTTATCTTATCATTATTACTATTCCCTGAGATTTAGTTGACACACAAAGTTCTCTGCATCACGTGGCTAAACCCCTTGAGATATTTTAAAATGCAGACTTTGCAACCAATTAAGCAGAACAGATTTACTGTCACCGTTCGTTGTTGACAATTTCTTTGAGGTAGATTTTTAAACGAGCATTGGCAAAGCAAATAGGTTTCGCCTATTGACCGTGTCATGGCCCTTGTTTTTTAACTTTAAGTTATATTGTTCTGAAGCTCAACTGCTCTGCGATATGTACAAAAAAAAAACTTTGACAAAGTCAATAGAATTCACATAGGAGAGGTTTAATAAATGACATGTTAATACAAAATGCAACCACAAAAGAGACATTGCTATTCACAAATTACATTATAAAGTTACAACACAGGGCTCAAATATCTACTCAACCACTCACATTGGCAGGTTTTGTTTTAGGAGGTTGAGCAAATTTTAGATTCCACTCCCCTTTCTGGAGAGTAGACAAAGAACAGGTGTTCTGTTTAGTCAGAAACTGAATTAGCAATTAAGATGCCTTTAAAACTTATTCTTGTCACATTTCCTCTGTATTCAGAGACAAAGGTCAAAAGTCAGTTTGTCTTCTTGCAATGCAAATATTTTTCCTTGTGACTGCAGAGTTCCAAAATTTTGTAAGGTGAACTGTCTGACCTATGTGAGGTGAAAGGCTTTTGGTATCAGCTTTTTCCTAACACACAACATTTATATAACTAAGTCAACTTCACAGACTTTTCAAAATATATATTTCAGTAGCTGTGAAAGACCATTTTTTGGTACTTCTGTGTGATGAAAAAATATTTTAATAGGATGAAAAAAAAAAAGTCAGAGCACATTACTTGGTGATGTGTAAATGCTAAATGTTTTCTGAAACCAAATTTTCACAGATTGTTAATAAATTATATAGTTTTATTAGCAAAGCTGTAAGTTAGTGGGAAGGTTTTCTGACATTTCTTGGAAATGTACTGTCTGTAAATGACAGTGCACTACCATATCATGCTTTAGTAATATATTTATTAAAAGTGAGTGTTTAAACATAAACTGAGAAACACTCCTGCACTGATGGCAAAGCTATTAGTAAACTAAGAGGCAAGTCATGCATGGATCATGTATATCCTCTATGTGGACTAGATTTATTATAAATGGAGCAAACGTTTAGTGTATTTAATCAAACAAAAGAGGATTTTTTTACAGCAGAAATGCTGAACTCACATATTTGAAGGTGCACTCATATGTGAAAATGAAGAAAAAGGTGACTGTAAAATACAACATTTGCCTAGGATCACACAACTTGACTAGTTTCCGGGTCAAGTTCATTACAGTTAGGTCAAGTAGATTATTCAAGCTACTCAACCTGCAGGTCTAGTAACATTTTACTGATTTCGAGGCGTGCAACAGCACTAAAGTAACTGAACAAGTGAAAATGAAATGCAGTCAAACATTGAAGTCAATGCTGCGCTTCATTTCTCTGCAAGAACATGATTAACACCTTTGTTCAAACACTCAGAGACACCAAAGGCAGACATCGCCTAAAAGGTTCTAGTAATAGCAACTGTGGTTGCCACAGGTATCTACATTTCTATTCACTGTTCCATTACTTTCTGCAGTGAACCAAAAAAAAAGACATTTGATTACTGATATGTTAATCCAAAAATCACATGTGCCAAATTGAGATAACGAAAAAAAAAAAAAACTGTACCTTCAGAGCAGAGTTAAATAGAGTGTATTCTGATTCCCAGAGCCAATTTCTGAGCATGATTTTTAAAGAATGAATGAAGAGCACCAACTCCAAACAGACCCAAGAAAAATCCAGAATCCTGCTGTAAGAAAACAATAAACAAAAATCAATAAATCAGCAAGTGACTTAAAATGTATAACATACTTGTAAAAATCAGCGACCACATTCCACTGCAACTGCCTTATAACTATACATAGTGACTGCCAAAACACAGATAGGAAGGTTACAAAACAATTTCTTAAAATGGTAACTGTTCAGAAACCAAAACACACGGATGAAAAGCCAAAAATTAAAAATGTTAGAACTAGTGATGTGTTTCAATACAGTGAGGTCAGGAGACCTGTGGCAAGCCCAGTGCCTAAATAAATTCCACTACTGTTGCCACAAAATGTCAAGACACACACGAAAGTTAATACATGGCACTATTATTAAACAAAGTCTGCATTAAAGCGAGCAGGACGCCAACGCGTTTCAACTCGGCTGTCTTGCTCATGACCAGAAGCAATGTTCTGTTCAAGGAGAATGCAAGAGTCATCACTTACACTCTTCACAGAAGGTAAGTTTTGAATCGATGCTGTGAATCACAATGTTCTTGCAGTTACCATCTACTATAAACATACTGTGTACCTGGATAGTATTTACATCAACGTATGTGGCAACACCATGGACCATGCCTTATCAAACACTGCAAGATATGCCTCGAGACACATTCCTCTGGGGGACATGCTTAGAATTTGTATGGCTGTTGTGCTTTCGTTAGTCACCCACACTGTGTAAACCAAAGTTAAATCAGAAACGCTCAGTGTTTACAATACTAAACGGATGAGACTAATTATTTTGTTAAACATTAATTTACATCTAATTAGTAGGGGCATTACAGTACCAAATGAGCAGTTAACAACCAACTGTGAAATAGACTATTTGTGTATATACATTCATTAAGAAATAAAAATCATTAACAAGGTCTGGGCCTGCTGGCGCTCAGTAGCAGGCTGTGACCGCTTTGCCTCTGACAGGGCAATAAATCAAAGATATGCACAGAAAAACACGCCCTGGAGCGCAAAAGTAACACTTCTGCTGATTTAGTGAGACTCTTGCAGATTCTAACCCCCTTTTATGTTTTTTTATTCACAAAACATTTTGCAAGCATGGTGCACAAGAGCATGCTTGCAGGCGAACCCTAAAAATAAGGGGTCACTTGTACAAAAGGTTTTAGCAGTCTCAAAAGAAGAATCGGCCCTTTTGCGACTGCTAAAAAGTATTTTTTAATGTACTACTCTATTTTGTGGGACAGTAACTTAATACCGACTTGCAAAATAGGGTTTGCAGTTCGGTATTAGGAAGGGGCGTGTTAAGGGTGTCCCTTCCTCATAGCGAGTTGCAGTGGTATGTGTGAATGTTTTGTGACCTGAATGCAGTTGCAAAACATTCCCATTTTACCAACACCGTGAAGGAGGTGGTAACTCATTAGCAAATGGGAAGAGGTCCCAAAGGACCCCTTCCCCTTTGTGAATATGGACACAAATATTTTTAAGAGCCGGCAGTTGTTCCACTGTGCGGCAACACTTGTTGCTGTGTTTTTAGTAACTTTTGAACCGTTTGAGCTAGAAACATTTTCTGGGTTGAAATCTGCAGTCATGCATCAGATGATGCATTATTTAGCAAATGCAGAAAATGTATATTTATGCAAAAAAAAAAAAAACACTGCTGCTACACCAATGCATAATAACAGTGGCTGTGGTTATACACAAGCTAAATGGCGCAATATGTGGAAAACATATAGGCCCATATTTATACTTTTTTTGCGCCGCCTTTGCGTCACTTTTTGACGCAAAAGCGGCGCCAACTTACAAAATACAATTGTATTTTGAAAGTTTGCGCCGCTTTTGCGTCAAAAAATGACGCAAAGGCGGCGCAAAAAAAGTATAAATATGGGCCATAGTATACAGAGTAAAACAGAAATCTAAACATGTTGTTGGTATTTTGGTGTAATAACATTTTTGTTAATCATGCATAGAGTCAATAGGCCGCTTGAGAGAGCTAACAAAATGTACACATGATGATAAACCTCTTGCCCACATCATCATTTTGAATGTATCATAGGTCATCCCTGATACTTAAAAAAATAAATGTTTATCTGCATTTTGTTATTTATAATATGTGCTTAAGGTATACACAGTTGTCCTTATTTCATGCTATGACAACTATTAAATTGTATTGTATTTATGTTTATGAATGATAGAATTATACTTTAAATGTAAACTCACTTATTGTCTACATCATTCAGTGCTTTGCATTACTAGGCAACAAGTAGATCTGCATGTATATTTGCTTTAGGTTTAATACATATGTATAAGTACACTCTGTGTGTGTGTGTATATATATATATATATTTACATACACATACATATACATATACATACACACACATATCTATGTTTGCATTCATAAACAACGAGGGTTTCTCAGCTTCGTACGTACAATGCGCCCAGCCCTTTTTATGATAGAGCTACGACCACATCACTTCCCGTGACTCATGCATATATGATGTCATTGAGAATTACCTGTGTTAATTAGACCCCCACTATATTTTTTAGGACCTGTGCCTCTAAAGGAGTTGCAATTATTATTATATGGCGCATGAGATGATAGAAGACTGAAATGAACAGGCTGAACAAACTTTCCAAATGAAATTGTACTAAAACTGGTCTCCTGTAACAGTGCCTTGGCTTTCACTGCCATCTGCCGGCACTAATTGATACTGAGCTGATTTCACAGGAGACTGATAGAGCCGTCAAGAAATTCCAGGTATCACACGAGGTTCAACTGGATGTCAAATTTTATTTTTAAATGTTATTTTGTAGTTTTTTTCTGTAGTGTACTCCGAACGCGGACCGGAATAGTGCACGCAGGGTCCTCGGAGTAACGCACATAAAAGAAGTACCACACATCACCAACTGAATAGGCATGGAATTGTAGAAGCTAAATTAAAAGGAAAACAAACAAATGTCAAGTTTTATGGACAGCATTATTACGTGAGTCACAGGAAAGTGAGCTGGGCAGCAGCATGTCCAATTTGAGGAACTTTCACCAAGTCTTTAATAAACAAAAACTACAAAAAGATGTGAAGAAAACATATCCAATCATGATACAAAAAAAGAATATTTCTCCAACGCTATGAACAAATACATGGTGTGTTGCTGACCACAGGAGGTAATAATTACACAGGATTTAAGCATACAACTAATCACAGTGGAGCAATATTTTGTGATACAGGCGAGATTTAAGATGCCATTGGGTAAGGTGTTTGCATATCCTGGTGGCTGGAATCATCAAATGTGTCCATACAGTTTATACAATGCCTACCCAATGAAATGCAGGCACTTGCCATCAAAATGTCTGGCTGTTTCTGGGTGACTGAAGCAATGCATGACGAACGAGGTGGTTTTGAGCAAGCCGTGTGTTACAAGCTATTCCGCTCGGTTCTTTAGTTTATCTGAGGTCATCTCACTTCTGCCTACATTATGCAGGCACGGTGGGCGCTGCAAATCTCTAGGGGAGGGGAGGCATGGTATAGTTGGGGTGGGGGGGGGGTAGGAAACGGAGTCAGTGGGGGTGAAATACATTTAAAAAAAAAAAACACTTATCTTACTGCCATCTCCTACTGCCTCACGCTCCTCTTCCTTCCATGTGATGTCTCAGCATTCGCTGGTACAGGAGCACAGGCTCCCCAGCAATTCTGGTGCTGCTTACATGCTAAACATAGCATGTGACCAGCAGCAAGATTGGTCTGAACGGCAGTCACTGCCGCTCAGACACAAGCCTTGGGTCTGTGCTGTTTCTCCAGCCCACCTGTTAAATACAGCCGGGCTGCGGAAACGTAAGTGCGCATGTGTGTATGGCCGGCCTTAGAGGGCCAGCAAAACACACATGTGCACTTAGTGCACTCTTCCCTCCTCCCCCCTCCTGTAGCCCAGCCCTGCCCCTCCCCTGCTGGCTGAGCCAGCAGATGAAAAATTAAACAATAGAAAACTACTGTTTCATTTTTCATCTCCTGGCTGTTGACCAGGGGGGAGATGCTCTTTCGCCATAGCGAAGGAGCTGCCCCTGTCTGCAGGCCTTGTCATCACTGAATATCACAAGACATGAACAAGACAAAAGGGGCTACGCATAAGTGCAGCACACATCCACATATTAAGCGAAGAAATGTGGCACAGGCCAGCAGAGGACTTTAATTTAGCCCACCATTGCAGGTTCAAGCAAGCTACAATAAAACAGAATAGGGAGCATTCTCCAAGTAATCACTGGGGCATTGGAATAGTATCCATACTAAGGCCACAAAGAGAATTTAGGCATATTGAAGTCCATTCAGATGAGCATAGAGATCTTTCCATTTAGTTCATAAACATATGACTACATGTAGAGGTGGGTCTTCAAAACACTATTCTTCCAATATAGAACATGCAGCCAGCCGAAGAATTTCACCCTTAAACAAGGACTTTATCAGGGCTGTGAAACAGATATATACATAAACTCTATTCAAAAACACATAACATACATAAATCCAACAATTGTATTTGTGACTCCCTCCATGTTAATCTGTACATATCAAATTCTAATAATTTAGGACTCTAGACCCATCTATTACTTGACCCACACCCATTGTAAACAGAAATCTCAGACTGCGAAGTGTTAAATAATTAATTTCCTTGAACCTAAGCCCCATTATCATTATGCAAGAACCCCTTTAAGTGTGATATGTTCCATTAAGTATTCTGATCAACAGTTTATTAATCAAAAATAACATCATACTTACAATAGAAATATATTTCTAATTAACACCATGTGCAGTATTATATTCGTAAAGTACAATATTCCAGATTAGTGATGGTCATTGGACATAAAACTTCCTGTGATGATGAGAAAGGGAAAAGAAGAAGCTATAAGCTTCAATGTCCTAAGTTTCTAATAGAAACACATTACACGCTATGAATCTTTTTTATATGAGAAAGCACATATGTCATCGGTTAAGGCCTCCTAGATCTATGTGAGATTCTGTTCATATCTATAACCCTGCATCATAGAACATTCCCCAATATATGCCAGAATAATAAATCAGATCAAATGATACCATTAAGCAGCAGTATCCTGCCCCTCTCTCTGGGCACCTGAATTCGATTCTGCACCCCTTATCAAGCTAACTTTTTCAAATTAAATTAAGAGTGTTATAAAGCAATCTCAAAACTTACTAGTCAATCTAAAACTTTTTAGCCCAGCAGTTTAACGAAACAGGTTAATAAAACCACTTCACCCCCAAAAAAACACCCTCCTACATAAACAGCTCCACATTTTCAAACAACCAGCCTTATATTTAGCAATTATCCTCTAACCTTAATTTCAAATTGCATTCAATTCAAAAGTATCAATAAACATAAACTCACCCTTATGTTGATCTAATAAACCCTCAAACTCATCTTCTGTAGTGTCTGTCACCTTACGTAACACGGTCTGACTCCCAATACTTTCCTTCTCTAAAGGTATGCAAGGAAGCCCTCAGCCTCTTCCTCTACATACCCACAGATGGCCAATCAGAACCTTTCGCTCAAAGGCAACCTATCAGAGACTGGTTTCATCAATCCATAATGGTTTCCATTCTGGTCCACTCTATTCTAGTAGTAGACTTCATTGTGCCTATCTCTATTGGTTCCTCCTATGGACCAATCAGCTGCCTCAAATCCCTGTCACAAAGCTTACTCCTGGAAATAAGGGACAAGTGTGTTTTCAGACCTTATCCATAGGGTCTTATAGATTGACTGTGATGAGGTTTCTAGGCAGCTGATTGGCCCATGGGAGGAACCAATAGAGACAAGCGTAACAGACTGCTGCTAGAATAGAGCTGACCAGATTGGAAACCACTGTGGAGGAATAAGCTTGATGACGGGGAGTTGAGGCAGCTGATTGGCCCATAGGAGGAACCAATAGAGACAAGTGCAATAGAGACTACTGCTAGAATTGAGCGGACCTGAATGGAAACTGCTTTTAGACGTGTCTATAGGGTCTTATGGATTGGGTCTGTTGAGGATTCTAGGCAGCTGATTGGCCCATAAGAGGAATAAATATAGATGAGCACAATAGAGACTACTGCTAGAATAGAGCAGACCGAAATGGAACCATTATTGAGGAGTAAGCTTTATGACAGGGATTCAAGGCAGCTGATTGGCTCATAGGAGGAACCAATAGAGACAAGCACAATGGAGGCTACTGCTAGAATAGAGCGAACCAGAATGGTAACCACTATGGAGTGAAGAAACCAGTCTCTGATAGGGTCCCTTTGAGTGGAAGGTTGATTGCCCATTTGTGGGTATTTAGAGGGAGTATAACGGATTCCTTGCATACCAGTCTAGAGAGAAGGAGTGAATGCACCAGCAGCCAGGCCATGTTACGGCAAGGGGACAGACACTACAGAAGATGAGCATGTGGGTTTTTGGTGCAAATAAGGAGGAGAAGGAATTACTTTGTGTTTACTGATGCGTTTGAATAGAATGTAATTTGAAATTAAGGTTGGAGGATAATTGCTAAATGTAAGGCTGGTTGTTTGAAAGCAGGTAGTTGTTTATGTGTGAGGATTTGGAATATCTTTGGAAGAGGTTTTATTAACCTGTTGCCTTAGGAAACTGCTGGACTAAGAAGGTTTAGAATGGCTAATGAGTTAGTTTTGAAAATGCTATATAATAACACTGTGACAATGACAACAGTATTGATGGGGCTTTACCTTGGTCCTTCCATTTCTGTACCCTAAGATGCACCTGTGTGTTTTTTGCAGACTGCCTGACACCTGTCCCTTTAAAGCCTCTATAAGGAAACAGGTGTGGTATCCTGTATGACGCTGATCTGACCCTGATGAATTGTGGCTGGAAATAGGAGGCGTGACTAACCCGGATGCGAGGAGTACCGATGAGCACAGAAGACCGAAGCACCAGAGGAAGATACTGGGGGCAATAGACCCAGAACAACTCCAACTGGGGCCGGACGACTCAACAAGCCAAAACCTTCCTTCTGAGATCTCCAGGGACCCGTACAAGAGTCAACGGAGTGAGCCGAGAGGCCACCATCCCCCTTGTATCACCCGCCATGTTCCTGAAGGAGAGTAGCTATCACAGGTATGTTAGCTTCTACTAGGACTAGCTGGTGGGTGGGAAACAGGTAGCTGCAGGGACGGGAACAGTTTGACTAAAGAGGGGTCACTCAACTAAGCGGTGGATTCCCTTTCTTGTTTAGGAGACGGCAATGAGAGTTGCATGCCCCACTTCTAACCAATAGAAAGAAAAGAAAGGAATGCACAATAACACAGTGACGGATAGGGCAAGTCAGTGATTATATACCTCACACCCACCCCCATACTCTAGCGAATATAAAGGAACATCCACTTACATGTGATTCTTTCCTGTTCTATCTGAGGGGCGAGCAAATCATGGTGGTCTGGTCCAGTCGATCCTGGAGGGAAGAGGAAAATGAAGACGATTATAATGTAACAAACAACAACGGAGGAAAAGGCGAAACATATAGAGAATAATAAAGAGAGACTAATATGCAAATAACTAAGCCGTGCAATACATTCTTTATCTGTCTACCAAGCCGTTTTCCAGACCAGGTGACAAGTGGTGGAGAATGCGGGTATAAGACACCATCTGCTACAAGATGGATCACCTTGTGCATCAGCTACGTGAGGGCTAGCAGAAACTGGAATGATCCCTCGAGAAACACATGAAGCAAGTGGAGATAGACCGGACCGTGTTCGCCAATGGCATTCATCCAAGGGGATAACCTTACTAAAATGGCAGAGTGCAGACTCAGATGGTTGCTGGCATTGGCCTGTCATGAGGACCCATGTTATCAGGGGCTATGATACCATTACAGAAGTATGTACCCGAAGAAGACCCTGTGGCGTTCTTTCTGAACTTTGAGCGAGCTGCTCATGCTAGCGCCTTGCCAACCGAAAAATGGCCCTTCTTTTAGCACCGTTGCTTACAAGAGAAGCACACGCAGTATATCAGATTGTCAATAGGGATGGGAGACAGGTTATGGAGAAGTGAAACAGTTTATTATGGATCGTTTAGGCATAGATGAAGAAACCCACAGATTGAAATTCAGGAGACTAACAGGTAAACCCAGAGATACCCAGAAGACCTTGTTTTATAGAATGAAAAACGTCACAGATTCCTGGCTTAAACCTGTGGAATCCACACAAGAAATCATGGGAAAAAAATCTACCTAGAACATTATTTGGAAGCATAGCCATTTCAAATGCAGAAATGGTTGCAACAACATGCTGGGTTGTCTCTCGACCATGCAGTGGAAATGACCGCTTCGTTTGCACATGCCCAGTCTCGAGGGTATTACCTCTAAGCCTCAGAGGACCTCCAAGCCCATCCACCTATCCAGTCACAAGTATGAGAAAACGTCAAACAAAACCACCAATTAATCTTACAAGGATAGAATAGGGAAACCCGAGCCTATGGTAAACCCTGGTCCTCAATGCTACGAATGTGGAGAGTGGGGCCATATTGCCTGTTTCTGCAAGACAAAAAGAGAAGGGGGACGAAGAACCTATGGATATCAGTCATATTCCTAGGTATGTTCTCAATGCCCAGGAAAAGAGGCCCCTGTATTATGTGAGTTTGTTGTTAGCTGGGGCAACCATAACCACTTTGTTGGATTCTGGCTGTAGGTAATCGGTAGTCAGTAGTGAGTGGGTGTGTCATCATCCAAATAATTCTAAACAAAAAGGTGGTGATACGTTATGTACGTGGTGACAACAAGTTATATACAGTCACAAGACGTAGGCCCTCATTACAACCATGGCGGTCGATGATAAAGTGGCGGTAATACCGCCAACAGGCTGGCAGTATCTACCGCCAAATTATGACCATGGCGGAAAGATCTCAGATGGACAGCCACTTTACCACACCAACCGCCAGGGTGGAAACAACAGGGACCACGGTGGTAGCCGCCTACAGCCAGGTCAATGTTCCGCCCACCATATTAAGACCCTGGAAACCAACACCTTTTCCGGGGCGGTACCAACGACAACAAAAGCCTGGCAGAAACAGACCTCAGAAAGAAAAGGGCTCACCTTTGGAGCCTGCTGGTGTAGGCCCCTTGCCCTTCCTGGCAGAAGCTGGGGATGGCTCCTTGCTCTTCTTGGTAGCATCTGGGGCAGGCTCCTTGCCTTTCCTGGCAGAAGCTGGGGATGGCACCTTGCCATTCAGGGCAGCACTTAGGGCAAGCTCCTTGCCCTTCCTGGCAGCAGCTGGGGATGGCACCTTGCCTTTCAGGGTAGCAGCTGGGGAGGGCTCCTTGTCCTTCCGGGCAGCACTTGGGACAGGCATCCTTTCCTTGAGGCTGCCTGGTGCCCTGGGTCCTTTACCACCACAAGTGGGTGTGGACACTACTGGGCCCGTGGACTGGGTGGCTGAGGTGCTTGCCTGGGTTTTATCCACCCTGGCCAGACGTGAAGGACGAAAGGGAGGGGTAGCGAAGAGGTCAGTGGTGGAGAGGAAAAGTTGCTTAGGGACATTGGGGCAGGAAGAGGGAAAAGGTTTGGGAGTGGAGGAAGAGGGAGTGGTTGTGGGAGGTGTCTGTCTGCTGTGTTTGGGTGCCGGTGCATGGGCTGGATGCTGTTGTAAGGTGGATGGCTGTTGGGTGTCTGAGTGCTTGCGTTTCTGTACCTTGGGAGGGTAGGGGACAGACACAGTGGGAGAGGACACGGGGGACGTGTGCATGGCTGTTGTGGCGGTGTCTGCCAGTGAGGTGTGTGTTCTGATAGGTGTGCTGGTGATGGAGGTAATGGATGAGGATGTAGTGCATGCAGGTGTAAGTGTAGATGCAACTGGGAGGGAGGTGGAGTAGGAGGAGGAGGAGGGGGACACAGTGGAGGCAGTGGATGTTGGTATGTCTGCATCTGGATGGTGCTTATGTGAGTGCCTGTGGGATGATGTGTGGTGTTGTGTTTGCCTGTGCCACTCTTGTGTGTTGTCCTGTGTGCATGCTCGTCTGCCTCTGTGCTTGGGATAAGTTGGGGTTGAGGGGAATGGGATTGGGAAGAGGAAGATGGAGGAGGAAGGGTGGAAACAGGGACAATGGCTGCCATCAGAGAGGAGGCTAAAGCTTGGATTGATCTCTGTTGTGTGGCCAAGCCAGTGTGAATGCCCTCCTGAAATGCATTTGTCTGTTGCATTTGGGCTGCCAGCCCCTGGTTGGCATTCACAATGGTTGACTGCCCAACAGAAATGGATCACAGGAGGTCAATAGCCTCCCCACTCAGGGCAGCAGGGCTAACTGGGGCAGGGCCTGAGGTGCCTGGGGTGAAGGAGATGCCCACCCTCCTGGGTGTGCTGGCAAGGGAAACTCGATGAGGGGCTGCTGGGAGGGCGGTGCTGGTATGGGGGGTGGCTGCTGTACCTGTAACTGGGGTGTTCACAGAAGTGTCCGCCACCACCAGGGAGCTTCCACCGGAGGAGGAATCTGTGTCTAAACTGTCCCCTCCAGTCTCCGCCCTGTTGCTCCCCTCGCCCTCCATCCCACTGGTGCCCTCACAGTCTGAGGACTCTGCCTCCTGGGCCCTGAGGGATGCAGCTCCCTCTGTCACCGGTGCCTCTGCTCCTCCGCCAGATGATGCTAATGCACATAAGGACAGGATGACAAAACAAAAAGGGGGGGAGAGACAAAGGATACACTGGGTCAATGGCTGCACCAACACCACAGTTGGCGTACATACCACCCTCACACACAGGGAACAGGCCTACGCACTATGCAATGCACTACCAGTAACATTGCTAGCCACCAGGGCATGGGGAGGGACACATACCACCAACTGCACCATACCTGGGACCCACACAGCTCTACCCAGTAGTGGATGCCTACAAGCTAGGTAAGAGGAATATCACATCAGATCCCTTCCCAACATGGGACCTACACTGCAATGTCAGGCCTGGCCTAAGGGCCCCCACGGAGACACATCCACCACCCGGATCCCATCCCACCAGGCGTAACTTGTACTGATGGGCACTGTACTCACCCCATTGTGGCTGCTGTGATGCCCTCAAGCTCCCATCCAGCTCCGGATAGGCGACCGCTAGTATGCGGGCCATCAGGGGGGTCAGGGTTCGACGGGCACCCCTTCCTCGTTGGGAGGCCATCCCCAGCTGGGCCTCCGCGGTCTTCCGTGCCCGGCATCTCAGGTCCTCCCACCATTTCTGACAGTGGGTGCTCCTCCTGTCGTAGACCCCAGGGTCTGCACATCCCTGGAGATGGCACACCATGTACCCTTCTTTTCATGGGCGCTGACCTGCAGAGAAATACACACAGGGAAAGGTATTAGTCAGACCGTCCTGCCTGTTACACTTATGGCCCATCATACCCATTCACATCGCCATTCGCACACATAGGGCCCAGCACACAAGCTGCATGCCGCCCAGGGGACATCCACAACCCCCCCTACACGAGGCCTTCACATACACCACTCCATGCATTCATGCCCCATGCATCGTGCTCACAGAGTACTCACCTGTTAGTCTGGGGGCCCATACGGCAGTCCGTACTCCGGTAGGACCCCATCCACCAGTCTCTCCAACTCCACCAAGGTGAAGGCAGGGTCCCTTTCCCCAGTCACACGTGCCATGGTAGGTTCCAGACACAGGTCACAGCAGCACATGCAGTGTAGGTCTTCTCGTGTTGGAGGCCAGGAAGCAAGTGAGTCAACAGATAGAAAATGGCGGTGACGTCTGCGGCGGTGGATACCGTCACCGCCGGCGTACATCCCCATTGGCCACTGTACCCCATAGGGGCCAATATTATACTATGAGGCGTTACACGGCAGTTCCCGACCTCCTCCTGCAACGGCACACAACGTCAGCGGAATTACCTCACTTCCACCTGTCCCTCTACACAGGACAGGCGGACGCCATTTCAGGGGGGCATGCCCTGGATTATAACTGCGTCACAGTTCACAATTGGACATACAGGACAAATGCCACTCATACATTTCAAATTAACATCATGCATTGTACTGTTGTGGCTACAACGTTCAGTTTGTGACCGGCTCCTCACTCTTTTGCCCCATAAATTGCTATCGCTGCGGATGATTAGGAGATGGAGACATACTCCCGTGTACAGACCCCTGGTGGACTTGGCAACAATGGAGGACAGGCTCATTATCCTCACCTACAGACTTGACAGGGCCACAATCACGGAGCTTTGTGCCCAACTGGAGCCTGACCTGATATCTGCTATCCGTCACCCCACTGGGATCCCCCCTCTTGTGCAAGTTCTATCAGTGCTCCATTTTCTGGCAACTGGTTCTTTCCAAGTGACAGTGGGCTTGGCAGCAGGAATGTCACAGCCAGTGTTCTCAATAGTGCTGACCAGAGTGTTGTCTGCCCTGATTAAACACATGTGCAGCTACTTTGGTTTCCCCAAGGTGGAGGATTTGGCCACAGTGAAGGCTGACTTCTATGCAATGGGAACATATCCCCAACATAATTGAGGCAATTGATGGAACACATATTGCATTTGTCCCCCCTCCCCAGCAAAATGAACAGGTATTCAGAAATTGAAAGAGTTTTCATTCCATGATTGTCCAGATGGTGTGCCTGATGGACCAGTACATCTCCCATGTCAATGCTAAGTATCCTGGGTCTGTGCATGATGTCTTTATCCTGAGGAATAGCAGCATCCCAAATGTGATGGCCCAACTACAGAGGCACAGGGTGTGGCTAATAGGTGAGCCCCGGCTCCCACCCAGTGGATGTTGGTATATGGGTATGGTGTAGGCCATATGGGATAGTGTGTGGCTAAATGTTGTCCCTCCATATTTGCAGGAGACTCAGGTTACCCCAACCTATCATGGCTACTGACCCCTGTGAGGAATCCCAGGACAAGGGCAGAAGAATATTACATTGAGGCACATGGGCGCACAAGAAGGATAATAGAATGTACCTCTGGCCTCCTGAAGGCCAGGTTTCGGTTCCTCCATCTAACTGGTGGATCCCTGTGCTACTCACCCAAGAAGGTCTGCCAGATAGTCGTGGCATGCTGTATGTTGCACAACCTTGTCTTGAGACACCATGGCCCTCATTACAACATTGGTGGTAAAAGCCGCTTACCGCCGTGCAGAAGACCGCCATCACACCGCCGCGGCTGCAGAATTCCACCACAGCTATTACGACCCACATCTCGAAATCCGACAAAATCCAGACACTCACACAAGTCCGCGACACCAAAGGTCAGTGATAAACTGGCGCAAACAAAACCTCCACCGTCACGCCAACAGAAATACACCCACACTATCACGACCCACGAATCCATGCGGCGGTCTTTCAACCGCGGTATTCCATTGGCGGTACACACCGCCGCGCTCAAAATACACACACATCTCCAAAACACTACCACATTGGACAATTCGAAATACACACACCTGATACACATACACACACCACTCCCACACACCCAATACAATAAAAAACACACACCCACATCACCCACAAACCCCTACGACAAAATTACCAAGAGAAGGCCAGAGAGAGACACTGCAAACTACTACCAAGCATCCACAGGCACACAACACCATCACCCACACTACTTCCACGCACAAAACACCACACACCACTACATATCACCACACTTATCACCACATACACCACCCCACACATCACCTACACCACCCCATGGCACGGCAAAGACACTCCAGGTTCTCGGAGGAGGAGCTCAGGGTCATGGTGGAGGAAATCGTCCGGGTAGAGCCACAGCTATTTGGAGTACAGGTGCAGCACACATCAATTGCAAGGAAGATGGAGCTATGGCGAAGAATAGTCGACAGGGTCAACGCAGTGGGACAGCACCCAAGAAATTGGGACGACATCAGGAAGAGGTGGAACGACCTACGGGGGAAGGTGCGTTCCGTGGTCTCAAGACACCACATCGCGGTACAGCGGACTGGCGGCGGACCCCCACCTCCTCCCCCACAACTAACAACATGGGAGGAGCAGGTCTTGGAGATTCTGCATCCTGAGGGCCTCGCAGGAGTCGGTGGAGGAATGGACTCTGGTAAGTCAAACCTTTAACTACTTCATCCCCCACCCTACCTGCATGCTATCACATACCCCCACCCTCACCCCCTCCCCTATCACTCCAACTCCTCACAAATGTACTAATAACACAAACCACACATCCCAACACCAAGCCCTGCATGACACAACAAAGCATGGACACCCATCACTAAAGCATGCCCATTGCACATACCCATAACACCCCCCTCAACCATCATCACACAAGCCCCCACACAGGAATGCCAGCACTGGGGTACACGGTCACCCACCCATTGCACACCATGACACACACAGATGCAATAATCATGCTTTTCCACCCCTGCAGGACCCCTACCCAACGTCACCAGACAGGAGGGTCCAGACATCTCCACCCCCCCACAGAAGAGGCCCACAGTGATGACAGCAGCTCTGTCCAACTGGATCCAGATGACCAGTCCGGACCATCATGGGCCTCGGGACAGTCGGTTCCCCACACCCAGTCACAGGCCACCACAGAGCTTCCACCCTCAGGTAACACCAGCACAGCACCCACCCAGCGGGCCCATACCTCCGTCCCCACGACACGTCAATCAGCTGTGTGTCCACCACTACAGGGAACCCAGGATAACCCACCACCCCAACAACAACAGGGACCTGGGGGCAGTGGTAGTGGGCACACAGTCCAGGGGACGGAGGCTCAGGAACACAGGGGAACTGGGCAGGCTGCTGTGCGACAGGGGACGGACAGGCCTAGGGAACCCACTCTCCACGAGGCCCTCTCCTCTATCATGGGAGCATACCACCACTCCCAGGTGGTCCTGGCCAAGTTTCAGGAGACCCAGCGCATGCAGGAGGAACAGTATTTGGGCTTCAGGGAGGAACTCAGAACCATCAGCTCCGCCCTGGGCACCATCGTAGGGGTGCTGAAGGAAATACTCAACACCAGGAGGGACACTGTGGCACTACAAGGGCCCCTGACACTAGCCTGGACGATGAACTGCCCACTACCTCTGCCGGCGCTAGTGGACAGGAGGCACCGCCACAGGACCACCACACCAGCACCCCACCCCCTGCAGACGGAGAACCACCCCGCAAGTGGTCCCTGAGATTCAGGAACAAGACAGAGCATGATGCCAAGACCCCCGCCAAGAAATGAGACCACTCTGATTGTCATCCCACTGTCCCACTTTGTCACCCTGTCCATATTGAAACTGCCCCAGCTCCACTTCCTATGCCCACATGGGCAATGCACCTGTGAGACTAATAGACTGGACTCTGCCATGGACATTCCTCCACCATCACCCCTCACCATTTTACAAACCCCCTCCAATATTTAGCACTCCAATAAACACCCTTGAAGCACAAACCTATCTGGAGTCAGTCTGTGATTTCGAAAATGTGTATTAGCAATGACAGTGACAAAATGCGTTTTCAAATGTAATGTCAACATACCTATGTCACACATCTCAAGTCCATGAGGAATCTAAGCAGATGACACACGTTGGAAACCACACCTGTGAAACCGTAAGGGAAATGTACAACTCAATTACCATATACTGGTTGAAATCGACAGACAGGATAGAGGTAGAAGTTTGAAATTACTTGTAGTAGGCAGGAATGTATTCTCACCTGTGTGTCACTGGAAATATTGCTGGATAACTGATTCCCTGTTGTCAATGTCTTCTTCCTCTGCTTCCTCCTCATCACTGTCCACAGGCTCCACAGCTGCCACAACACCGTCAACTGGACCATCCTCCTGCAGAAAAGGCACCTGTCGTCGCAAAGCCAAGTTGTGAAGCATACAGCAGGCCACAAAGATCTGGCACACCTTCTTTGGTGAGTAGAATAGGGATCCACCTGTCATATGCAGGCACCTGAACCTGGCCTTCAGGAGGCCGAAGGTGCGTTCGATCACCCTCTTAGTCCGCCCATGGGCCTCATTGTAGCGTTCCTCTGCCCTGGTCCTGGGATTCCTCACTGGGGTCAGTAGCCATGACAGGTTGGGGTAACCAGTGTCCCCTAATAGCCACACCCGGTGCCTCTGGAGTTGACCCATCACATAAGGGATGCTGCTATTCCGCAGGATGTAGGCGTCATGCACAGAGCCAGGGAACATAGCATTTACCTGGGAGATGTACTGGTCTGCCAAACATACCATCTGTACATTCATGGAATGATAACTCTTCCGGTTCCTGTACACCTGTTCACTCCTGTGGGTGGGGGACCAGAGCTACATGGGTCCCATCAATGGCACCTATGATGTTGGGGATATGTCCAAGGGCATATAAGTCACCTTCAACTGTAGGCAAATCCTCTACCTGAGGGAAAACGATGTAGCTCCGCATGTGTTTCAGAAGGGCAGACAACACTCTTGACAACACGTTGGAAAACATAGGCTGGGATATCCCTGATGCCATGGCCACTGTTGTTTGAAATTACCCACTTGCTAGGAAATGGAGCACTGATAGCACCTGCACTTGAGGGGGGATCCCTGTGGGATGGCGGATTGCTGACATCAGGTCAGGCTCCAACTGGGGACACAGTTCCTGGATTGTGGCACAGTCAAACCAGAAGGTGATGATCAAATGTCTTTCCTCCATTGTCGACAGGTCCACCAGCGGTCGGTACACCGGAGGATTCCGCCATCTCCTCACATGTCCCAGCAGACGGTGCCTAGGAATGACAACAGCGACCACAGAGTCAAATAACTCAGAGGTATGTACCCACAGTCTACACAGAACACCATTCATACACAAAATGGGGCCTGTATTTGTGTTGTGCGACAAGGCCTAGGTCTATGTGACGCAGTTAGTAATTAGGGCATGTGGGCCCCTGAAATGGCGGCTGCCTGACCTGTAAAGTGGGACAATGGGATGTGAGGTAACTGTGCTGGCGTTGTACACCGTCGCGGTAGGCGGTCGAAGACCACAGCGCAATGCTGCATTGGTTAACATTGAACCCTATGGGTCCCAGGAGCCAATGACGATGTATGCCGGCGGTGATGATACGCACTGCCCCGGACGTGACCGCCGCGGACGTGACTGCCATTTTCTATCTGTTCAATCACTCGATACCTGATCTTCGACAGGAGAGGACCTACACTGCAAGTGCTGCTGTGACCTTCTCTGGAAGAGACAATGGCTTGTGCGTCTGGGGAAAGGGCCCCTGCCTTCACTGCAGAGGAGTTGGAGAAGCTCGTGGACGGGGTCCTCCCCCAGTACACGCTACTCTACGGTCCTCCAGACCAACAGGTAAGTACACAGGGAGCATGTTGTATGGGCTATGCCTGTGTGGAGAGGGCTGGTTGTAAGAATGAAGGGGGCACAGTTCTGCGTGCATGAATGACTGTGAATGCATGTGCCACATGGCAAGGGTAGGGATGTGGGCCACCCACTTAGACGGTGTAGTTGTTAATGACTTCTCTTCTTCCCCTGTACATGTCATGTAGGTCAGCGCCCACCAGAAGAAGGATATTTGGCGTCCCATCACCAAGGACGTCCGGACCCTGGGGGTCCACCACAGACGGAGCACCCACTGCCGGAAAAGATGGGAGGACATTCGCCGCTGGAGCAAGAAGACGGCGGAGGCTCAGCTGGGGATGGCCTCCCAACGTGGGAGGGGTGCCCATCGAACCATGACTCCCCTGATGTTCCGGATCCTGGCGGTGGCCTACCCTGAGTTGGATGGGCGCTTGAGGGCATCACAGCAGACACAAGGGGGTGAGTACACTATCATTCAGTGGACTTTGCGCGCAGTGAAGGTGTCTGGGTGGGGGAGGAGGGCTGTGGGTTTCCCTAGGCTAGGGCGAGTTCCGTAGGCTAGGCCCCTCAGTAATGCAGGCCATGTGGCACCCCACCCCACCTCTGTAGAGTGCCAAGTACAGGTATTCATGCCCCTGTGTCATCTATGTGTGCAGATGTTGACCATAGCCATGTAGGCCATATCCCAGGAATTGCCTCAGTAGAGCCCAACAGCGCGACGTAGTGCAGGGGGGTGCTGTGTCTGTATTGTCCGCCAACGGTAGCGGTAAGCCATGCACTCAACCTGTCTTTCTTCTGTCGTCCCCCACCTCTTTGTGGTCTCCCTGTTCTTGTGTGCATCAGCATCATCAGGCGGAGGTACAGTGGCACCGGAGCACGAGGGAGCTGCATCCCACATGGCCATGGAGGCCCACACCACGGACTCAGAATACACCAACGGGACGGAGGGCGAGGGGAGCACCACGGCGGTCACAGGATCTGCAACCAGCGACACAGACTCATCCTCCGATGGACCTCCCTTGTGGTGGCGGCAAAATCTGTGCCCCCCACTTCTACAGGTACAGCCGCCACCCCCCCTACCAGCACCGCCCTCCCAGCAGCCCCTCAGCCTTCGCCCCGTGCCCGCTCACCCAGGAGGGTGGGCATCACCTTCGCCCCAGGCACCTCAGCCCCTGCCCCTGTCACCTCTGCTGCCCTCAGTGAGGAGGCCATTGACCTCCTCAGGTCCCTCACTGTTGGGCAGTTTACCATTTTGAATGCCATTCAGAGTGTAGAAAGGGAATTGCAACACACAAATGCATTCCTGGAGGGCATTCATTCTGGTCAGGCTGCCCTTCATCGAACCCTGCAAACTCTGGCCTCAGCACTGATGGCAGCCATTGTCCCTGCGTCTAGCCTCCCCCCTCCAACTTCCTCCACCCCAACCCAATCCCCTGTATCTCAGCCTATCCCAAGCACACCTACAGACCAGCATGCACACACGTCAACACACAAGGGAAGCTCAGGCAAACATAAGCACCACACATCCCACAGGCACTCACGCAAGCATCACACACATACAGACACACCAACATCCACTGCCTCCACTGTGTCCCCCTCCTCATCGTCTCCCTCATCCCTCCCAGTCTTGTCTACACTCACACCTGCATGCACTACCACTACAGCCACTACGTCCCGCACCAGCACACCCACCACCACACCCCGCTCACGTGCACTCACCACCCCACTCCCATTTACACGTCCCCTGTGTCCTCTCCCAGTGTGTCTGTGACGCCCCCTCCGAAGATACACAAACGCAGGCACACACCCACCCAACAGCCATCCACCTCACGACAGCCTCCAGCCCATGCACCTGCACCCAAAGCCACAAATCTTACACCTCCTACAACCACCACCTCTTCCTCCACTCCCAAACCCCCTCCATCTACCTGTCCCAGTGTCTCCAAAAAACGTTTCCTGGCCCCCCTTAGCCTATTTCCCACCACCCCACCCCCGTCCAACTCATAGGTCCCGTACTAGCACCTCAGCCAAAAAATCTCCAGGACCAGTGGTGCCTTTTGTTACAGGTATGTGGAGTGCACCGGCCACCAGGACAGCCAGTGTGGCACAGAGCCACAGCACAGCCAGCCCCCCCCGTGAAGCACCAGAAGTTGGACAGTGCCCGGCGGGAGAGGGGGAAGACTCCAGCCAGCAAAGCCGCTCACAAGGGTCCCGGTGGGAGTGTTGACTCAGCTGTGACTCCTCCCAAGGTGGGGAAGGGGCAGAAGAAATCTCCAAAGTCTGGGAGGAGCAGCACGGCGGAGAGGACCGCCATCATCCCCGCTGCCCAGGAGGCCACCGCCAGCCCCATCGTCACTGGCCAGGAGGCCACCGCCAGAGTCACTGCCCAGGAGGCCACCGCCAGAGTCACTGCCCAGGAGGCCAGCACCATCGTCACTGCCCAGGAGGCCAGCCCCATCATCACTGGCCAGGAGGCCACCCCCAGATTCACTGCCCAGGAGGCCAGCCCCATCGTCACTGGCCAGGAGGCCACCGCCAGGCCCAGAGTCACTGGCCAGGAGGCCACCGCCAGCCCCAGAGTCACTGGCCAGGAGGCCACCGCCAGCCACAGCCCAGCTGGCCAGGAGGGCCCCGCAAGCCACAGCCCAGCTGGGCAATGAAGGATCGCCTTGGCAAGCACCGCAGGCCCAGAGTCACTGGCCAGGAGGCCACCGCCAGCCCCATCGTCACTGGCCAGGAGGCCACCGCCAGAGTCCCTGCCCAGGAGGCCAGCCCCATCGTCCTGGCCAGGAGGCCACCGCCAGAGTCACTGCCCAGGAGGCCACCGCCAGAGTCACTGCCCAGGAGGCCAGCACCATCGTCACTGCCCAGGAGGCCAGCCCCATCATCACTGGCCAGGAGGCCACCCCCAGATTCACTGCCCAGGAGGCCAGCCCCATCGTCACTGGCCAGGAGGCCACCGCCAGGCCCAGAGTCACTGGCCAGGAGGCCACCGCCAGCCCCAGAGTCACTGGCCAGGAGGCCACCGCCAGCCACAGCCCAGCTGGCCAGGAGGGCCCCGCAAGCCACAGCCCAGCTGGGCAATGAAGGATCGCCTTGGCAAGCACCGCTGAACAGGCCAGGGACCGCTGAACAGGGCAAAGACCGCCATGGAATGCACCGCTGAACAGGTCTGACACTGGCAACGCAAGCACCGCTGAACAGGCCAGGGACCGCTGAACAGGGCAAAGACCGCCATGGAATGCACTGCTGAACAGGTCTGACACTGGCAACGCAAGCACCGCTGAACAGGCCAGGGACCGCTGAACAGGGCAAAGACCGCCATGAAATGCACCGCTAGCCCATTTGCGGCAGGGGCAGTGACGCAACTGGGACCGTCACGGGGTGTGTGCTGCACTCTGGGCACCAGTCCCCCTCCAGAACCAGTGGAGACTGTTATCCACTTGAGAGACTGTGGCTTTGCACTCCCCAGGATGGAACAGTGGGCAAACCACCCACTGCAGAGACTTGAGAGACTGTGGCTTTGCACTCCCCAGGATTGAACAGTGGGCAATCCACCCACTGTAGAGACTTGAGAGACTGTGGCTTTGCACTCCCCAGGATGGAGCTGTGGGCAAACCACCCACTGCAGAGACTTGAGAGACTGTGGCATTGCACTCCCCAGGATTGAACAGTGGGCAAACCACCCACTGCAGAGACTTGAGAGACTGTGGCTTTGCACTCCCCAGGATTGAACAGTGGGCAATCCACCCACTGTAGAGACTTGAGAGACCGTGGCTTTGCACTCCCCAGGATGGTACAGTGGGCAAACCACCCACTGCAGAGACTTGAGAGACTGTGGCTTTGCACTCCCCAAGATTGAACAGTGGGCACACCACCCACTGCAGAGACTTGAGAGACTGTGGCTTTGCACTCCCCAGGATACATCAATGGGCATGGAGGCCCCTCGTGGATCTAGCGTGGTGCACTCATCCGCCTGAGGTGCCCCCCCCTTCCCTTCCCCCTGAGGTGCCTGTTGTATTTCTATCTGATGCCCCTGCAGTGTTCTCTCCGTTTTGATCAGGTATCTTGTGTGGGCCTCGCCCATGCATTTTGGGCCCAGTGGTCCACGGACAATGAATGGTGCATTGCCTGCACTATTAATCGTGGTGTATATTTTGTTTAATGTGTATATATATATATGTATATATTTGCTTCCTGTATTTTGATATATTACAATGGTTCAACTAATTTCCTTTTGTCTTTGCATTCTTCCGGGGGTGTTGGGGGGTGTTACTGTAATGTATAGATATGCATTGGTGTGTGTGTTGTAGTGGGTGAGGGTCGGGGTGGGGGTTGGGATGTTGGTTGTGTGTGTCCCTGTGTTTTTGCCTCCCCCCTCCCCTATGTCGTAGGTGCAGTACTCATCGTGCTCTTCGCCGTCGGCGTTGATGATCCTCGTATAGGAGCAGGAAGACTATCGTTGACAGAATATGGAGTTCCGGCTCTATGGTGACCCTCTTCCTCGTGGGGTGTGTAGAGGTGAGCGTTTTCCCTTTGAAATGGCTGTTTCCGCCGTGTTTTTATCCGCGGTGAATCTGCCCCGGAAAAGGTGGCGGATTGGTAGGTTGTGATACTGTGGGCGGTACATTGTCCTCCGCCTGTCTGTTGGCGGTGACCGCCGCGCTGTTTGTCTGTACCGCCGTGGCGGTCGGAGTGTTAAAGTGGCTGTCTTTGTTGGCGGTTCCCACCACGGTCATAATTGCAATTTTTTTACTGCCGGCCTGTCCGCCAGGGTTGTAATGACCACCCATGTGCCTTTTCTGCAGGAGGAGGAGGCTGGAGATGGCCTTGTGGCAGCAGTGGACCCTGTGGACAGTGAGGATAAGGAAGCAGAGGATGAGGATGACGACAATAGAACTGCTTTGATCAGACAATACTTCTAATGACACACAGGTAGAACAGTGTTATTTCATCTATCATTGACATTTTCTTGTTTATCTTTGTCACTGGCATTCTGTTATTTCCCACTACGATGCCCACTCACTGTACCCTTTGGTAACTCATTTTGCAGATGTTGGTGCCCCACTATCGCTCCTGGTGTGATCACTGCAGCCAACTACAGGTCTTTCCAATGTGAACATTACTGTACAGTTGAAGTGCAATGTTTGAACCTGGTTAAACGAGTACATACTTAAATCATTTGACATACTCCATACTTGTATTTTTTCAAAGGGTGCTTATTTAAGTGCTAAGAAGTAGAGGGGCAAGTGCATTGGGCTGGGTTGATTATGGAGGAAAGTCCAGGGTATTGTTAAAGTCTATTGGTAGCACAGGTGCATTGTCCAAGGGGACATAGGAAGGGGAGCAATGGCAGTTCAAGGTGGACAGGGTGACAGAGTGGGACACAAGGGGTGACAATCAGGCGAGTCTCATTTCCTGGCAGGGGTCTTGGCAATAGTCTCTGGCTTCTGCCTGGATCGCAGGGAATGTTTGCAGGGTGATTCACCTTCTGCATGGGGAGGGGTGCTGGTGGCCTGTAGGTCCTGTGGCAGGGCCTCCTGTCCACTAGCAGCAGCAGCGGTGGAAGGCAGTTCAGATGTCTGGCTAGTGACAGGGACCCGCTGTTGTGAGGATGCCTCCCTCATAATGATGGCCATGTCTGCCAGCACCCCTGCAATGGAGACCAGGGTGGTGTTAATGGCCTGCAAGTCCTCCCTGATCCCCTAGTACTGTCCCTCCTGCAGCCGCCTGTTCTCCTGCACGTTGGCCAGGATCTGGTCCAGCGTATCCTGGGAATGTTGGTATGCTGCCCGGATCTCGGTGAGTGCCTCCAGGAGAGACGGTTCCCTGGGCATGTACTCCCACTGGAGCAGAGATCTCCACCCAGTTTCCCTGTGTCTCTGTCCCCTGAACCGTGTGCCCACTGCCACTGACCTAGGTCCCTGATTATCTTGGGGGCGAGGTGTGCCCTGCGGTCCCTGTAGTGGTGGACACACTGCTGATTGACGTGTCCTGGGGAGAGAGGTATGGGTATGGTGGGTGGGTGCTGTGGTGGTGTTTCCTAAGGGGGGAGGCTCTGTGGTGGTGTGTGACTGTGGCTGGGTTATCGTCTGTCCAGAGTTCCCTGATGGGCGAGGTTGGTCATCCAGATCCAGGTGACCAGAGTTGCTGTCATCACTGTGGGCCTCTTCTGTGGAGGGGCTGGATATTGCTGGCACCTCTTCTCCGCTGACATTGGCAGGGGTACCTGTGGGGATGTAAATGTAGTGTTAATGTTTCTGCGTGCGACATATTGTGCATCGGTCGGTTGCCCTCTTTGGTTGTATTCGCCCTGGCAGCTTTCACTTGTGTGAATTGGTATGTGGTGGGCTAGCTGATTCTCTCTAGTGTGCATGCTTTAGTGATAGGTGTCCATGCAGGGCTGTGAGCGGTGTCCATGCATTGGTGGTGCATGCATGGCTTGGCATTGGGATGAGTGAGATTTGATGGTGGGGTTTGTGGGAGGTGTTGGAGTGATGGGAGTGAGGGTGGGGGTATGTGATGGCATGCAGGTAGGGGGGTAGTAGTACTATAGAGTTGACTTATCAGAGTCCAGTCCTCCTGCTACTCCTGCCAGGCCCTCAGAATGCATGATTGCCAAGACTCGCTCCTCCCATGTTTGTAGTTGTGGGAGAGGAGGTGCGGGTCCACCGCCAGTCCTCTGTACAGCGAGTTGGTGCCTTGCTGCAATGGAAGGTACCTTCCCCCGTAGGTCGTTCCACCTCTTCCTGATGTCATCCCTCGTTCTTGTGTGCTGTCCCACGGCATTGACCCTGTCCACGATTCTCTGCCATAGCTCCATCTTCCTAGCAATGGATATCTGCTGCACCTGTGCTCCAAATAGCTGTGGCTCTACCCGGATGATTTCCTCCACCATGACCCTTAGCTCCTCCTCTGAGAATCGGGGGTGTCTTTGTGATGCCATGGGTGTTGTGTGAGTAGTGTGGGTGGGGGTGTGTAGGTTGATGTGTTGGGGTGTGTGATGTACGGTGCGTGGGTGGTGTATGGGTGTAGGTGGTGAGTGGCTCTGGTCTTGTCTGTGGTCGTGGTGTCTGCCTCATGCCAATTGTTTGTAGTCATAAAGGGCTGTGGGTACTGTTGGTATGTGTTTTATAGTGCTGTGGGTGTGTGGTGGTGTGTATGGGTGTCATAATATGGTGAGCTGATGTCCACCGCAGTGGCGGTAGGTTGGTGGCAGTCAGCGTGGCGGTAAGCGGGATTTACCTCCAATGTCATAATGAGGGCCTTAATCTCTCCAGCCCCTCAGGGATAAGCAGCACAGTTGAAGTAGGAGTTCTACCTTGCCTCCCCTGAACATCTTATTTTGGGTACAGACAATCCCTACTTCCCTTATTTGTTGTTAGGAAACCATTTACAGAGAAAAATAGCCCAGACCAACCAAGTAACGAAGGAGTCTTTTCTCCACAATTCTCTTCTTACCCGTGCAAACAGTGGGTAATGGACAAACGGTTTGCACTGGTGCAATTTATCTATAGCACTGTTGTGTAGCCATTTTAGTTATAGCTTCACACACATTATTTTAACATACTAAGCCTGCCGCTGTGCACTTTAACGTAGATATATTTTATTCGGCTTCGCTTTATTATTGTTATAATTTCAACTTTTACGGTCTTGTTTTATTTCTCTCTATCTAACTGTTTTTGCCTAGGCCAGCACTGTGTTCTCAAACAAGACATTCTTGCTCACTCTGTGCTTCTTCCAAGGCTGCAGGAAGATAGGTTGCCGGTGAACGTGGTATAGGTTTAGTCTCTGACATTCATATAAAATACACATCGTTACATAGGGACATTTTCTCAGAACATCAGCTGTTTTATTATAAAAACACTTCCCTGTACCTTGCACATTAGAGGGAGATGCCAGCCAGAGAACCACAACTGTATGCTGATTGCCGAATGCTTCGCTACAGCTGTTTTGCAGACTCCAGGCCTTTGCTCAGGTATGGGGGATGATGTCTTCCCAGGGGAACCTGAAAGGCAGAATTAGAGCTTAACATGCTGTGCTCTTATCATAGCCTAGGTAGGAATTAGTCTGTTGACTCTAGTGACAATATGGTAGCATTATTTTTATGTTTCACTCTTCTTGTCACAATTTTAATCGTCATGCTGTATCGTCCTGGTTATTGCAGTCCACGCTTTGCTATCTAAGATGCAGTCACTTTATTAAAGCAATATTGAAATATATAACTGCCTCTGTTTGCCATTGTGTATGTGAGACTAATGTAACTGGGAGAAACGGATGAGACCTGAGTGACCCCGGCTTCCCTGAGAAACCAGTTATGTCATGCGCTCGGCTGCCCAATCATCCCTGCTCCGGAGTAGAGATGAGGCACTGCTAGTTAGCCGGAGCAGAACCCAGACTGGAGCGACAGATGTCATCTGCAGTGGGTTAGTCTCCCACACAGCAGGCGATTCTGCCACTCGAAATCCAGTAGTCTCATTAGAATAATGAGAGCCTATGCAACAGCACCCTCCAGAATGCATGGCATAGTGCCAAAGGTATCGGGGGCTCCTCCACTCCTACATATTCATGTTTTATCATCCAAAAGAACCTCCTATACCGATGAGGTAAGGCCAATAATTCCCCTTAGTTGTTAGTCCTTTTGGAATACTGTGATCAAGTTTAGTTTTTTTGCACATTCACATCTTTTGGCCAATCATTCCGGAATAGAAAAGACCAACCAAGCCATCTGTAACCGGGCGGCTTCATCCTCGGTTCCACACAACCCAGACACTTCGGAAACAGAGTGCCTCGGGGGCACTCCGCAGTCTCACCCGGAAACAGAAGCCTGGGGAAACCCTGATGTCCGGGTTTCCACGACAACAAAAGACGGACTAGGAATGCGCGGCGAGAGACAGGAGAGGGAAGACTGGCTGGAGGAACGCGTATCGCCATGGAGACGCCCAGAAGCTGAAAACAAGGAAAGAGAAGACGAACCCGACCTGGGGAAGCGCAGAGAAGGAACCCCTGAAGGACACATTTCCAGCCACGTCCCTGGAGGGACGTGGCTAAGCCAGGTACGTGCATGCGTGCACCACCGCTATCGCTCCATTCTGGGGAGAGAGGAGGGAGCGGGGGTATAGGAGGGGGAAACGAGGAGTATCACAACCCCTAAGATTGAGAGGGGGACCAGGCAGACAACCAAAAGTAATATTTATAGTCTGGGCTCGCATTCGCTTTCTTTTTCTTTTTTTCTTCTTTTGTTTTCTTTTTTTTGGGGGGGGGTTTCCTTCTGAGTCAATCGACTGGTGACTCACCTGAAGACGGCACACTAATTGCCACTGGGACTGTGCAATTAGCCGTCCCGCGATCGGTGTCTACTTAAGTAGTATTACCAATTTTTGTTTCCTTTTTATCCTTTGTTTCATCCTATATTTTTTCTCCTCTCTGTGCTTTGGCCTTGCGTGGAAACGTACCACCTAACATCACCGGGTGAACCCTTGAATCAGGTGGTTGGACGCCCTGCAGTTCCCTTCACCTCACTCCCCTACCTTTTCCCCTAAAACTCTTACGACCCCATCGTGAGGAATCCCGACTTACCTTTATTATTTTTTTTTTCTCTTCCCACGTTGCTCTGCCTCAAATCCTGACACTGCTGGACCTCCATACCGGGAAGACCACGCAAAGCAATACACAGACCCCACCTGAAAGACAAAAAAAGAGAAACCCATTACTGGGAAAGACTGAGACGTAATCATAACAAAGGAGATATAAACATATATATATATAAAAATAAAAAGTTTCAACGTGAAATACACAAGCAGACTTGGATTTGAGCTCTGTTCACATATCATCACACAGGCCCCTCGTACAGTGGTGTCCGCGGTGGGATAAGGAGCCGTGAACAGAGCCAAAAAGAGGGGTCGGGCTACCATGGAGACAAAGCCATCTATCCAGGACATGATAAGTGGAGAAGTGTGGCTAGTGGAGAAGTGTGGCTCAATGGTTAGAGCGGCAGACCCTGAAGCAGAGATCTGGCTCAAGACCAGGGTTCAAGTCCCGCTTCGGCAGGTCTTGGGCTCAATTCCCCTTGACCAGATAATTCTCGCCTCAGTGCCTAATCTAATTCATGGGTCCCACTCTGCAACTCTGGGCAATAGCTTGCTTAATCTCCACAACGGCCCCAACAGTGCTTGGATGCCTGGCTTCACCCTGGGGGTGCTCAGGAGTGGGTGCCTCACAGGGAAAAGCCAGGAGGGGTTCCATAGCGGTATGAGTACAGCGCCTTGAGACCCTAACGGGTGAGTAGTGCGCTATACAAGTGCTAATTTACATTTTTACAGCAGTTAGCAGAGGGACAACAGCACCTCCAAGTCATCTCGGAAGAACAACAACGAGAAGTGAGGGCCGATAGAGAAACCCTCCAGAGTGCCCTTAAGAGCCAGGCCTCCATCATTGCAAATAACCAGCTGGTACACGAGACTACGCTACAGAACTTGACAGACACTATAGCCGCCACAAAAGTCTGCCTAATGTCCCCAGCTCGGTTCTTCAAAAATATCAGGAAGGTGAGGATCCTGACGCCTTCTTCACGAACTTTGAGAGTGTGGCTACCTCCGCTACTTGGCTGGAAGACCGATGGGGCCAATATGTCGCCCCGTTATTGACGGGCAATCTTCAAGCAGCATACCAGGCCGTCAACCCGGCCGGAACGACACCAAACCCGGAAATAAAGAAAAGCATTTTGGAATGGGTGGGCTATGATACGGAATATTACAGGCTTAATTTCCGGAAGACCAAGTGGTGTCCATCAGAGAACCCCCAGGCTCTCTATTATAGAGTGAAGGATCTCGGTCTCAAGTGGTTGGGGCCTTTTGGAACCGAAAGAGGACATAATAAAAACCATCCTCCTAGAACAATACCTAGAGGCATTACCCACAGTTACGCGTAACTGGATCAAGCAACACCCCAACATAGACACGAGTACGGCTATTGACCTGGCTTGCGCATATCATCACTTCACAGACTTTCGGCCCGGTCCATCACAGGCCGCCAGCCCTGGTAACCGACCGCTAAGAACTCCCTATCACCCTCCGTTAAGGAGAAACACCAAGGAACTCCCTAGTCCCTGACTTAACGAAAAGCTTCCCACCCAACAGCCCCAATGTTACAGTTGCGGGGAATGGGGGCATATTGCCCGAATGTGTCCCCATAAAGAGGATAAAGCCGAGCCCATGGAAATTGGTATCACCAGTGGAAGAGTCATGTATACAGGGAAGGAAAATACCTCCTACATTAAAAGAATAAAACTTAATGGCCATAAAATCACAGCGCTGGTAGATTCTGGATGTAGCCAGTCTGTTATTCGGGCCAGCCTGTTGGAAGCAAGTACCCAATCCTCCCAGGGCGTCATCTCTATCTGTTTCATCCATGGGGAATTAAGATAATATCCTGTGGTTTCAGTGACCCTTGAGTGGCAGGGACGATATGATACGATGGATATGGGAGTCCTTGACCATTTAGTGGAGGAATGTATTTTGGGCACGGACTATATCAATTTACCTGACTTGTTGAGTAGTATCACAAATAAGACCCAAGAGTTATGGTGGGAGGAGGCCCCATTCTCGGAAAGCCCCCTAAACCCAGGACGAAATAAATACAAACCGAGTAGGAAAGAGAAAAGAGAAATAAAGAAATTATATCAGGCAAAAGAAGGAAAAGAGGAACCAGTGAGTGCCCGAACCATAGCTGTTACTTCCTTACCATTTTTCGCAGTAGCCAGTGGGAAGAATCTACTCTCCAGAACGCCTGGGCGATGGCTAAGCCTGAGATTACTGGAGAGGTGGCGCCCTACTTTGTAATACAGAAAGGTCTCCTATACTAAGTGTCAGGAATAAGGCTATGCGTGGTCCAGGTCCCGCCCGAAACTCCGCTGCGCGTATTTGCGGCGCTTCATGCGCACCACTTGTCATCCCCTCTTGTTCTAGAAGTGGTTATCAGCGTCACCTGCCCTGTGGTAAAGCTCATGTAGCTGCAGGATCAGGACATTGGTGGACAAGATGCACTTATCAGTGCTATTCTATGAATAGACTACAATTCCCAGGTTTCTAGAGGCAGGGGCCATCTTGGGGTGTGGCAGGCCTATAAAGCCCAGCCACACCCAAGCACATTGCTCACTATTTTGAAGACTTCGATGCAGTCAGACCTCGTGGGGGTTCCTCTGAAGAAGAGCAGATTTCCTGCATGGCAGATTGACAGCAAATCGGAGTATCCTTGTTTCCATGGTGAAATCAGATACGAGTAGGTCGTACTCATAGCGGTAAGGTCTTGATGAGCCCAGTCTTGAAGGGAGTTGTTACTTCCAAAAGTAAAGCGCCCCTTAGCACAACGAGCAAATCGCTTTCAGTCCAAAGAGTAAAGCGCTCCTGGCACGACAATAAAATCGCTTCTGGGCAAACAAGTAAAGCGGCCTTGGCGTGACGTTCAAAGCGCTTCGGACCACATGAGTAAAGAGCCCCTTAGCACAACGAGCAAAGCGCTTCAGGTCACACGTGTAAAGCGCCCTTGGCAAGATAATCGAAGGCGCTTCAGGCCACACGTGTAAAGCGCCCTTGGCACGACAATCATAAGTGTTTCAGACCACACGAGTAAAGCGACCTTGGCACGAGGGTCAAAGCGCTTCATGCCACATGAGTAAAGCACCCCCTTAGCACAACGAGCAAAGCGCTTCAGGTCACAAGAGTAAAGCGCCCTTGGCACGACAATCAAAGCATTTCAGGCCACATGAGTAAAGCGGTCTTGGCACGAGGATCAAAACGCTTTAGGCCACATGAGTAAAGCGCCCCTTAGCACAACGAGCATAGCGCTTCAGAAAAAGCAAGTAAAAACATTCTCTGGCATAATGAACAAAGCGCTTCATGTATGATGATCAAATCGCTTCATGAACAACAAACAAGGCGCTTCTGCCTAACGAACAAAGCGCTTCAAGTTCAATTAGTAAAACTTTCAGGCCTTAGTAGTAAATGTGAAAACGTTTTAGAGATAAGCAAATTATAGTTTCATTGTTTTTTGGGAAACATAATATGTGAGATACAAATTTAAGTCATTGAGAATTTCTAGGCTGAGATCAAATGTTTATGTTCATCATCAACACATCGCTTTATTCGGCTAATTTAACCATCAAAGCATAAATCACACAATACAAGAATAAAATTTAAAATCATAAATATCTGCCATTCCAAAAATACATAAAAGAATAAAACATAAATACTAAAATCAAAGAGATATTCCTCTTCACACAGTGCATAACTACCTAGCCCTTATTCCTCAGGATAGCCAAAATATAATTCAACGAGCTAATAACCTAATCATAGGCCTCATAATAATCAAGAAAAAAAATGTAACTGGAAAATTCGTGTATGCCATGCAAGGAACTTGCTAACTGCACAGAACAGGGTGCAGGATGTGTCCCTCATCATAATCCTTAAAGCATCTATACAGCATCTGATCCCCATATTCTCACAAACTGGACGTAGCCACCTCTGACGAGCAATCCTATATGCTGGGCATATGAACATGAAATGCACAATGGTTTCCGGAGAAATACTACAACTCGGGCATAGATCAGTACTCGGAGCAGAATCCCGCCAATTGCCGAAAGATTTATGTTATGAATGCATAATTGTTACATGATTGATATTCAGAGTATGACCATAGTCCAAAGCTCTTGCCATCTCTAGGTTCAGAGGTTGCAGTTTGTTCTTGTTCCATGATTCAAAGAAGGGGCTACACCCAATTCACAAAGGGTCTCAATCTGATACCACGGAGACGCCTTTATTCAAGAGTCTATTGGTGAGTTTATACTGTTATGAATGAGTATATGCATATTTGTTCTAAACGTTTCTTTTCAGATCTCTCTCCCTGCAGTTCGCTACCCAAATTCCTTTGCCCCCACCTGGCTTCATCATAACTCTGTGCTCTGATAGCTTTCTGAGTTAGTGACGCCGGGAGGTGGACCTTTTGTTCAGCAGCATGCAGATCCTGAGGAAAGGGCACTGTGACAGAATAGTGAGCCACGAGTTTATACTTTCCTCTTGGTCTGTACGCGAGCTGCGCAAAATGGCCACCTTAGACACCCTTATGCAAGTAGTCACTCAAATGCAAAGAGATTTGACAGACTCAAAAAATGTTACAGCCGATTTAGTTAAAAAAGTAACCCAGTTACAGAGTAAGGTGGATGGTTCTGAATCTGAGTCTCATCCTACGCTTTCCACACCTACTAACATAGCTGTGAATGTGCCGACGCAGATTCCTCTAGCTACACCAGAAAAGTTTTCTGGGGACCCCAATAAGGTTTAAGTTTTCCTCACACAGATGGAACTACATTTTACGTGTCGTCCCAGTGCCTTTCCGGACGCACAATCTAGAATTGCATTCCTTATATCCTATCTGAATGGTGATGCAGCTACTTGGGCAGTGCCTTTAGACCGATTAGACAGTTCCCTTTTGTATAATTGGCGTCATTTTGTAGAAAAATTTGAAAAGGTATTTGACAGGTGCGCAATAGCTATGTCTGCAGACAAAGAGTTACTAGAATTACGCCAAGGAAACAAAGACTTGATAGCGTATTTGTCACACTTCAACCGGTTAGTAGTGGAAACCGCTTGGCCAGAGGAAAAAAGGTCAGCAGTATTTTATCAAGGGCTAAAAGACGAACTGAAAGAAGTATTGGCCCAAGTTGAACCGCAACCGGAAACTTGTACTGATTTAATTAATCTAACCCTGCGGCTAGATCATAGACTCTCAGAAAGAAAAGGAGTAAGGAAAAAATGGGAAAAACCCAACTGGCGAATGGAAAGGTCCAGACACCTTCAGTTGTCCTCAGATCCTATTATAGATCCAATGGATATCACAACTGTTTGCCCATCATTGACCAAAGAGGAAGACATGTGGTGAAGAAATGGACAGTGTCTATATTGTGGAAAAAAGGGTCATTTCGTAAAGGAATGTCAAAAGAAACCCAAAGGTAAAATTGATCCAACATTTCTGACAAAGAAAAAGATAGCGTTTGCTTTTGAAAATTCACAGGAAAACTAAAGTGCCCAAGAAAAAACGAAGGGGACCTCTTGGGCAAATTGACAATCCCTTCAGTGTGTTGTTGCACAAATCTTTATGTCAAACATTTTCGAATTCTAGCACAACTGACTGTACAGGGAAAAAGACATAGGGGGTCATAACAACCCTGGCGGTCAAAGACCGCCAGGGCTGCTTCGATGGAAGCACCGCCAACAGGCTGGCGGTGCTTCCCATGTTATTATGACCATGGAGGAAGGACCGGCGGTTTACTGCCACTTCAGTCCCGGCGGTTTTAATCCACCAGGGCCACGCTGCTTGCAGCGCTTCCCAGGGGATTACGAGTCCCGCTACCGCCAGCCTTTTCCTGGCAGTTTGAACCGCCAGGAAAAGGCTGGCAGTACGGGGAGTCGCGGGTGCCTGGGGGCCCCTGCACTGCCCATGCCGCTGGCATGGGCAGTGCAGGGCCCCCCTGACACGGCCCGTGCAGATTGCAACTGCACCCGTCGCACACAGCCGCAACACTGCCGGCTCCATTTGGAGCCGGCTCCTGTGTTGCGGCCGTGATCCCTGCTGGGCCGGCGGGCGTAAACCAGGTTTCCGCCCGCCGGCCCAGCGGGGATCTCAAAATGACCGCGGTGGGAGTGCGGCCGCATTGACGCCGCCCGGCGGTCCAACCTTGAAGCTGCCCGCCGGCCCAGCGGGGATCTCAAAATGACCGCGGTGGGAGTGTGGCCGCATTGGCGGCCGCCCGGCGGTCCAACCTTGAAGCCACCCGCCAAGGTTGTAATGAGGGCCTTAATGTACAAGTTCTAATTGATTCAGGGGCAACAGGAACTTTTGTGGACCAACAAACTGCACTAGACTTGCATATACCCAGTATCAAGAAAAAGGTTCCTGAAGTTGTTTATGCAGTTGATGGTAGTAAATTGGCAGGAGGCCCCGTTACTAAACAAACCTCACAAATGCAAATGATTTGCAAAGACGATGGGAATCTGAACCACTGTGAGATAATTTGCTTCAATATAATTCAAGCACCCCAATATGGTTTTATCTTAGGAATGCCGTGGTTAATGTTACCCAATCCATGCATAGACTGGAGCAACCAGGCTTTGCGTTTTTCTTCTTCTTCTTGTTTAAAAAAATGTCTTCAACCAAGACGAGACAAAGAAATTGATCTGCCACCACAGTATTCAGAATATACTGAAGTTTTCTGTGAAAAGAAAGCGAGCTCCTTACCACCTCACAGGCCGTACGACTGTCAGATTGACCTTGTACCCGGCGCCAATATACCAAATTGTAGAATCTATGCATTATCAGAGAAAGAAAATCAAGTCCTACGAGAATACCTTGATTAATGCTTAGCCAACGAGCTAATTCGGCCATCACGATCTCCAGCGGCTTCTCCGAAGTTTTTCATACCCAAACCTAATGGTGAATTGAGACCTTGTATTGACTTTAGAGCGATAAACAAGATCACCGTTAAAAATAAATATCCACTACCTCTCATACCAGTCTTGTTAGACCAGGTAAAATCCGCCGTTATTTACACCAAACTTGACTTACGAGGTGCTTATCACCTAGTTCGAATTCGAGAGGGAGATGAGTGGAAAACGGCTTTTAAGACTCGTTATGGTCTTTTTGAGTATCTAGTGAGGCCGTTTGGTCTATGTAATGCTGTAATGCCCCAGCATCTTTCCAATATTTCCTAAACAATGTTCTGAGAGAATACCTAGACATCTTTGTCATCGTTTATATTGACGATATATTGATCTATTCAAACTCTGAAGAAATACATGATGAACATGTAAAAAAGGTATTACAAACATTACGAAACCATAATTTGTTTTGCAAATTAAGTAAATGCGAATTCCATACCAAAGAGGTTGAATTTTTGGGAGTCATTTTAACACCTGATGGCATGCAAATGACTGAAAGAAAGATTCAAGCTGTGTCAGAATGGCCCACACCAAAATCAGTACGTGACATCCAATGTTTTTTGGGTTTTTGCGAATTTTTATCGACGCTTCATCCATTACTTCTCCCAAAAGGAAGCACCAATTACCAAATTGCTAAGGAAAAAGGCCGTCGTCAACTGGTCCCAAGAGACAGAGGAAGCATTTCAGGACTTTAAAAAGACCTTTACTTCAGCTTCCATTCTAGCTCATCCCAATGTGGAGGAACCATTCATTGTGGAAGCCGATGCATCCGATGTCGCTATTGGGGCAATCCTGTCCCAACGTCATCAAGAAACTGGACAATTGCACCCCATAGCATATGTGTCAAGAAAACTGAATAAAGCAGAACAGAATTACACCATAGCAGAAAAAGAATTACTAGCAATTCGCAATGCTTTCAAAGAATGGAGACATTATCTATTGGGAGCAAAACACACCATAACTGTATACTCTGACCATAGAAACTTACAATTTATGAGCTCTGCCAGGCTACTAACTCCCAGACAACTGAGATGGATGTTATTCTTTGCAGAATTTGATTTCATAGTGACTTTTAGACCAGGAGTAGATAATCGTAAGGCTGATGCATTGTCTAGACAAGATTCTTCGATCACACATACTGAACAAAAACCCATGCCTATTATAACGCCTTCAAAAGTGTTGTGTTTAATAGCAGCCGAGAAGTTCTTTGAAATCATTCGTAATCATTTTCATATCACCAAGTGGCAAGAGTGGTTACAACAAGACACTAAAAGGTCCATTCATCAAGGCCTACCTTTACACGAATCTCGAGTATTCCTGCCTACTGAGGAGTTAAGAGAGACAGCTTTTCATTGGTTGCATAGTCATCCTCTGGCAGGTCATCCAGGACCTCAATAAACACTAGAACTCATGAAAAGGTATTTTTGGTGGCCTACATTTGTTCATGACTTGAAGCAAATGCTACAATCATGTGAAGTATGTGCAAGAGGCAAAAGCGAACATAGCAAGCCTAAAGGTCTATTGATACCTCTACCCATTCCCAATCATACATGGAAACATATCTCTATGGATTTTATTACTGGTCTTCCTCAAGTAAAGCAATTTTCAACCATTTTAGTGGTGATGGATAGTCTTACCAAATATGCTAATTTCATTGCATGTAAAGGTCTCCCAACATCCGACACCTTAGCAACTATCATCTTAGAAAACATTGTTCGCCTTCATGGACTCCCAAGAGTCATCCTCTCTGAAAGAGGAACACAATTTTCTGCACGTTTTTGGCAGCAATGGTGCAAGGCTTTACGAATTCATTCGACTTTATCCACTAGTTATCATCCACAAATGGATGGTCAAACAGAGAGACTGAACCAAACTCTAAAACAATACTTACGATCTTATGCGACAAAGTCTCCTAAAACCTGGCTGGATCTCTTGTGGCTTGCAGAACTGGCTTATAACAACTCTCACCACTCTTCAATAAACTCAACTCCTTTCTATGGTTTATATGGGTGTCATCCGCACATTTTGCCAGATACGCTACCTGCTTCTACTCAAACCACTCCAGCAGTCATGGACATGTTAACACACATGAAAAAAGTACATTCACAATTGCAAACAAATCTACACCAAGCAAAGACAAAATATAAAATGCAATATGACAAAAAACACCAGCCTGGTCCTCAGTATACAGACAAAGATAGAGTTCGGTTGTCCATGAAAAAAAAACTAAAAATATGTTTCATCCAAGATTCATAGGGCCCTATGAAGTTCTGTGACAAGTGAACCCTGTAACATATAAACTAAAATTGCCATCGTCCTTGAAAATTCATTCGTTGTTTCACACTTCACTTCTTAAACCTGCTTCGCCCTCAAGTGTCACACAACCTGCTCCTCTATTAGTCCAAGGTCATTGAGAGTATGAGGTGCGATCTATCTTAGACTACATATATCGTGGGTCTTCCCTTTGGTACTTAGCGTCCTGGAAGGGATACGGACTGGAAAATGACTCATGAGAACCTGCAAGACATGTCCTTGCACCACGTTTGGTGCGACGCTATCATCTACTTCATCCTGATAAGCCGGGCCCTGGACCGCGCGTGGGAGAGGGGTGTAATGTCAGGAATAAGGCTGTGCGTGGTCCAGGTCCCGCCCAAAATTCCAGTGCACGTATTGTCGGCGCTTCATGCGCACCACTTGTCATCCCCTCTTGTTCTGGAAGTGGTTATCAGCCTACCCTGTGGTAAAGCTCATGTAGCTGCATGGTCAGGACATCGGTGGACAAGATACACTTATCAGCGCTATTTTATGAATGGACTACAATTCCCAGGTTTCTAGAGGCAGCGGCCATCTTGGGGTGTGGCAGGCCTATAAAGCCCAGCCACGCTCATGCACATTGCTCACTATTTTGAAGACTTCGATGCAGTCAGACCTTTTGGGGGTTCCTCTGAAGAAGAGCAGATTTCCTGCATGGCAGATTGACAGCAAATCCAAGTATCCTTGTTTCCATGGTGAATTCAGATACGAGTAGGTCGTACTCGTAGCGGTAAGGTCTTGATGAGCCCAATCTTGAAGGGAGTTGTTACTTCCAAAAGTAAAGCGCCCCATAGCACAACGAGAAAAGCGCTTTCAGTCCAAAGAGTAAAGCGTTCCTTGCATGACGATAAAAGCGCTTCAGGCCAAATGAGTAAAGCGGCCTTGGCGCGATGATCAAAGCGCCTCGGACCACATGAGTAAAGCGCCCCTTATCACAACGAGCAAGGTGCTTCAGGTCACACGTGTAAAGCACCCTTGGCACGATAATCAAAGCGCTTCAGTCCACACGAGTAAAGCGCCATTGGCAAGACAATCAAAGGCGCTTCAGGCCACAAGAGTAAAGCGCCCTTGGCACGACAATCAAAAGTGTTTCAGGCCACACGAGTAAAGCGACCCTGGCACGACGGTCAAAGCGCTTCATGCCACATGAGTAAACCGCCCCCTTAGCACAACGAGCAAAGCGCTTCAGGTCACAAGAGTAAAGCACCCTTGGCACGACAATCAAAGCGTTTCAGGCCACATGAGTAAAGCGGTCTTGGCACGAGGATCAAAATGCTTTAGGCCACATGAGTAAAGCTCCCCTTAGTACAACAAGCGTAGCGCTTCAGACAAAGCAAGTAAAAACACTCTCTGGCATAATGAACAAAGCGCTTCATGTATGATGATCAAAGCGCTTCATGAACAACAATCAAGGTGCTTCTGCATAACGAACAAAGCGCTTCAAGTTCAATGAATAAAACTTTCAGGCCTTAGTAGTAAATGTGAAAATGTTTTGGAGATAAGCAAATTATAGTTTCATTGTTTTTTGGGGAAGCATAATATGTGAGATACATATTTAAGTCTTTGAGAATTTCTAGGCTGAGATCAAATGTTTATGTTATGAATGCATAATTGTTACATGATTGATATTCAGAGTATGACCATAGTCCAAAGCTCTTGCCATCTCTAGGTTCAGAGGTTGCAGTTTGTTCTTGTTCCATGATTCAAAGAAGGGGCTACGCCCAATTCACAAAGGGTCGCAATCTGATACCACGGAGACGCCTTTATTCAAGAGTCTATTGGTGAGTTTATACTGTTATGAATGAGTATATGCATATTTGTTCTAACCGTTTCTTTTCAGTTCTCTCTCCCTGCAGTTCCCTACCCTAATTCCCTTCCCCCACCTGGCTTCATTATAACTCTGTGCTCTGATAGCTTTCTGAGTTGGTGACGCCAGGAGGTGGGCCTTTTGTTCAGCAGTGTGCAGATCCTGAGGAAACGGCACTGTGACACTGAGTCACAAATGTCGACAACCAAGAAAAGAGGTAGTTGGTCATTCCCGATCCCTACCGGGTCCAAGCACTCCACTTAGCACACAGTCAAATGGGAGGGGGATATTTTGGCAGGGAAAAAACTGAAGAATACCTTTTACGGCATTTTTACTGGCCTGGGGTATACCCCATATTCAGCGCTTTTGTACACAGTGTCCCAGATGCCAAATGACCGAACCCGGACCCAAGAGGAAAGCACCCCTATACCCACTACCCATCAATAATATACCCTTCTCAAAAGTGGGAATGGATTTAGTCGGGCCCCTCACTCCTTTATCCAAAGGTTACACCTACATTCTGGTCCTAGTGGACCATGCTACCCGATATCCAGAAGCCATACACCTTTCCAGCATGACGACCAAGAACGTGGCCCATGCTATGGTTGTTTTTTTTTCACAAGTAGGGTTTCTGAAGGAAATCCTGACCGACCAAGGGACCCCCTTCATGTCGAATTTAATGTCACAAAATTGTCAGATAATAGGAATTAAACATCTTAGGACCTATGTGTACCATCCACAAACAGACGGTCTGGTACAGAGGTATAACCGTATCCTAAAGTCCCTTTTGATAAAGACCATTTTCGAATCCGGAAGGGACTGGGATAAGAAGCCCCCTTTAGTTTTGTACGCCATAAGGACTGATGTCCAGGCTTCTACAGGCCATAGTCCTTTCGAATAGGTCTTCGGGAGACAACCACGAACCCTCCTAGATATGGCAGCAGAACTGTGGGAAGAGGAAGATAGAGGCGAAAAACCCATATTAGAATATACTCAAGAGCTAAAGTCCCAAATACAGACCGTTTGGGGGGATGTACCCACCCATCTTGAGAAAGCCCAGGAAAAACAGACACATTACTACGACCAAGGCACCAAGTTAAGACAGTTACAAACAGGGGATCGGGTCCTTATACTACTCCCTAGCTCAGACAATAATTTATTAGACAAATGGCAAGGGCCGTACAGAGTCATGAGCGCTGTAACACCGGTTACCTATAAAGTTGCACTATCGGAGCCCCCTAGAAAGACACAAATCTATCATATCAATTTGTTAAAAAAATGGGAAGACCCAGACCCCTCCATTTCCTCGGTGTCCACGGGGTTCTTCGTGACCCCGACAAAGGAATTAAATATTGAACTATGCACCACAGATCCCAACCAAGGTTGTGATAAACCTCAGATAAATCCCTCACTACTATTGTATCAACAAGAACAACTCTCTTCCCTCCTTCACCATCATAACGGCTTCTTCTCCTCAAAACACAGAAGAACCAGTATGATCACGCATCATATTAGGACCCCAGCCGGAAAGGTCGTGCGCCTTTGGCCATACCGGATCCCAGAGGCTCGAAGGCAATTAGTCGAACAAGAGGTAGAGAAAATGTTGCAAATGGGCATAATAGAGCCCTCAGTAAGCCCATGGTGCTCTCCAGTTGTCTTGGTGCCAAAACCGGACGGCTAGGTTCCTTTTTTGGATAGATTTCAGGCAGTTGAACGCTATATCCCATTTTGACACCTATCTGATTCCCAGAGTGGATGAACTGCTAGAATGATTGGGGAAAACCCGTTATATGTCCACTCTGGACCTGACAAATGGTTATTGGCAGATACCTCTAGCACAGGAAGACCAAGAAAAAACAGCCTTCTCCACACCCTCAGGTCTTTACCACTTCACCATGCTACCCTTCGGGTTACATGGCGCACCTGCGACATTTCAAAGACTTATGGACCAGCTATTGCGGCCCCACAGTAAATATGCTGGTGCAAACTTAGATGATGTAGTAGTCTATAGTGAATCCTGGGAAGAACACCTCACCCATCTGAACTCAATATTCTCCCTGTTACATATAACAGGCCTCACTGCTAATCCCGCGAAGTGCCATCTTGCCTGCAATGAAATTTCGTACCTAGGATACCAAATAGGAAAGGGTCAAATTAAACCTCAAAGAAGTCAAATAGAAGCTGTCTTACAGATACCTATCCCATCCACTAAAAAAGAGGTACGCTCCTTCCTTGGGCGCGTAGGGTACTATAGAAGGCCTTGGCCGCCCCCTTAACCGACCTGTTGAGGAAAGGAGAACCGATAAAAATAACTTCCCTAACACCAACCCAGCTCAAACATTACTACACTCTCCAAAAAAGTCTCACCACCGAACCTTTATTATGTTGCCCCGGCTTCAGTAAACCCTTCCACCTACAAACTGATGCGTCAGACGCTGGTATAGGAGGCGTTCTTTTTCAAAAAGACGAATCTGACCATAACCACCCATTGTGTTCATTAGCCGAAAGCTCTTACCACGTGACCAACGTTATCCTATAATTGAGAGGGAGTGCTTAGCCATAAAATGGGCCATTGAAAATCTTCAATACTACCTTCTAGGACACCCATTCACTTTATATACCGACCACGCACCCCGCACTTGGTTATCTCGGCACAAAAATACCAATTCCTGGATTTTGCGCAGGTTTAAGGAGCTGCAACCCTTTTCCTTTCAGGTGCGTCATATCCCAGGGGCTCAACAATGTACAGCGGACTATTTATCACGATACCCCATGAGAATGGAACTCCAACAGTCCCTCTCCATGGGAGGGATGTGTAACCGGGCAGCTTCATCCTCGGTTCCACGCAGCCCGGACACTTCGGAAACAGAGTGCCCCGGGGCACTCTGCAGTCTCACCCGTAAACAGAAGCCTCGGGAAACCCGGATGTCCGGGTTTCCACAACAACAAAAGATGAACTAGGAACATGCGGAGAGAGAAAGGAAAGGGAAGACTGGCCGGAGGAACGCGTATCACCAGGGAGACGCCCAGAAGCCAAAAACGAGGAAGGAGGAGACAAACCCAACCTGGGGAAGCGCCGAAAGGGAACCCCTGAAGGACGCATTTTCAGCCACGTCCCTGGAGGGATGTGGCTAAGCCAGGTACGTGCATGCTTGCACCACTGCTATCGCTCCATTCCGGGGAGAGAGGAGGGAGCAGGCGATATAGGAGGGGGAAACGGGGAGTAGCACAACCTCTAAGATTGAGAGGGGGACCAGGCAGACAACCAAAAGTAACATTTATAGTCTGTGCCCGCATTTGCTTTCTTTTTCTTTCTTTCTTTCTTTCTTTCTTTTTTCTTCTTTTTTTTTTTTGGGGGGGGTTTCCTTCTGAGTCAATCGACTGGTGACTCAACTGAAGACGGCACACTAACCGCCACTGGGACTGTGCAATTAACCGTACCGCGATCGGTGTCTACTTAAGTAGTGTTACCAATTTTTGTTTCCTTTTTCTCCTTTGTTTGATTTTATTTTTTTTCTCCTCTCTGCTTTGGCCTTGTGTGGAAACGTACCACCTAACATCACCGGGTGAACCCTCGAATCAGGTAGTTGGATGCCCTGCAGTTCCCTTCACCTCACCGCCCTCCCTTTTCCCCTAAAACTCTTACGACACCATAGTGAGGAATCCCTGACTTACCTTTATTTATTTTTTTTCTCTTCCCACGTCGCTCTGACTCAAATCCCGACACCGCTGGACCTCCATACCGGGAAGACCACCACGCAAAGCAATACACCGAAGCCCACCTGAAAGACAAGAAAGGAGAAACCCATTACTGTGAAAGACTGAGACGTAATCATAACAAAGGAGAAATAAACATATATATATAAAAATAAAGAGTTTCAACGTGAAATACACAAGCAGACTTGGTTTTGAGCTCTGTTCACATATCATCACACAGGCCCCTCGTACACCATCCTACTGAATTTCCAGTGGCCTGGGATATATGCGCAGGTCAAGTGATATTGCCAAGATTGTGCCATATGGCAAAAAAAGAAACCGTATCTACCACCCCAGGTACCCTTACAACCATTACCAGTAATAGGAACATCATTTGACCATATCAGTATGGATTTGATTGGACCCTTACCCTGGTCCACAAAAGGTTTTGAATACATGTAGGTGATGGTTGATTATTCTACAAGGTATCCTGAGACTATTCCCTTACAAGTGACCACGTCAAAGGTTCATCGCCCAACATCTCATTGAGGTATTTTCTCAGATTGGATTTCCTCATTAGATCCTCACAGATCAGGGAACGCCCTTTGTTTCGAAAACCATGAAACAAGTTTGCAAACCATTAAACATAAAACATCAAACCACTTCTGTTTACCTTCCCCAGAGAGACGGCCTCATTGACAGGTATAATGGAAGTCTCAAATTGACTCTCAAGAAGATGTTATCTAGGAATGGGAGAAGTTGAGACCTTTTGAGTTGGTCTTTGGGCAATGACCTTGTACACTGCTGCAAATAACAAGAGAAGCATGGGGTAAAGATTCAGAAGAGGAGGCCTGGTCTCTTTTGGAGTATGCAAGACATCTCAAATCCCGGTTGGGAAAGCTAAGAGCACTAGCCCAAGAAAACTTAGAGAAATCACAACAAAGACAAAAGCATTTTTATGACGGGTTAAACGTTGGAGGGACCTCTCTATGGGCAATTGGGCTTTGATCCTTCTACCCACTTCCACTGCCAAAATGAAGAAAGAATGGCAAGGACCCTATGAGATAATTAAGCAAGTAAGACAAGTCACCTACAAGACAACTCCTCCCCCAAAACCAAGAACAGTTATATCACATCAGCATCTTAAAGAAATGGTTAGGATCCCCTCCCACTATAGTGTACTCCATAACGGAAAAAATGGAAAAAATGGAGAAAAAAAACACTATAAATGGCACAGATATAAACAATTCCTTATCTGAAAAAGAAAGAGATGAACTTCTGACTGTACTATTAAATTATGCAGACAGATTTTTGGATCTACCTGGTAGGACTGACTTCACTAGGCATTCTATACAGACCCAAGAGGGAATAGTGATCAAGCAAGGACCATATTGTATCCCCAAAGCAAGGCATCTTGTCCTCCAGGCAGAGGTCACATAAATGCTTAAATGGAGGTCATTACCCATCCAAGAGTGAGTGGTGCTCACTTTTTAGTACTCGTCCCAAAACCAGATGGCAGACTAAGTTTTTGTATTGACTTCTGGGCTGAGAACAGGGTCCCCAAACTAGATGGGTATCCCTTTCCTAGAGTGGACAAATTGATTGAGAGGCTTCGGGAAGCACACTACATAAGTACTATTGACTTGACCAAAGGTTGTTGGCAGATCTCATTAAATCCAGCTGACCAAGAAAAAACAGCCTTTGTTACTCCTAACGGGATGTACCACTTCACTTTCCTCCCCTTCGGGTAACATGGGGCCCCTGCCACTTTCCAGAGACTCATGAACAGCCTACTAGCAAAACACCAGGATATTCATCCACTTATCTGGACAATATAGTGGTACATAGCAAGATGTAAAAAAGTCCAGATTTTCAAACTACAAAGTGAAGTAACTAGGTTATCTCGTAGGAGACGGGGGGATTGAATCCCAAAAAGAAAAAAGAAAAGCCATAACAGGGATTCCTTTGCCCAAAACAAAAAGGGAGATGCAAGCTTTTCTCGGTTTCCTAGGATATTATAGGTTTATTCTTTACTCCTCTGAACGTTCAGCTTCCTTTACAGACTTGTTGAAGAAATTGGTATCTCCGTCTGTCTTAAAAAACTAGCTACTGCCCTAGAAGCCTTCTAGGATTTGAAGAACGCTCTTACTCCTGCTCCTGTTCTATTGTCTCCTGACTTTAGTAAACCCTTTATTCCACAAACTTTCTCTGTGCCAGTTGGATGCTGAGGGGCAAGAAAAACTCCTTCTATATATCAGTAGGAATCTGTTTCCTCGTGAAAAGGTGTACCCCACCATTGAAAAGGAGTGTCTGGCCCAGAAATGGAGTATTGAGAAACTGAGATACTATCTGGAGGGTAGGTCATTTGTAATATATATTGATCATGCACCTCTCATCTGGCTTCAGCACAACAAGGAGAACAATGACAGGGTCCTAAAGTGGTTTGCAGCCCTTCAGGTTTGACATCTACCAGAGGAAGGGTAAGGAACAGGGAAACACTGACTTCCTCTCTTGTTTTCCCCTTTTCCCTGATTAAGAAAATCCTAGGGTGGGTGTATGTGACAAGGACGACAGTGTTGATGGGCCTTTATCCTGGCACTCCCATTCTCTTTCCATACCCCGAGATGCACCTGTGTGTTTTTTTGCAGACTACCTGGGACGCTTTCCTCTTTAAAGCCTCTTCAGGGATACAGGAGGTGGAGGGATGTGGTATCGTGTGTGATGCAGATCAGCCCCCTGATGAATGGTGGCCTGAAATAGAAGGCAGGACTAACTCTGAAGCAAGGAGTACCAACGAGCGCAGGAGAGAGAAGCACCAGAGGAAGAAGCCGGAGAAAATAGACCCTGAACAATGCCAACCAGTGTAGGACGACTCAAGAAGCCACAGCCTTCCGTCTGAGATCACCAGAAACCCAGATGAGAGTTGACAGAGTGAGCCGGGAGGCCACTGTTCCCTCGTATTGCCCCACCACTCTCCCAGTTGAGCATGGCTAGCCTAGGTACATGAGCCTCTAACTGGGACTAACTGATGGGTGGGAAATGGGTAGATGCAGGGATGGGAACATTTTGACCAAAGAGGGGTCACACGTCTAAGCGGTGTATTCCCCATCTTGTTTAGGAGATCGGAATGAGAGTCGCATGCCTCACTTGTAACCAATATAAAGAAAAGAAAGGAATGCACAACACGGTGACAGAATAGAGCAAGTCGGTGATTATATCCCAAACACCCCCCCATTTTTATAGCTAGTATTCAGGAACATCCACTTACCCGTGGTTCTTTCCTCTTCTATCTGAGGGACGCGCCAACCACAGTGGTCTGGTCCAGTCGATCCTAGAGGGAAGAGGAAAACGAAGACAATTGTAATGAAACAAACAACAAAGTAGGAAAACGCAAGATGTATAGAGACTAATAAAGAGACTAATAAGCAAACAAATAAGTCATGCAATACATTCTTTATCCATCTACTGAGCCATTTGCCAGACCATGTGACAAACACTCTTAGTTTAATTGGAAAAAGTTAGCTTGATACAGGGTGCAGGAACTAATTCAGGTGCCCTGAGAGATGAAAAGGATGCTGCTGCTTAAATGGATAAATTGATCTGATTAGTTTCTATCCTAGCATACAATGGGAAATGTTCAATGCCGCAGGGTTATAGATTTCAACAGAAGATCACCTAGATAGAGGGGGACTCAATGGATGACATATGTGCTTTGTCATGTAAAAAAGATTAATGGCGTGTAATGTAATTGTATTAGAACTCTAGGAAATTAAAGCCTTTAGCTTCTTTTTTACCCCTCTCGTCCTCACAGGAGCTTTCATGTCCAATGACCATCACTGATCTGGAATTTTGTATAATACTGCACATGGTGCTATTATTAGAGAGCTATTTGTATTGTCAGTATTGAATGTTATTTTTGTAAAATATAATGTTAAAATATTGATGAGAATATTCAATGGAACATATCACACTTAGAGGGTTTCTTGCATAATAGAAAATGTGGGGCTTGGGTTCAAGGACATTAATTATTTAACCTTTTGCAGTCTGAGAGCTTCTGTTCACAATGGGTGCGGGTCAAGTAATAGAGGGGTGTAGAGTCCTAAATGATTAGAATTTGATATGTATAGATGAACATGGAGGGAGTCACAAATACGATTGTTGGTTTTAATGTATTTTATGTGTTTTTGAAAAAAGTTTTTGCATATATATGTTTCATAGCCCTGATGAAGTTCTTGTTTGAGGGTGAAATGCGTTGGCTGGCTGGATGTTCTATATGTGAAGAATAAAGTGTTTTGAAGACTCACCTCTACATGTAATTGTATGTTTATGAACTAAATGGAAGGATCTCTCTGTACTCATCTGAATGGACTTTAATATGATTACATTCCCTTTGTGACCTTAATATGGATAATATTATAATGCCCCAGTGGCTATTTGGAGAGCGCTGCCTATTCTGTTTTTATTGTATTGTGCAAGGTCTGTGAGTGGGGTCTTTTTCTGAGGTATAGCGCTACATAGTAAAATCAGAACACTAGCACATATGCAATCACCAACAGCTGACTACTCTTCTGTTTGGTTTGTGTTTTTCTAGCAAGCTGCACACTATGACCACTGCTTGACATTGCACAATGACAATCAGATATGAAATAATATTAACAAATGTTATCCCAGCAGATCTATAAACATTTTCCCTACAACCATTGCCTGGTCAGAACCGTAACCTTTATACAAAATATCTTAGAAGGGGCAACCCTGAGCAGTTACTAGGATAGTGGACTGTCATCACAAGAAATCTCCATAAAGGGGCCTGTAGAGCTGTTCAAAGCTGCCAGCCTACTGAAAACCATAAACTGTGTGCCTCTCTCTCACACTTCTTCATCAATCACACTGCTAAGAACTGCGTCCCATTACATGATAACCATGCCTTGGTGGTCAGCATGTACGACATGGAATCATTTCCCACATAGGATCATGAAAAAATGACCACTCACTTCCAACTACACACCCTCCATGGTGTAGCATACTTCCTGCATAGGCAAGCACTTCATTCTCCAAAATAGGCATAGTAAACTCTATGTAAATGTTGTAATAAATACAACAATGTTTCTTAGATCCTAAACCTAAATCATGGGTTACTCACCATACTCTCCTCTAGGCCCTGATGGTTAGGTGACTGGTTGCCAGAACACTGGCCAAAACTTGAGCTCTATCTGCTACTGGGGGTGATCCCTATGGCAGTAGCCACCTGTAATAGGCCCGTGCCTGACCAGAGTTTCATATGACAAAGTCCTTAATACAGCAGACACTTTACTGGCTGTAGACAGTTGTTGCGTTATCGAGCTGCATTACAAATTACGCTGTTTCGTCTGAGGCACTATCTTACCAGGGGGCGTCTTTCCACCATCCAGGTCTGCCTGCTCTATACCACCCATGCCATCATGCTCATTTTACCTTTGATCTCCTGTATTTGTTTTTTATCACAATGGTGAGATCACGGATACAATGTCTGTGTTCACAGTGACACAATACTCAAGCTATCCCTTTATGATGAGGCCTAAGTAGGACAATATTGATCTGAAATTACTTCTGTTCCCACCCAGAGGTGACCTGTCCTGGCAGTTCAGGCTGGACTGGGCCTATTGGAGAATGGTCAAAATTAATTTGCATACAGCAGATGTCTGTCTAACTGTATAGAGGACAAAACAATTTGAATGCTGTAATACAGCCCAAGCACTCACCAGTGGCTGAGATTAAATCAGTCAATCAGTCAGTCAATCAATCAATCACAGTGCTTCTGGTCACCTGCAAGGATATCCAGACATTGGCAGGGTCCAGTTAATTAGCCAAATAGCCAGATCTTCAAGGAATTTCAGAACTCTGGAAGAGATGGGGAGTTCCAGAGATGAAAGGGTAGCATGTTCTTTGACGTCGCTTTTAGATAAAACAAGGAGCAGCCTCTGCATCTGCTACATTGGATGTGGAGGGCGAGGGAGAGTTTAATTAAAACATTTAATTCAAGCATTCCTTCTATCAACTTGTTGTAGTGGACAGTCTATGTGCAATCAGTATGCCCACTGTATATCCTGTGCTCAGTGTGCCACAGGACATAAGCTATACCTTAATGATGAGGTGTGTATATATATATATATATATATATATATATATATATATATATATATATATATATATATACTGAAAAAGGTGTGATGTTCCTATCTGGAGGGAACTCAACCTCCCTCATGCTGGAGTGTTGGAACAAGATCAAGACTGATTTGCATACTGGGTAAAAAGAGACAGAATGAGGACCCGATCAATCAACAGTGGCTAATATTAATTAAAACATTCCTTCCGTCAGCTTGTTGTTACAGTAAAAGCCCTGAGTGTGACAGGTTTGACCTAATGTTGGCGTGTGCTCACTTTGTGACAGTGCTCTAGCTATAAATTACTGACAAAGCCCAAGTAGGCCAAAACCAGCTGGAGTTGCTTATGTTCCTCTCTGGAAGGCAACTAGACTGTCAGTTTGGGCTGGACTGTTCCTATTGGAGCAGGACCAAGACTGATTGCATATAATCTGTCTAGAGTGGCATAGTGTGGAAAAACAATGGATTGTAATGCAGCCAACGTGCTCACTAGTGGCTGAGATTAATTCAAGCATTCCTTCAATCAACTTATTTGTTGCCCATGATTAAGGGCACATAGTTACTATTCCTATGTACCCTTTTCTGAAAGTCTTCAAATCTGTAATGGACCACCCCTTGGTGAAATGTCCTCACTTTCAGTAAGTGATGAATGGGGTGTGGTCCCTTCTCTGTGTTACTGTAGATGCTGGTAATGTTGCATTCTGCCCCCTGTTTAGTATGCATTGGGCAGGCAACTGGTGGAGTGATGTCTTCCTTGAGCATGGGGACCACCACCATGGCATTGCCTCCCTGCTCCCACTCATGTGAAAGACATTGTGGAGTCATGAATGGAATTATTACTTACTGTAAATGTCACAGCAGATACCTTCATATATGTGAATGTGGCAAAAGGTGGGTCATTGATGATCTATGCATGTATGCAATGTTGATGAAGTCAGAATGTTGTAATGCAAGTGTCCAGGCCTCTTTGTACCAAAATGCATTTGTTGATGGTCTTGCAATCTGAACTGTGGAACTCGTACTTTCATTTGGGATAGTTGTGGGTATATTTGGAACAGTGATAGAAATATGAATGAGGCCATACATATTACATCCTCTAGCACTGGTATTCAAAACATATCACAAATCACTTTGTGTCACTAGATCCTTCTAAACACCAAGGGTCAGATGTATGTAGCTATTTTCTGCTCGCAAATGGCCTGATTCACAGAATCGGGGTATTTATGATGAGAGAATATCCTTTCGGTTTCTACCAATGTTATTTTGCGATTCGGTAATCTATTTACCGTATCGCAAAATAGTTCTGCAAGTCATTATTTGGTAGGGCCCTCAAAGGGCGTCCCTTCCAAACAGTGAGTCGCAATGGCATGTATGATTGTTTTGCAACCATGAATGCTGTCGCAAAACAATTGCAGTTACCACCAACTTCAAGTTGGTGGTAACCCACTCACAAACGGGAAGGGGTCCCCAAGTTAGCCCTTGCCCTTTGTAAATGGAGGCACCAAAATATTTTCAGAAAAAATGAAAAGTAAACTTTGCATTTTCTTGTTTGGAATGCACCCTGATTTCCTTTAACCCCTTCTGTGCGGGGGACGTAATGGTTACATCCACCGGCACAGTGCTCCTGTGCCGAGGACGTAACCATTATGTCCTCGGCCTGGAGCTCGGAGGGAGCACTAGCGCTTCCTCCGTGGTCTTCCCTCCCACCCCCCCTGAGGCAGGAATGGAAGGGGAAGGGCTTCCCCCCCAGTGACATCTGATGACATCAGCGCGCATTCACACGCTGACCTCATCAGAGGCCACTTCCCCACTACGCTGGAAGCTCAGTTTCCAGAGCGATCGAAAGAGAAATGCTTTGCATTTCTCCTCTGATCATGTGATGGGGGCCTGAGAGGCTTCAAGGGGAACTGTTATTAGGCCGATCTGCCCCAAGGGGGGGGGGGGTAGAAACCTCTAGGGGCCAGTGATCATTTTTGTTGTTGTTGTTTTTTCAGAGGTGGGGAGCGACCCCTTAGGCAAGGGTCGCTCCCCTAGGGGGCAAATTATATGTAGGCCATTTCTGCCCCCTTGGGGGCAGATCAGCCTATTTTTATGAGGCCAATCAGCCCCCAAGGGGGGACAGAAACAACTAGACACCAGGGAGTTTTTTTTTTTTACGGCAAATTCACGGAAGGGGTGCGACCCCTTAGGCAGGTGGGGGGGGCAAATTTATCTTAGGCCATTTCTGCCCCCCCTGGGGTCAGATCGGCCTATTGTTATTAGGCCAATCTGCTCCCGGGGGGAGGGGGCAGAAACCTCTAGGCGCCAGGGATTTATTTATTTATTTATTTTTTGTTTTTTAGAGGTGGGGAGCGACCCCTTAGGCAAGGGTCACTCCCCTGAGGGGCAAATTATATTTAGACCATTTTTGCCCTCCTTGGGGGCAGATCAGCCGATTTGTGTTAGGCCAATCTGCCGAAACCACTAGGCACTGGGGATTTTTTTTTGTGCCAATTTCATGCAAAGGGAGCGACCCTTTGGCGAGAGTCGCTCCCCTGGGAGGGCTAATTTATTTTTGGCCATTTCTGCTCCCCTTGGGGGCAGATCGGCATATTTCTATTAGGCCGATCTGCCCCCGGGGGGGGGGGAGAAACCACTTCGGCACCAGGGATTGGTGTGTGTATGTGTGTGTTTTCTTTAGGGGGCAGCCCCTTGGGTAAGGGTCATTCCCCATGGGGGCACATTACTGTTGGCCATATCTCCCCCCCTTGGGGGCAGATCGGCCTATTTTTGGAAGGCCCATCTGCCCCCAAGAGGGGGGGGGGGGCAGAAAGCCCACCAGAGACCAGGGAAGTTTTTTTTCCAAAATAAGAGGGTGGGGGTATGGCCATGCCCCCAACCCAAATAAATTTGGGCCAAAGTTGTTCTGCCCACCAGTGAGCAGATGGGGCAATTACCCCTGATCCACACCCCGGGGGCAGAAAGTCTACTAGATGCCAGGGAATTAAAAAAAAATAGTGGGGTGGTGGCTACCAACCAGTATGGGCCTGGTTATGCCCCACCCCAACTGAAGGGGGTAACAGTCTTTCAGCTCTCCCCCGCACACTAAAACATATTATCCCACAGCAAGCAAGAAGATATTTGATTATTTGGGGTTTTGGTTTTACATTTGGGCCATGAGAGCTTGGCTAACTTTCAAAATTGTCCCACTTGGAATGGTGAGGGCTGCACTTTATGGACTTTGGGGCGCTGCCATGTGGAAAAATCCACAAGACCAGGACACATCTGAAAACGAAACACCTGGGTGATTCCAGGGTGTGTATTTCACATGCACCCCGCACCATTTTCTTACCCACAATGCCCTGCAAACCTCCAACTTTGCTGGAAAATCACACATTTTTCCCACATTCTTGTGATGGAACCTTCCTGGATTTTGCAGGAATCCACAACATTCCTACCACCCAGCATTGTCTCATCTATACCAATAAAAATTCTGCTGCACTTGTCAGCCTAAAGATTTTCTTTTTCAAACTGCCCTTTTGAACCCACTTTGGTTCCCCCTCAATTTCAACAGGTTTTTGGCTCTTCCCTGTCACAAGCACTTGGCCCACCCACACAAATGAGGTATCATTTTTACCAGGAGACTGAGGGGAATGTTGGGTGGTATGAAATTTGCCCCAGTGCGGTGATCCCACACAGAAATGTGGGAAATATTTTAGGTAAATTTGAGGTTTGCTGAGGATTCTGGGTAAGAAAACATTGGGGGATCCACGCAAGTCACACCTCCCTGGACTCCCTTGGGTGTCTAGTTTTCAGAAATGTCTGGGTTTGGTAGATTTCCCTAGATGGCTGCTGAGCCCAGGACTAAAAACGCAGGTGCCCCCCGCAAAAACAGGTTGTTTTGTATTTGATAATTTTGATGTGTCCAGATAGTGTTTTGGGGCATTTCCTTTCGCGGGCAGTAGGCCTACCCACAAAAGTGAGGTACCATTTTTATCGGGAGACTTGGGGGAACGCTGGGTTGAAGGAAATTTGTGGCTCCTCCCTGATTCCAGAACTTTCTGTCACCGAAATGAGAGGAAAACGTGTTTTTTTGGCCAAATTTCGAGGTTTGCAAAGGATTCTGGGTAACAGAATCTGGTCAGAGTCCCACAAGTCACCCTATCTTGGATTCCCCGAGGTGTCTAGTTTTCAAAACTGCACAAGTTTGCTAGGTTTCCCTAGGTGCCGGCTGAGCTAGAGGCCAAAATCCACAGCTAGGCACTTTGCAAAAAACAGCTCTGTTTTCTTTGTGAAAATGTGATGTGTCCACGTTGTGTTTTGGGGTATTTCCTGTTGCGGGCGCTAGGCCTAACCCCACAAGTGAGGTACAATTTTGATCGGGAGACTTGGGGAACACTGGGTGGAAGGAAATTCGTGGCTCCTCTCAGATTCCAGAACTTTCTGTCACCGAAATGAGAGGAAAAAGTGTTTTTTTGGCCAAATTTCGAGGTTTGCAAAGGATTCTGGGTAACAGAATCTGGTCAGAGCCCCACAAGTCACCCTATCTTGGATTCCCCGAGGTGTCTAGTTTTCAAAACTGCACAAGTTTGCTAGGTTTCCCTAGGTGCCGGCTGAGCTAGAGGCCAAAATCCACAGCTAGGCACTTTGCAAAAAACAGCTCTGTTTTCTTTGTGAAAATGTGATGTGTCCACGTTGTGTTTTGGTGTATTTCCTGTTGTGGGCGCTAGGCCTACCCCCACAAGTGAGGTACAATTTTGATCGGGAGACTTGGGGAACACTGGGTGGAAGGAAATTCGTGGCTCCTCTCAGATTCCAGAACTTTCTGTCACCGAAATGAGAGGAAAAAGTGTTTTTTGGGCCACATTTTGAGGTTTGCAAACGATTCTGGGTAACAGAACCTGGTTAGAACCCCACAAGTCACCCCATCTTGGATTCAGCTAGGTGTCTAGTTTTTACCATTTTTATTGGGAGACTTGGGGGAACACGGAATAGCAAAACAAGTGTTATTGCCCCTTGACTTTCTCTGCATTTTTTCCTTCCAAATGTAAGACAGTGTGTAAAAAAGACATCTATTTGAAAAATGCCCTGTAATTCACATGCTAGTATGGGCACCCCAGAATTCAGAGATGTGCAAATAACCTCTGCTTCTCAACACCTTATCTTGTGGCCATTTTGGAAAAACAAAGGTTTTCTTGATACCTATTTTTCACTTTTTATATTTCAGCAAATTAATTGCTGTATACCCGGTATAGAATGAAAACACAATGGAAGGTGCAGCTCATTTATTGGCTCTGGGTACATATGGTTCTTGATGAACCTACAAGCCCTATATATCCCCGCAACCAGAAGAGTCCGGCAGACGTAACAGTATATTGCTTTAAAAAATCTGACATCGCAAGAAAAAGTTACAGAGTAAAACGTGGAGAAAAATGGCTGGTTTTTTCACTTAAATTTCAATATTCTTTTATTTCAGCTGTTATTTTCTGTAGGAAACGCTTGTAGGATCTACACAACTGACCCCTTGCTAAATTCAGAATTCTGTCTACTTTTCAGAAATGGTTAGCTTTCTGGGATCCAGCATTAGTTTCTCACCCATTTCTGTCACTAACTGGAAGGAGGCTGAAAGCACAAAAAAATTGTAAAAATGGGGTATGTCCCAGTAAAATGTCAAAATTGTGTTGAAAAGTTGGGTTTTCTAATTCAAGTCTGCCTGTTCCTGAATGCTGGGAAGATGGTGATTTTACCACTGCAAACTCTTTGTTGATGCCATTTTCAGGGGGAAAACCACAAGCCTTCTTCTGCAGCCCTTTTTCCCATTTTTATTAAAAAAAGGAAATTTTCGATGTACTTTGGCTAATTTCTTGGTCTCCTTCAGGGGAACCCACAAAGTCTGGGTACCTCTAGAATCCCTAGGATGTTGGGAAAAAAAGGACGCAAATTTGGCATGGGCAGCTTATGTGGAGAAAAAGTTGTGAGGGCCTAAGCGCGAACTGCCCCAAGTAGCCAGAAAAAGGCTCTGCACAGGAGGGGGAAAAGGCCTGGCGGTTTAGGAAAACGGGCTGCTTTACAAAAAACATGCTTTATTTAAAAAGCAGTCACAGACATGATGGTCTGCAGTCCCTAGCTGGCCACCATCCCTGTGAGTGCGACCATTCCCAATGGGGTCGCAAATTGCGGTAGGTCATTAGCTACCCCATTGGGAATCGCTAAATGTTTTTGAGACATATTTGTACATTTCATTTTGCGAGTCTCTAATTGCGATTCATAATGAATCACGATTAGAGACTCGCAAAATGAAATGGTCATAAATCTGGCCTTAAGTGGCAACTGTGTCCACAGCTGGCAGGCCGTACACAGACTCTCAGTTAAGGGTTCTCTCTACCAGGTTCTCAGTGTTAAGGGACTTCTTGGTAGAGGCTGCAAAGTGGTAGCTCTGGCCTCGGCCATTTTCTTTAACATGCATATATCACACCACCTCCAAAACTAATTTCTTCCTTTAAACTCAGCTTCTGTTATCATGCGGATGCTCCACCGGAGTGTCATTTTTTTACCGCTCCTTTGGCGCAGTGTGCCGGCCCAGATTTACAAGGTCACTCAAAGCTACCTTGCGTGGCTTTTTATGGCCTTGTAAATATGGCCCCCTTTCACTCATAACTCGAAGTAAAAGGGGCATTCCATGGGTGTTGCTGTGGGTGTTCTCACACAACACCTATGGAATCTGATGCATTCTCAGATTTACAGTGCTAGGAATGCTCTAGGTTCCTACACCACCTCGGGGGTGGCGTTAGTGACGCAATATTATTTCTCCCCGTTTCCTCCTCTATGTGTGCAGCATTCTGCAGCACCTATAGAAAGAAGAACACACCATTACCGATTGTTTATGTGCAGGATGGTGTCCCTTCCTGCACATAACAATCATCCCTGCAACGTAGACACCCTTGCACCATGGCTGTGTTGGCACTAGGCAGCAGTTTGTGCACAAGCGCAGAGGAAAGTATAGGGCTGCATCATATTTCTGTAACTACGCTTCCCTGCACTTTCAAAATGGTGGGGCGCAGAAAGCTGGCTTGCAGTGCCACGATGCGTCATTTCTTTGTAAATTAACCCCCCCCCGCGTTTCAACCATTCACTTGAAATAGTTGGCCCAAGGACCTCCAAATTGGATTATAATAGTATGAAAATTGAACTTCATTAAAATGCAGAAAATGGTTAATAAGAATGAATTCTGCAAATATTCTGCAATATTTATTAGAATGGAAATAAAGAAACTAATGATGTCTGTGCAGAAAGAAAATATTTTTAGAAATGCGTCAGCAAAGAGTTGTTTTAATATCAATTATGAATGATACACAAAATGATTGAATATCGATGATGGATTCAGCAAAAAGTGTTTTAACACCAATAATCTACCACAAAAGAGGTAAGAAGAGTTAACAAAAACAATTAAGTCTATGGCAGTACACGAGTCTCGGATTATGCTTTTATTTCTCCATTTATTTGCTCAGCAGCTACAGAAAACAACAAACAAAACCACGAGACAAGCCAGAAACTACAACTCCCAAGAGTCCAAGCACAAACTTGATGGCCAACATGCAGACAGGTCTGTCCTCACATAAGAACATCCCCAAGGTAAAGCACTCCCTATTTATTTGCTGTTCCGTAGCCAGATAAGTGTTTTTTTCCTTGAGGAATGATTGTGTGGTGATTAGGCTTGGCAGGGCTGTTTACTATTGTAATTTTGTGACCTATTACGTGATGGTTTGTCAGTGGTGGTGTTTGTGGCATTCTCCATGTTGTGTACATGCCCGTAGTTTTCCCAATTATGATGGGCTTAAAGTCCACCAGAGTTCCCACTTTCCCTTTGGGCATTCTCACGCTCCAGACTTGGGCACGGCGGTCTTTGGCTCTGCTCTAGAGGAGTGTGGGGAAGACGTGTATTGGCCCGGCCCTCGGACATCCCCCGCACCCTGTCACAGGCCGCTGTTTTTAATCCGTCTCTGCCAGTCTGGCACAGTTCCCTGTTCACACGCCTGTAGGGACCCTATGTGCAGCGAGGACACTCAGGGCCAGATGTAGAAAGCATTTTGCATGGTGCAAACTACGAATATCGCAGTTTGCGCCATGCAAAATGCCTTTTGCGATGCACATTCACAATTTGGGAGTCGGTACCGACTCGCAAATTGTGAATGCGACTCTCAAATAGGAAGGGGTGTTCCCTCGCATCGCTATGCTAAATTGCTTTGTGACCGCAAATGCGGTCGCAAAGCAATTCGCAGTTACCACCAGTGTCACACTGGTGGTAACCCATTCGCAAAAGGGGGACCCCTTCCCCTTTGTGAATGTTGCCAATAAGGGTTTTTCAGAGCAGGCAGTCGTCCAATGGACCACTGCCTACTCTGAAAAACCCAAACCAAAAAGTTTCGTTATTTTTTTTATTTTGCAACTCGTTTTCCTTTAAGGAAAACGGGCTGCAAAATAAAAATAAAAAACTGCTTTATTTAAAAATCAGTCACAGACATGGAGGTCTGCTGACTTCAGCAGGCCACCATCCCTGTGAGTGCGGGGACTCGCTATGGGGTCGAAAAATGCAATCCACCTCATTAATATTAATGAGGTGGGTCTTTGCGACCCCATAGCGACTCGCAGTCGGTGTCTGAGACACCATACTGCATCCGATTTTGCGAATCGGAAATTGCGAGTCGCACCGACCCGCAATTTCCGATTTGCAAAATCGGAAATTGCTACATCTGGCCCTCACTTCCTGACCTCTGCTCTCTCTCCCGGCGAGGTGTGGTGACCTGTTCGCACCTCTAGGGGCGCTGCCTGTAGAGGAAGTACTTTTGCTGCGCATCTCGCTTTCCTTTGAAAGGAATTTCAAAGTCGAGCGACTTGCGCTTCCCAGCCTTTGATCTCTGTACAGGTCTTCTTTTGTTACACACATTTCTCTCCGATAACTGGCTGGGACTATCGCCTATGAGCTGGGCATCGGCATAGGAAAATAAACTCCCCCTTTACCGCTTCTCAACAATACTGACCCGTTATCAATGCTATTTTCCATGAAATATGGAAAAAGAGGGGCTCAATTATCACTGTTTACTTATCGACAGTGACAACATGAATTGTCACTGGACAATCATTAATTCAGCAAATTTATATATACGTTTTTAACAGAGTCAGTAGTTATGATGCAACACCATCACCATGAAATCAAGCATGAGCATACAAGGTATTTAGAACAGATTAATCAACAAAAAATATTGTAGTGCATCAGATTCCTTGTAGCTTCTAGAGTTTATATCAAGGTGGTGATGACAAGTCTTTTGCTGCACGATCCTCCTGAAGGTAGTCCATCACATGCTAAGGAAACTGGGTCAGAAAGGCCACCTAATCACCTGGCTAACCCTACTGTATAGTAATCCAATTTACCTGACTCCTTCCAAAACTGTTGCCGCGTTTCGGTCTGTGCTCATTAAGGCCTCATCAGGACAAGGGAATTCAAGGAATGTTTCTTCGAGTATTGTGCAATTACCCTAAAAGTATGTACTGCAATACAATGCAATTCGCAAGGCATCTTGGGCTGCCGGGAGGGAGAGATCTCTGAGTGAATCCTAAGCATGCTGTTTGGAGGGTCTCCATCTCTTCAAGGGGAACCTTTGACCAGCAAATCGTATGGCGAGGTTATACCTAAAGGGCGCTTACTTCACAATTCCAAATTTCCCTCCACAGGTTTTTGCAGTTCTGGTGGGAAGTGTACGAGTTTGTAGTACTTTCTTTCAGACTTTCTTCACACCTTATTGCTTCACAAAATTCAGGTGGCCAGTGGTGGAGTGGCTATGTTCCAGGGGTATTTGGATGATAATTTACTTGGGTGATATTCTTCTGTTGCACCAGGAGTGGGAGGTGCTTCTCCAGCACGTGGCTATCATGAGATCCCTCTTACAAGAGCCAGGTTTTGTAATCAACGACAGCAAATCAGAGTTCACCCCTCTCAATCAGTGTGTTTCCTGGTCTTTCTCATTGACTCATTACAAAAGGTCTTGTGTCTTCGATGCAAAAAATGACGTTAATAAGAAAGAAACCGAGGTGCACTTTGGGGAAGGAGTCCTTTCCATATCTTGCCAGGATAGTCGGTGTATTGGCTCCATCTATTCAGGCCACTTTCCCAGGCCATTTACATTATTGAGACCTGCAAAGGTTAAAGGTGGTCCTTTTAAGAAGGGACATTTCATAATGTGACCAGGTTTGGCTGTTGGAAAAAGTCAGAACAGAGATGCGGTGGTGGTTGGACCACATGACAGCCTGGGACAACAGGGTCATTTTAAGCTCAACACCAAACATGATTATTAAATCTAACACCAGTCTTTCAGGTTGTGGGGGCTCATTGTGGGCTCACTGTCACTAGTGGCCTGTGGTCCGACCAGAAGCAAAAGCTGCACATCAGCTGCTTAGAACTGCTCACTGAGTCATTTGCAGCACATTCTCATAGAAGAGAACAAGTGCTATATTCTTTTTAAAATGGACAATGTATCGACAATCTGGTACATCAATCATCTTGCAGGAACAAGATTGAAGGTGTTGGTGGACCTTGCCAAGACCTTTTGACACTTCTGCCTTGACAAGACGAACTCAGTCATGGCAGAGTACTTGCAGGTGAAGGTTAACCATATTGCAGATTGAAACTCCAGACAACTGAAGGACTCCAGTGCATGGAAACTGAATCCAGTTGTTTTTCAGATGATCATGGATATCTGAGGCCCATGCCCGATGGACTTGTTTGTTTCTCACCTAGACCACCAGCTTCCTCACTTCTTCAGCAGGCGACTGGATGCACTGGCAACAGATGTTTTGGCACAGGACTGGAGTCAGTTTCTGGGGTACGTCTTTCCCCATTCTCATTGATTATGCCAGCTGGCATTTCTTGTACTGGTGACTCCATTTGGGAGATCTCAAGCATGATTTCCAGTTCTTCTGGAACTTTCTATGGATTATTTAATCCTTCTTCCCTGGAGTCAGTGTTGATGGATGCCTGGGGCAACTAGCACCCATTGGTGTTGGTGGGGATGCTCATGGACTGGAAGATTGCACGAGATGTTGCAGAGTCCAAGGCCATTCAGACCAGGCTACTGACCACATTAGGAGAGTGTTGGCGAACTCCACACCTAAGCAGTATAGTAGAGCTTGGTCCCGTTGGTATGTGACGGAATTCGGATCCTGTGAAGGCAGACGAAGTTCACATCCAAAATTTCCCTTCAGATTTAGCCCACAAGGTTTGGCGTACTACACAATCAATTTGATTCAGTTTGCCAGGTCCTTCGGCCATAAACTTTGGCATGGATTAGCAATGGGGCAGTATCTCTTGGTTTCTGACTATCTACAAGTGCAGATATGCACAACTATGGGATATCAATGTAGTCCTATGTCTTTACCAATGATGGCAGGACATTTTCCTTTCCAGAAAAAAACTTTTGGGAAATTTGGTGATGTTTTTAAGTTTAATTTCATGTAAACAAGTGTCCGACATCCGAGAATTGGACATTTGTTCCAGAGTTTTTACACTGGGTGTCATAAGTTTTACAGTATCTTGGAACACCAGCACCAGGGCTATCCATTATTGGGCATTTCCGACTCACTCAAGGGTTTGTGTGGTTTGTTGTCTCAGCATGTCTGAGACTCTTAATGGAAGAGGTCAGACCCGCAGATGCTGGGGATATTTTGATCTTGTTAAATAAGCCGTTTAAGCCTTTCTTTTCACCTAACGTTGCTAGGTGGGTACGTTGGATAACGATGGAGGCAGGAATTGATACATATTTTGCAGCACATTCTGCTAGGTAGGGCCATGGTCTCTAAGATTCTCACCCTCAGGTAATTTGGAGTACATCATAAAGGCAGCTGACTGGTCGACAGACTCCACTTTTAAGAAGTTTTAATTAAGCCAATAAAGAGCATGGCTTCTTTGGTGGGAACTAAGCGTTAAAAAAGCAGAATCTGAAACTCCATTCCTGACATAGAATGTAAAATTTCCTAGCTAATGTGAAGGAAAGTTTCAATTCTATTAACGACACAAGAGGCTAGGATTATTCCACCCAGAAGTTGACGGGAGTCTCCCCATCCCATGGGGTTGTTTTAATGGATCCATTTTTGGGCTAAGTATTGTTTCAGTAATATCTCAACTGCCGGCGTTGACGAAGACAATGTCATAAGAAAAGTCTGCACAGAACGAGGTTCACTAGGGGTGAGGAGTTTCTTAACTGGTAGTAATGTTCATTTTACGTTCCACATAGTGGATTACTAACTAAAGTGAATTCTGTGTAAGAGGTAATTTCAGTTGGCAATTTGTACAGAATAGTATTAGGAACCATGAAGGATCAATGCTTTAGGTTTAGAAAGGAACACAGGAGGCCTAACTGTAGCTGTCAAATCTTAGAGCACCAGATAACTACTCTGGCAAACAGTCGATGTTTGCAGTCGATGATAAATGTTGCAGGAGTTTCCTGCATTCTAATGTGTTTGCCATGGCTATAACTCCTGAGATATCAGCAGGCAGATCTTTACTATCCTGTGATTGTTGGGACGGAAAAGTCTTGCGTGGTGAACGTGTACTTCTGCCCTCAGTGCCCCAGTTGCAACGATGTCTGGATCCCTGGTGCGAATTTGTGTTGTCATGGGCAAACGTGGATCATGTGTCTCTTGAGTGGATGCCTTGTTGGTCCGGGAGGGACACCCAAAGTGCTACCCTTATGGTGGTAAAAGGCTACTGCCTTTGCCAGGAGTTAGGCAGCATGAGTGTGGTGGTAGCAGCATACCATGTAGTGATCAGTAAAAGTGAAACAAGCTTTTTACCTTTGTCACTGGAATGCCACCTACAGGTTCACTCATGTAAAGGTCTGCTGCTGTTTGTTTATCTCATCCTTGACCTACATGAAGTTAGTATGCAGTGGTGTGAAGTGTGTGTGTGTGTTGGTATGCATGTGCTTAGTGCATGTGTGCCTGGGAATGGTACAATACATTAAATATTCTGGGTTCCATTTTGGTGACCCTATATCCCAAAGGGGGCCATTGGACAGGACAAGGATCATAGGATCGTAGCCTGATTGATGATGTTGAGAGGATAAGTTGCCTTGGTGTCCCATGCAGGCCTAAGCCCTGAGGATCAGAATCAGATGCTGTCAAATCCCCTCCATCCATCTCCTGTGGGAAGGATCAAGGAAACTTAGTTGCACCAGAGAAGCACCAACGACACCCAGCTACTGCTGCCCCTGCAGAGCTGTGTTACTCTCCAAAGGCAGCTGCTGCAGCCTCTGTTGCCTGTGAGTGGCACACTCTCGGAGACTCCAGTCATGCAGTCCCTGCTGGTGGGTGAGACTGAAGAGCTGGAAGGCCCCAGGCGAACTTATGTGCCAAATAACACCTCAGCCCTGAGACTCAGACAGCTGGTGGGACCTAACTCGAGTCACCTATGGTGAATGGGGAATAACCACTGCCCTAGTGATGGGGAAGTGGGACTCAGGACCTACATATTGAACACTAAAACCCTGACCTCAGTGGGCTTATGTATTGTTTATGTATGCCATAGATCACTTTGTGTTTTTATATAAATACACCTTGTCATAAAAGTCTTTGACTGGACAATCATTATTGCTGCTATTTAACATTTTGAGTTGCGAGTCTGTGTTCACCAACTTGTATCTACCTTCCTCCCTCCCAATAAGCCTTTGACTGCTCGAGCCAGGCTACTACTGAGTCAAGTGCTGAAGGGGACTTGGCCCATTAGCTCAGGGACCATAGTAAGGCGGTCCCCGGGACATCAGCAGTAAATGACCTCAACCCCAATGGTTGGGCCAAGTAGCTTCTGCTTGCTTTGTGGCCCCCTAAAAGGGGTTCTGGCAGTGATGTTCCTGGATCCATGAACCATAGATATAATCTCTTTAAATACCATGACCCTCCTTCAAATGGAAGAAAAGCATACCTCTTAGAAAACAACCATCTGCTAGCATGTTTTATGACCTTGAGCCAGGTTATTTTGGTTAAATCAAACAGACCATGATTTCCGGACAAAAAGAACCAAGAACATAAAGCAGAACAGCCACTGAATGTTATATCCACTGAAAGGTGGCACCTACCACGACCATCTACCAATTCCAATGTAACACAATGGTAGAAAATGTGATTAAGAACTTCTCTTTGCTGTCACTTTTTATTAGACCTCCAATAAGTCTATTTTAGAACAAGCAAAGAGTGGCCATTAATCCCAGCACCATAAACCTAATGTTTTAGGGACTTTGTCACTATTACCTCCGTTCTGCGGCTCGCCAACAGAACTAAATGAAGCTGCGTATTATAAAAAACTGATTTTTGAAAAAGATAAACCCATTCAAAAATATGACTTCACACTTTTTAATGGTAACAACTCATGATGACGCAGACACTTTTCTTTCCAGAAACACGCCAGAATCATGAACCGTGCATAATCCTCCTCTTCTTTCTCTAGCGAATTCTCACTGGAAGAAAAAAGAAATAGTTTTGTTTTACGACCGTGTTTATACAGACTTCAAGTGCCATGCATTCAAGCGCTCCTGTACACATGGGAGCTGGGTGTTTGCTTTAAAATGTACTCATCGGGAGGCTATGCCATTGGCAATCAACTTTACCCTGAGGTTAATTGGGACCTCACAACAGGCAAGTGGCATCTATTATGCGCCAAATACACCCTCCCATTCATTAATATTAATGGACACCCTACTACACTGGATCTCAGATTTCAGGCTCTCATCCAAAACCACCTCCATTCTGGATCCTATTAACAAAACTAAGACTACGTCTAAAATGGACACTTTTTGTTGAAAGTAGCCTGCTCTGTCCAAGTCACTTCTGACCTCCATCGCAGAGCGAGTGACCACTGTAATGTGCGTACGCTTTGCTAAGAATCTTGTAGGGCCATGTTGTACTAACATTCCAAAGGGAGAGAAGGTCACTCATCAGCCCTATTGTAAAGCATATATTATGTGAAGAATGTTCGCCTATGACATCATCTACGACTACACCCATAATTAAGTATTTGAAATCACAGACCGATTCCGTTTTCTATTTCAATCTTTTTAATGGGCGGTCTTCAAATCTTAATATTCTGGGATATGTTTACATGTCATTTTACTTTCTGGAATTTGATGTAGTTTAATCGGCAAAGGCCACAGCATTCTGCAATGTATCACCCATACAAGAACAAGAGGGGTAGGCCACATCCACTAAGAGGAATGCCAATCCTTCAAAGTCACTACTCAGGCTGTGGCTTATGTTCTAAAGCAAATTAAGCACCACAGCTTTCTCAGTTCTACTGGTTCAACGTCCTTTTCTTTCTCACGGCATACATAATGCGCAACCTTAATTTGATAGTATATTTTCATAAGACAAGGACATTTAGTTAACATGCACATAGAATAATTTGAATTGTAAAATGCTCCCATTCGATTACTGACCCACAGATAACTCAATTCGGAACAACGTTATCATATAATTTTCAGGCAATTTCCCCCAAGTTCATGACTTTGCTAAACTAATTTCCAGTGACCCCTCCCAGTGTCATCTCTAAAATAAACCCAGTCACTGAATTGGGTGTCTTTGTAGCCGATGCCCCCTCCATCACAGTAGAGTATGACGCATCAGTATGTAAGTGCGGGGAGGTGGGTAGGAATGAAATTAATTGTATTATTGGAAACAAGAATGCTGGACGATGATGTCATTGGAATGCAGAGGTGCTGGGTGATGATGGTGAGGGTATTAGAACTTGATTGAGGGAGCACATATGTTTGGACAAGGAAGGAGGTACTTATTCCATTCCAGTTAATGATGGAGTAAACTGGGCGGTATTTGTATTTTCCTGGCTAGGCTTGTCTTTCAGTTACCCATGAATAGTCATAATGAGCATAGAAAACATCACAAATTCTCAAATGGACAATGAGTGGTGTCCTGAGCTGAACCTACACACTGTTGAGTTGAAATTGCATTTATATAGCACCTACTACCCCTGACAAAGAACTGAAGGCTGGCCCCATCCTCATAGACAAAGATTAGCATTCAAGTGGATACTAGAAATGCATGAACATTAACCAAATATAAGTTTAGAAAGTGTGGTACCTGTTCTGGTAGTGCGTCTGACTCCTTTGTAGCCCCTTTTCCTATAGTATTTTGTCCTTCTGGCGCGGTACCTTTTCCTGGCAATGCTTTTGCTTCGGGCTATGCTTTTGCCTCGGACTACACTTTTACCCCGGACGGTGCTCTTTCCCCGCACAGTGCTCCTCGCCCGGAACCGGCTCTTGTTTCGGACGTGACTCTTGGCCCTGATGGCGCTTTTGGCCCGGACAGCACTCTTGGACCTAACATTGCTCCTGCTCCTGGCGTCGCTTGGGCTTCGGGGTCTTTTTCTGGTCTGGTTCTTGGTGGCTGAAGGTGGAGGGCTAAGTGACCTTGGATTGAACCATTCTGTCTCCTGGTCCAGGCTGCTGTTGCTCCTGCTGCGAGACTCGCTTATCTTCCTTGTGGGGCTGTTCTTAATCTTGGCAGGTGTCCTACTTCTTTGGTTCAAGCTCCTGCTCCGGTTTCTGAAGCCCGTGCTTGGCATTTTGCAGTCCTATGAGACACCACCAGTGACTTCAATCATTCTGGCCCAAAAGGTCCCTTACTCAGGCTATATATATTGGAGGGGTGGCAATTGTTAGGTCTCTGTGACATGAGATTGGGTAATCATGTCCATATATGGCTATGAAGGTGTTTTGCTGCCTTCAGTATATTTCATTAATTTCACTCTGTTTAGTTAGCCACTAAAGACCACTAACTGAATTACAGGCCAACAGTACATGAAAGAGAGCAGTATATCTGTGGATCCACATTTCATGTGTTTCTTTTGGGGCACATAATGAATGGCAGGCTTTGCCCTTTTCCCTCTGCACTAGAAGATCTCACGTGGCTCTTAAGGATGTGGTAAAGATATTGTGAACCAGTCCACCCAAGAACTATTGAGTTGAGAAAGACTTATTTTGTGAAATTGTAGGTAGCCTGAAGCATCAACAAGGCCAAGGCAAACACTAGAAAATCTGGAGACGGCCGGGTCATCTAATCAGAGAACTAAGCACCTGGTCTAAGGCCAAATTGCATGGTAACCCTTTCAGTGGGGGAGAGAGGAAAGTCAAAGACTAGTTCCATGTGTAAATAGTGACTTTACATAAAGTATAAAAATATTTTAAAATAAAGATAGCAAAAATAAAGCAAAACTATCTACCTACAACTTGGCAAAAATTCGCAAATTCTCTACACACATTTCCAGCCTAGTGTAAAATGTGGTTAAATGGAACATGGACAAACATTCTGAATAGAATCCAAAACTAATTCTGACCTTCTACTGAATATTTGGGTTGATTTACTAATTTCCCTTGCGGCCTGATTCTTCACCAGTCACCACACTGATTTGTAAAACTTCTGCAAAGTTTGAGGAATTTCAGAGTTTCTGAAAGGTGACGAAATAATACCAGAGATTATGTGGGTTAAGGCACCCACTGCAGAGATGTGTGTGGAACTTGACCACAAGGGCTTTCAGTAGAGTGACATATAGCTGTGTTGAGACCTGGGCTCATTCTACCACCTTCTTTAATATCTGGACACCAACTGCAGTGTAATGAAGGAAAGGCGTATAAGGCTGGTCGGTGAGCTTAAGGACAGCCTAAAAAGGCATCTCGTGTTTGTGCAGCACCATAGCCACAGGCCCACGCTCTCCAGTAAGAATCAATCCGCCGGTGGGAGCCAGGCTCAGGGCCGACCCTCTGAGCACTCACAGACTGAGGCTGCCCTCGTTTCTTCCCTACAGGCCCATCCAGCCCTCCAGTCCGCCTCAGCACAGAGGGTTTCAGTGGCAGAGCCTGTGCCAAGTGGTATTTACGCCTGAACCGCAGAAGACCTCTGACCTGCAGTAATAGGGGAGGTCTAATTTATTTATTTATTAGAAAGTCACACATAAAATGGATGCCCCACAAACTGCAGAACACTCTGCTGGTCGCCAGCTACCCCATCCGCTCATCCTCTGCCCAGCTGTCTAGCGCTCTGAGGCAGCCGGAAGACGACACTACACCGCTCAACAAACGCCCCAGACTGAATTTAATAATACATGAATATCAGACCTCTATACCTATAAACACAGCCTTTGCTCTTTAACCCAGTTGCACTCTCTTGTGATTTCAGCCAAACTTTTGTCCAGGGTTATTTTAGTAGTATTGGGATGATTTCAGAAATGTCGCCAAATAAAAACAATGATGTCACAGTGACCCTACGAAATAGGCACGACCAAACAGAGTTCGCACTCGCAATCAAGAGAAGTCTTAAGGATAAATATTATTTAAAATGGTTGTCGACACATGCTGGTTGAGATTGTCCCACTAGTAGAACCAGTTAAATTAAAGGACCATTTCAGAACACTGCACCAGTCTAATATGTTTCCCAGCACATCTTCCTGTCACAAAGAGAGATATTGAAACAATGATTAGCACACTTGCCATCTATGTAAGCAATACAGTTTACGTTAAGGGTCTAGCCACTCTCCAAAAAATGTATAATTAAAGATTTCGTTTTCTCACGCCTGTAACCGGCCCTGAGGTTGTGTAGGATAAGCATTCTGCTATTTTCCCATTGACTAGCACCCATTACTGGAAAAAACAAGCCCGTTGGTTTGACGTTTCTGCAGCATGCTATTGGCTTTGTTAATACGTGTTTGTGTTCTGTGGGTCCAGCATAGACAAATACATATGAAAAATTGATTCTTGTAGGTCCATGCTCCCCAGTGCTATGAGATTGCTCGCTGACTGTAAAATAGTCCCTCATGCACCTCAATGAAAAAGGATATGCCCAAGGGGCCAGAGGCAAAACTGTGACACTGAAATACTAATGTGGGCTGATCCAAGATGTGATTGACAAAGTCCCTAGCCGATGAAGGATGGTTCTCTGGCAAAAGAAGCCACTGGCAGAAGGAAGCTGACCCTCAAATAAATGTAATGTTTGTCATGAATGGACCAACCACCAAATATACATCAAAGCTAATGAAATCCAGGAGCCAGAAGAAGGAATTGTTATGCAAGTAAACGATCAATCTGTCCAGAGTTCTAGACAAGGATTTTTTGCTTGTCTAGAACTCTGGACAGATTGATCGTCCATGTGATGAGTAGTCGATAAGAGGGAATTCATGTCGGTTGTATCTGCTGAGTGCAGCAGTAAAGTGCCAATTGACAAAGGTGACCAAATTAACAGCAACCTCATGCTCGGAACATGGTTCCAAGTCTGGTTCTTGGCTGTGGGGTAGATTTCCTAAAAAAAAATCTTAAGAATTCTGGATTCATGATTTTTGGTCTCCAACGTCGTAAAAGGTTAAAATTGTTGAAATAACTTAACAGTGTTTAACCCATAAATCAGTGCATTACACATTGCTCCGTTATGTGTCCACTTCATCTATTAAAAATGTTTCTTTGGATAAAACTGCCCATTCTCCCAATTTAAAGGCTTGAGAAAACGTTCAGGCATTCAATGGTCACCAGCCCTTCTGGCCCTCTGCTTCTTGGTTGACACTCCTGCTTTTAAATGTTGTTTTTTGGAACCTTAGGTATTTGGATGAACCACAATCGAACATCGTGTAGGTGTTCTCCCTCCCCCCATTTGTGTTAGTCCCTGAATTACTAAGACAAAAAAGCAAGAGTCATACATTTTGCGATTAAGTTTTATTTTGCAATTTCTGTTCCTGCTGTAGCTGTTGATCAATGCTGTAGATGTTTTCTGGATCTGCTTGTGTTTTATCAAAATCACTATGGAAGATCAAAGACCGTGTGGAAGTTCGAGGACCCAGGCAGCACGGCAACAGGAAGTGTCAACATGGAGTCTAATATCGCACGTGACGACGACGGCGACCATACCCTGAAAGTATAGACAGAAAGTTACTTCAATGTCAAGGTGTGAAGATAACAAAGATCCTTATTCCACATTCAAGATGATCACACAGCGACCAGCCAACAGATGGCTAGGTTGCAGTAATATGTTGCATCCTAGGAATAAAATACTCTACAGTCCAGTGCCCAAATCCTCAAACATTCTGTATGTTGATAAAAGTATAGGTTTAACACAAAAGATGCTAGGCTGAATCTTCATTTTAAGAAATAACCGTCTCCAGTTTCAGAAACATCAATGTAAAAAAGACATTGAGAACCTAGATGAAAATTAACCACAAAAGTAAAGTTCAGCAACTTCAATGTCAAAACTATGGGGTGAAAATTTGCTCAAAGAGACACTCACCCCTTTGTCTCCTTCTTCTGCCATATCTTCTGCGTCGGCGGGGTGACCTTCCCCTTCGCCTCCTCCGTACACTTCTGCTCCTACTCCTCGCTCTTCGATACGCCATGTCTTGTTGTTATCCTTTCAGGTCCAGGAGCAGGTGTCTTATGCTGTGGGGCAGTTTCAACCTTACCTATATAGCAGGGCTGATTGTGACATCACTTGACGATGTTGTCACCCTGTCATTTGACTCAAGGATCTGCTGAAGCCTCAGGCGTCTTGGCCTACCCGTTCATTGCCTCGCCCACCATCAGTCCCACTGCAGGCTGAGTGCGGGTACATTTTCCTTTTGTTGTAGAGTCCTCATCCACAATCTAGAAGCATTTCAATTGTCTGAAAGAGAAGCACTAGTAGCATGCTGGTTATAGCACACCTATTTAGCTCCTTCTGTATCTCATCAGACCATGGCCATCTATTTCAACAGACTGGGAGGACTCATCCACTTAGAAACAAGCTCACCCTCGAGCCGCGAACCTCCTTACGCTCTTCCACAGGGAGAGCATTCCATATCCCTTTATGTTCATATGGTCAAAATTCCAAATTATTGGCAATTACCAAAGCCAGACCCGTACCTTTGCGATGCTTCTACCGGTAAAAGTATTAGAAAAAACTCACTGCAGCATCACAGGTTTATCCACTGTGAGCAGAGAAGTGCACATTGTCTTCCCTTTTTCTTTTAACATTGTTAACTCTCAGGTCTCTAAAATATCCACGTTTTAGAAGTATTTCTCACATATTAATATTAAATTAACTGTTAGAATTAGGCTAACGGTACGAAGAATGCTTTTTAAACCAGTGTTTTAAATTTAAAAACATTGCTTGAATTTACTGGAGTTGGTTATTTTCTTCACCAATTATGAATATTCTTTACAGGGAACTCTTATTTTCTATTTAAGGATGTACTGTTTGTCATTCTGCCTCCAGAAAATTATGGGAGGCAGTTGCTTGGAAGAACATTCTGGTGCTGTGACCCGCTGCCAGGTACCTTTGCATTAACATTATGCTTAGGATATTTGACACTGCGGAGAACTGAACGTATCTTTAGCAGGAACACCACCCAAGCCTGCCGTGCACACCATGGTTGGTTCAAGTCCAAACACCTCCCCAAGCATGTGTTATATTAAACATGCTGTACAACACGCTTTGTGTTCGTGTATACATATTGTACAAACTTACTTGGATGGTAGTCCTCGTTGGGAAATATTTTACACGATTACGAATTAAAAATCTAGCCTCACCCAGTGCCTAATTTGAGGCGGTTGTTCCCGGTGCGGGGCACCAGCACGTATTTTTTTAGGCCCCGCACTGTTCTACCTCAAGCAGTTACTGCCAGAGAAAGGCACCTATGGTAAAGACGGAGGAAAAAAAAGCGGAAAAGCGTCACAATGGGAGAAAGCTTAAGAGTGAGATGAATGGGCATGGAGTGGCAGTAAATGGATTAAAGAGGCCAGAGATTGCTTCTGGATTACGCTGCCTCAATATTCCGTACTCGCACATTTAATTGCAGCAGGTGGATGTTTCAGATGAGAGCTTTGGGCACCACCCAGTTTTCATTTACAAATTAAGCACTTGCCCCACCCCCTGTCCACCACACGCACTGCACACCCCCGCCATAATCCATGAATAAAACGGGCGAACAACAGGAGTAGAGTTTTGCTAGGACATTTATTTAGTCATTCTTTCCTGCTGTAGCTGGTGATTTAATGCTGTTGCTGTTTATACTGGATCTCATTAAAATGTTTGTCCTGGTACTATCAGCGTGGTGGTGTTGACACTGGCCGCGTGGAGCTTCGGGACCCAGACAGCACGCAACAGGAAGTGTTGACATGGAGCCTAATATCTCCGCCTATAGTGGCGACGGCGATGACCTGCATGTAAAGAGAAATGCCGTTAGTATTGTGGCGTACTGTGTGGCTGGAGAGAGGCTTTAGAAGATACCAAAGAAACACCCCATAGGCTAGGGGAAATTGGGCATACCTCTGCGGCTCCTCCTCCTGCCGTATCTTCTGCGTCTTTCGGGAGAGCGCCTTCGCCTTCGCCTCCGCACACTTCTGCTCCGGCTCCTTGCTCTTCGGTAGGCCATGTCTTGTTGTTATGCTTTCACTGCCAGGTGCAGGTAACTTGCTTCCGGCGGCCTGGAGGGCCGCATATATAGAGGTGCTCATTATGACGTCATTTGGCAAAGCTGTAAACCTGTCATTTGACTCGGCACCTGCTTTGTCCCTGGCCTTTGTCCTCTGGCCCTTTCATGCACCAATTGAGCAATACGACGTAGTCCATCAGGCCTTTATGACGCGTATCCACCACCTTCTGCCATTCCGGTTGAACCCCAGATCTAGAATTGATGGTGCAGGCCATTTAGAAGATTATAATAGGATGGTATGGGAGGGCTGCCAGGTCCATCTAGTCCTCTCAAATTTTGATCTACGCTGCACATATCTACTACATGATAGCCAACTGCACCCTCACATTCTCAGTTGTATTAAAACAAGATCATTAAAAGTGAGGTAGTAAATAGACGGAGCGAAAAACATGGGGTGTAAGAGTTTGAGAGATCCAACAAAACATACTGACATCGAAAACTATCCCAAGATCATCCAGGGTGGACCCAGAACTGACGTGGAGAGTGGAAGCCCACCTGGAAACTGTCCAGCAAGCCATTTAGTTCAGTTCCAGATTCCAAAACCTTGGTGAGGACGGGAAAGCAGCAGCGAGCTACAATAGAAGTTGGATAGATCAAATGTGTTCGACTCAGAATCTTTTTTGAAGTTAGCACTGAGTGCATGTTTAACCTCCATTGGGAGAATACGAGTCTCATTAAAGCAATCAAGAGATGTCAGAGTGGAGCTTGCCATAGGGAGCAGTTTAGGGAGGATAGGCATTGGACACTTTTCGACTTGCCAAAGGTGGCAGTCATGGTGAACTCGTCAAGGGGATACAATCGACTAAAACACATGGCCAACCTCTGCAGGTCTGCACTGATCAGCAGAAATGCACTAGAATCACTAACTCAGATTTTTGGGTGATTTTCTGCTGTGCAGGTGGTACATTGGTATTAGGAACATAAGGAACATGTATCTGTGGCCTCTTGAATGCTGATTAAGTAATATGAGTGTCAGGCAACACAAGCCAAGCTTGTGTATTTTGTAAATGGATGTGTGTTAGAGATGTTTGGTAGAGTTAAATGACACACTCCAAGGGGTGTGACAGCCAGAGCAAGAAGTGCTTCCTTTCCTCCAAAAACAGAAAAGTAATAAGCAGTATTGAGAAGCTGGCACACATGCTGCATGCCAGAGAATCTATATGGATGGGGCAGTCTTTTCCATTTATGTCTAAATCCTCTGCAGATGGTGCATTTCTATTTTTATCAAATGATTCCAAATATTTTTGGGCCAACTCCAATTGTAGGGTGATGCAACAACGAACAATCCCATCTTTTAAATGTATTGAACTAAACACCTAGGCAATTTGTGACTCGCCCAATTCATGTAACACTGAGAGGCAACTATTGTCTCTTATGGATCTTTGAGGCTGGGATCCCTTTCTTTCTTTACTTTCTGTTCAAATTGTTTTTATAGTGTTGAAGCTATATTTGGGTTTTATATTGTTTTATTTATATTTCATATCCCCGCTACCAGTGTGGTTTAAAGTGCTTTTGTATTCTGGGCGCCATTTAAATATGTATGATTCTCACCTCAGTCAAAGTGTTCTGTTGAAATTGTGTTGGGTTGTCTTTAAAGGATGAGTCATGATGGATTGTAACCAGCCATGTTAGTGCAAATCAATGCATTTAGTCTTGAATTATATTGAAAGTGGCCGCTAGCTCCTGTTACGGACCTGCGAGGAGCGTTATGGATGATTCAGCTGAAAGACGTTGTCAAATATTTTGTTCTCCTGGAGCATAAAGTCATTCACCATCTCGGCTTCAGGTGACTGGTAAGTTTAAAGACAATACCCATTAGGTGGCTTTGATGCCATTTCATGTGCATTAGAGTGCGGTGTGTTTCAAATAATTGTTTAGGATGGTTAATATATGTCCCTTTGTGGTGAAAACTCCTTTTAGTATATAACTTAGGTGTGTGTGTTGGTGCCAGTGGTTGTGTCTAGTGTGTACTGTCCAATTCAAAGTTGTGTCTATTGTGTAAAGCTGTAGGGTTAAGAGTGTGCATGGCTTGATCTGGGTGTATGTTAAGGTGTGCATTTTTCAGTCAAACGTTATGGATTTGACTGTCCATATGATGGTGCCTGAAGTGTTTTTAATGAGTATTGGCAGAGTGATGTGCAAGTAAAGCTTTATCTATGGGCCACCAAGATGGCAAATGCTTAACCAACTAGATAGATGGCTTAGAGCTGTGTTGTGCACCTGATGGTACCAGGTGTTGTGTTTAACAGGTAACGTTGGTATATGACTGAGATATGTTGCTCACTGGGGCCTACTGGATGGAGGGGTGTCACCTGGGAGACGGGCACAAAGGGGCGGTAGTGCAATCCTCGCAGGGAGAATGTGGCAGAACTGTGATGCATATTCTGTATGGTATTAACTACCTGTGCAGCTCGGTGTTACAGGATATTCTGTTTGCAGTGGGATATAATACAATGCAAGCAAGTTCCATTTTCTTTTTTGCAGCATCCCATTTCCATAAACTTGAAATGAGTCAAAACCTCAATCATCATGGATCTAAATCTGCACGCCTTGCTACATGCATTTACTTTCATGAACGTTTCTGAAAAATTAAAGCATTTAAATCAGGTTGCACAGTAAGTTGTGTTTTTTGTTATGATCAAAGACTGGTAGTAAATACACACTTATCTATAGATACTCAAGGATGAAGTGATAGTCAATATTCTTGATTCAGTATTTTTGATGATATAGTGAGGGGGTATTCTGGAATATGTTTGCAGAATGATATGGAAAATTTATTTGCATATACAACCACCTTCAAAACCACACCATTTTCTAACATCAATAGTATAATCAAGGTTCAAAAGGTCACTGATGTTCAGAGTGCAAGCATTTTGACATCACCCAAATCTAAATGCGTAGCAGAAACGGTAGGTCTTGAGTTGTTTGAAAGAAAATCTGATTTTAGGTTCATAGGAAAAAGGCAGAGTTCCAAATGGAGAAGCCTCGATGGTGCACTGAACTGGCTCCCTAAATCATGCATGAGCATAACCAAGGCATTAGACATATAAGAGCTGGAGATGGAAATGCCATTACAACAGGGCAGTAACTCGATTTACAATCTCCCCATAGCAACAAAGGAATCATATACACAGGTAGTAAGAATGTGTACATTGACTTTCAGCCACCAAGAACTGATCTTCCCAAACAAATCTGCTTGCCAAATAATATGTATGCAGCCCAATGAACATTTAGCAAGTAACTGATATTCCATTTCAGGTACAATAGTGGCTATTTGTTCACTTATGTTTTCATCTCGAATTTCTCAGATTTGTTGCTATTACATTTAGAGCAAAATGTATTTCATTTTGAGTTTTAAGATATTGACCTAATGAAATACTCAGAAGTTTTACTTTGCTAGTCATTTACAGCAAACCTGAAAAATCCTTTATATCAGTGGTCTCCAAACTTTTTAATGCCCTGCCCCCCCAGTTGGAGAATAAAAATCATTGACCCCCTCAACATTTTTCACAATTGTTTTATAAAAATGGCAATGTTTAAATATGTCTAGACCTATTTAAACACTGCAGTTAAGTAGTTACCTTTTTAAAAATGCAATAACATGCTTCTGCCTAAAACAAAGGCATGTTATCTGTATAATGCTTCTTTTGGCCAGTGTATGGCGCCCCCCCGGGATCACTTGAGGCCCCCCTAAGGGGGACAGTTTTAAGACCTCTGCTTTAGATCCTTTAAAGTACAAGCTTTTTGTAACAGATTGAACCCACACATCTGGGCTCATCTCATTTGGACTTCAGCAACTGATTTGCTACACCTGCAGTTTTAATAGCTTCCCATGAAGCACTAACTATCCCCTCCATATCTCTTCCATACAACATCCGTTTTGGCACATCACCAGAAGCACAATTAATAAAATTAAACCTAAAACAACATTTGTATTTTGCTAATTTATTTTGCTGTTTCCTGCTGTATCTGTTTGTTAGCTCTGGATCTATTACTGTTTCTTCCATTTGTTTGTTTCTCAGCTTGGCGTAGCTGTTCAGAAGAGGACAGGACTGTTGGACATCGAGGACCCAGACAGCATGCAACAGGAACTTGCCTGATGTTCCTCTATCTTCTGTAGCGTCTTCTCCGTCTGTATCCTACAAACAAACCAATGCCAACCATTAAAACTTAGTAAAGAGCAAAATATCAGCAACTTCCCCAAATGCTAGCAAATAATTTCCTACTATGTTTTTTCACTCACCTCCATGACTTCTTCTGGAGTAATGGCGTCTTCTGTAACCCCCATGCCTTCTCCTGTGCCTGCGGCGGGGGGACCTCCTCCTTCTGCGTCTACGTTCACTTCTGCTCCTGCTTCGACCCCTTCGGTACGCCATTTTCTTGTTGTTATCCTTTCAGTGCCAGGATCAGCTGACTTATGGCTTGATCATGCCCCTCCCTCCAAATATATAGCCACTAGAAATTATGACATCAGACAGTGATGCACTTGCCGATTTCCATTTTAGGCAATGAAGACATATTAGGATATGCAGTAGTGGTGTAACAATTACCACTGTACAATGGTCTTATATGGGCTGAGTACAGGTCAAGCAAGGCACTGAACCCTATACATTTCTATGGTATCCAATGGAAAATATAGTGACTTCTTTTTTCTAGACTCCACCTAGATTTTAATTGGGAATATGTGTAATGTAGTAAAGTATTAGTATTATTAGTTTAAAATCTTAATCACTGAATTGTGAGCACAATATGTTTACTCTCAGTATTTCGACCGAACATTCATCACAATCACTGAATTTTACCTTTGTGTAGTGTTTTCCATTGTACATTTCCTGCTGCTGAAGAAATTAAGAGATGCAAATGACCCTTTTCTGAGGTCAAAGCTCTACATGCTTCTCGAAAGTGTTGACTGATCACTTAAAAACGAGAAGCTATCTTAATTCATCTGTGAAGCTGTGGGCCTACACATGGGCTAAACCTATTAAATGTACCCAAAAATAAATGTAGGGGGTGGTATGAATACTAAATCTCTTAGCAATCTCATATTTATTTTCTATCCTTGGTATACTGAGGGCCTCATTTAGAACTCAGTGGACGGGTTACTCCGTCACAACGGTGACAAATATCCCATCTGACAAAATCTAAATCCCATTATGTCCAGATTTCGGTGGACGGGATATCTGTCACCGTTGTGACGAAGTAACCAATCCACTGAGTTCTAATCAAGCCCTAAGTCTTTTAGTGTTTTGCAGGGCACACCAACTGACATGCAGTTCAAAACTTCAGAATCCCACAGTGTCACTGATCCTTAAGTTAATATTGTTGTAGTGTATAAACTGACGATATAATTACATTTGAAGTAGGTTGAGATTGTGCAATCTCTGTATCTGACTTCTTAACTGTATATAAAAGAAGATCATGGCTTTGTGTCCAGGCCAAACTTTTGAATGTAGATTTCTGGGTTGAACTATCTGGAAAGTGAAACACATAGCAGTTTAAGAATTTCTGGAACCTTGAATCACACCAAAATTCGAGTGATTGAAGTTTAATCTGATTTGGTTCACCGGGGTTTGATGCTTTGGTAAGAAGAAAGATGATTTCATGCTGAAATAGTTCCTCAATCCATCCACTGTAACTTATTATTTGAGCATTCTAATGTACCTGCTCCATTGGTAACATTGTTATGTACATACCAGGTTGAGAGACTCCCCTTCTTGATTAGGAGCAATGGCCGCCCGTGAACAAAGAAGTGTGGAAAGTTTAGCTTCTCAAATAGTATGTTGGTAATCTTGTGCTGAAATGCCTACCCTTCATACTTGTTTTAGCAAATGGGTTGCAGCACACGACTCTGGAACATCCAGTGGCCAGCCCTTACACATTTTGTGTGGGCTCCTTTTTCATCTCATCTATGTACCCTTTTTTATATATCTAGTTTACACTTCCATCTACACACCTTCCCGCTTATGTGGTTAGGTCAGCTTGCTGCTGTTCCGAATTTTTGTTTGTAGGCTGCAGAGTATGCCTGATATGAAATGGCAACGTAGATGTTCATGCTTTCTCATTTTAAAGAGCTACTACAACATGCAATTGGGAATTGTGTTGTTTATCCACTTTGTTTAGATTGTCCTTATCAAAACAGGATTTTTCCATGTAGCCCAGTAATATGCCACTGGAGTTTGCCAGAGAAATGTAGGTGTTGTTTCAAAATGTTCTATATTTTTAAAAATATGGGGGGTTCTCAAATGTTAAAATGAAAACCTTTGTGTAGTACCCGCCTCCAAAATAGACGAGGATATGTTTGTCTATGGAGGCATTAGTATTTTGGACTTAAGAATTTCCACTGTGGGCCCCGCAGGGCTGGATCCTTTCCTGAATTTCAGTATACCCAGGTAAGATACATTTAGAGAAATAAATCTAGATGGAATTCATTTTCAAATGGAGAGTTTATCACAGACTGGTGACATGGATCCAGCGGTCCTGGACCAGCACAGGACAACATTTAGAGGTCATCAGTTTCAACTTCTATATAAATATTATTATTCGAAATTTCCATAAGAGATTTTTGCATCTTTCTCAACATCCACCACATATAAGTAAGCCAGTCAGCAGGTGATTTGCCACTTGCATGGTTTGTGTGTTAAATTTAGAATGAAGTCCATAGTTAAATGTATCAAGGTCTCAAACATAAGTATACATAAATATCTCTCAGATTTTAACTATAAACATCTTAAGAGGGGTATGCACTAAATCCAACTGAGGTCATGCTACCACATCAGGAACTCTAATGTCATCTCTATGCATGGTCAATACCTTATATGGTCAAACTGAAATATTCAACCATCATTTTAAATACTTAACAATGAAGGTCAATTATCACCCGTGATGTGTCAGCAGGACGTGTCACCTGCCTACTCCCGTTGCTAGGCTCAACCATTAAACCTACTGAGTAATCTCTAAAAGCTGTCACAGCAGTCAAATCTAACCACGAAAATGGCTCGATACAACAGATTGCGTAGCAGTAGTAGGACACAGTCTCCACACAGGAAGCAGAAGCCATCTACAAGGCACAAAAGAAGGATTCAGAGGCGAAGGCGCTCACGTGGCAGAAAAGGTAAGTCCTTTGACGACGCCATGCCACAGTCTTGTCTAGCTTTGCTTTGACCAATTTGTAGTGGTGATGTTGTGTAGCAGACAGCATGGTCAAACTTTTTATTCTACTGTTTTTAATTCCAACTTGTGTGGTAGATACTTTTTGTTTTTTTGAGAGATGATTTCCCTTTAATGCCTTTGTACATTTAAAAAATAGTCCTGTAAAAGTCTTCTCAATTTCCATAGAGATACACATTCATCAAGATAAACCACATATCAAATAAAAAATACCTCCTTCCCTTCTGACCATCAGATGCTCTTGCAAATGTATATTTTATTTGGCTTCTTTACTAGACATTCTTTGTGTCTATGTCCCCTCACTGCCCAGTATCAGCACCTTCTTCTACAAGGCTAATGTGCAGTACTAGAATCAAAATATATCCAACACAAACAGGATAGGTGAGCAAAGTCAGCTACCCAAATAAGATTTCCGTAACAGTAAATCAAACACCGGGGTGAGGCTGTCACTGGGTCTTAAGGAGAGAAACAATAAGGCAGATCAGATTTGTTATAATATCAATAAATTGGTGTAGCAGACCACATACCCTTGTGCCAACATGTAATGTTTTTTATGCTTTATCAGCAAGACATCTAATCCCTATTTTGGAGATACCTCCATTTGCTAAGATGTATTCCGACGTTCAATAAAGCATGAAAAGTCTCATGCAGAAATACAACAAAGTGAGTTCTTGTGTAAATTTACAAAACATAAGTGGATGATTTTAGAATGTATTCAGTAAGTTAAAATTCCAGTCCAAGTCATGCATAGGTTCCTATAGATTGGCCATGAAGAGAAGCCTTGATTGTATTACTGTTTGCGAAGAGGTCAACATAGATTCACAAATTGCAGTTCTTTGTAGACTGCATTAGATGCCGTAAACACTTCCCTAAGGCATCAGCCTCTAAAATATCAGTAATGCATATGTGGCAGATGGTTGTATTTTTAGGTATTGTAGGGCATTCAGGAGATTCCTTTTCCTGCTAAGCATAGTTAACAAAATGCTGGAAAGGGTAACGTTGGCTTAGAGGAGAGTTGCCCAACATTTCAATGGAGTAGCCATATTAAGTTTACAGTATTGTGACTCACTATGTGAAATTTCCCACTGAGTCACTGTATATATTTATTTCATATTGAAATCCTGAGAATGTGGCATGAATCAGCCACCCATAGATCAGTGATGGGCAATCCTGGGTTACAATAATGGCCTCAAAATCGTATTTTGAAGACATGTCACATCAGCCACCATGAAACACGTTTATCACTGGTCATGTGCTGGGCTGGACATTGATAGATTGGAAAAATGCACTGTTTTATGTGTAGAACTGGCCAAATATACAGGCGTATTTACAAAGCTACACTCCGGAGTGTGTGATAGAAGCACGGTTGACCACACAGGGCACCACACACACTTCTTAGGCATCATTAACTGCGCTCCCACTGTGTATTGTTTCTTACAGGGACAGACTATATCGACTGAGCTTCAAAAAATACAAGCAGCGATAATGGGAAGTACTCACGTTCAGTAAAGTCAACTTGTGTTTATGTCTTTATACATGAAAGGCAGTCTTCTGCACCATGCAAGCCTATCTCTCCGACCAACCAGGGACTCTCTTGTCTAGAGGTTTCTCATTATTCCATCACTGCCTACATATCCTAGCACTATGACATCATCTGGTTCCCCTGGAAACTGCTTTTTAGCATGAACATAGTAACCATACTTAGAGCACCTGGTTGGACACATAATCTATGCATAGTTAGAGTCTTACATACAAATTAGAGGGTTCTATACACATTGACCAAAACATAGTTATGTGTTTGGCTAAAATATGATTTGGGCATGTCACATACTAATTAAATTTGAGATGAATAAATTCCTGCACTTATTGCATTGGTCCTGGAAAGAGATGAATATGTCGATAATACTGGATATGAAGACAGTCTTTGTAAGCTTTCGGTATTATTTACATAGGGTGTGCAAATACATCAATGTACAAATGACAGTTCAAGTGGCAATTTAATTATTATTGGGATCGTCAATTGTTTTCTACAGAAATAAAATGTGGTAAAATTAGAATAATCAGCCTTTGCCAGATACCTTTACATGATTTCGTCACTCAACCTGGTGTTTATGACAGAGAAACCACATGACACCAGTTTATTCCATTGCTGTTCAAGGCGACTTTCAAAGCCGGTCATTGTGAGGTTATGAAAAGTGGACAATACTGACGCCTGTTTCCTTCACTGATACCGATTTTCCTCCATCTCCATCCACTCCCCAGATGACCTTGAATTATCCTCTTACAACACCAAATAAATGTTAACCTTGGGAGTAGGTTTGTATCCCTATATGCAGATGATGCCTTAATATACCTGCGCAATCATACTACTTCCATAGCAGGGGTAATGCTAATACTGGACAACTTCGCACTCGCCTCGGGCTTGCACTTCAACTGGATTAAATCAAGTATTTTTCCTCTCACCCCTATACCAAATGGGCAGCACATGACACTACCCCAATATCAATTGCCATGGTCTCACTTGGCCTTTAAGTATTTAGGTATTCAAATTTACCATTCCATAGCAGACCTAAGAGAAGGCAATCTGGACAGATTGCTCAGGTCTACCCGTGGCTCGCTGTCATTCTGGAGTTCGCTCCCTCTATCCCCTATGGGCTGGACAGCCATAGCCAAAATGCTAATCCTACTGAGATTTTTATATAACTTCACCGCACTCCCGATACCTTTGCCACGCTTGTTCTTTCATAAAGTACACTCCCTACTGACTGACTGACTTACTTTGGGGCAAGGATAGATGTAGAGTAGCACTAACTATTACACAATACCCACAAGAGGAAGGCGGGCAGGGCATGCCAAATCTCGAATTATACTACGCAGCTGCTCAGCTACAATGGGTAGCCATGTGGCTTAGTGGCCCGCCCTCCCCAGAGTGCGCAGCAATAAATGCATACACGGCACCACAAACGATATTAACGTCACTATTGGCTGGACCCCCCTACCCACTGAATAAGTCTCCTCTGTTGGATGCAGCCAGATTCTGCTGGCGGAGATATGTCCAGGGCAGAGCCCCATCCTTATTCCCCTTCATTACCGTTATCTCAAATACCGGGTGTCCAGGCACTCTCATCATATCATGATATGCGCGTCACTAAATCATTAAATATGGGGGACCTCTACTCAGGCTCCAATGCGAGTACCTTCGCAGAATTGGTGTCCGCTGGGACCATGCAACCCGGGGCCTTCCTGACATACAGCGCCATTACAAAACTTCTACACAGCTTTTGGGAATGCAGCCACTCCGAACCCAGCGAATCTCCTCTACTTACCACAATCCTCACTATGGGCAACGTAAAAGGCACTATTACTAAGTTATACAAAATACTTTTAGCAGGCGCCCGTACAGACTTAGCTCAGATTAAGTCCCGCTGGGATGCCGTCCTCACTGCACCAATTCCCCAGAAAACCTGGGAAGCGGTCCTCGCCACGATTAAGTCAGTTTCCCGCAATACCAGACTAAGGTACACCCAATTCAACTACATTCATCAGTCCTATTTATCCCCGGCCCATATTAAAATATACCCGAATTCTAAACCAGAGTGTCCTAGATGTGCCACCCCTGCAGCTAATTTTTATCACATGGTCTGGGACTGCCACCCAGTAAACACAAGCTGGCAGCGAATCACGGAAACCACAGCAGACATCGTTGCCCATACGCTCACACCCACTTCGGAATCATGTTTACTGGGCATACGTCACCGTGCTAAGGGAGATAAACACCTTCACAGGTTTATAGACATCGCATTTGTGCTTTACAAGCGCTTGATTGCCACACACTGGCAGGCCCCTCACGCCTCTCCTTACTCCGCCTGGCTCCACGACCTGTACAGTCGCACACAAGCAGAGGCTCACACATTAAGACAACTTCAATATAAGGGTCAGATACATGAAGGTGCTGAAATCTGGGATAACTTTGTAGTAAATATAGAAACCAGACGACATGTACCCCACCTGAATTATCGGACACCTGATAGTGGACTCCCTGCTCAACATCTACATCATATGATCCCTCACACCCTTCCTATTATTCCAGCACGATATTACCACACCCAATTGAAGCATAAAATTAAGCGACTAATAGAGCTCCCTCTAAGTGTGACCCCAGGAAATAAGATTTGGTACCACGTGCCCGTTAGCCCTGTTCTGGCCCTGTTCTTAGATGTGCCTCTCTTGTCTCTCCAGTCTAATATTACCCCCACTATTTGTGACGCCAATATATATAAATGTAATAATCAAAAGTGACTATAGTTACAAGTTGCACAGTTTTAAGTTGCATGCCAGTACGCTAAATTGTAACCGTATTGTACAAAGTCAACAAATACGTGTGAATGAATACAAGAAGGGAACATTCTTATTCTTTTTCTTAAATAAGTGAAATGTACTGCTGTTTTGCACCTCGTTTAATAAACAGATTTTTAAAAAAAACCTTGGGAGTAGGTTAGAGGAGACGGGAAAAGCCATGGGGTTTTCAGGAAACATCACAATCTCACACACTTCCCTGCCTATCGCTGATTTTACTGTTTATTTTGGGCTTACAGAATTATCTGTTTTTCGTTTTGTGAAGCAAGGCCTTGACTCTTAATAAAAATCCTAATTTTTGGATGTTAACTTGTAATAAACACAACCTAGACGGTAGGGTCCTAAGATTCCACATACAATCACTTCTGCTTGATGATTCCGAGGTTCTGAGGTCCCTGCCAAACTGTAGAAATACCAACATAAAATAGATATGCATAGAGTGCATATAACTCAACATTGAAATAGGGGTTGAAGTCTTGAAAACCTGACATGGATCGAGCCCACCATAATTTACACTGAACACCTGTTTTAGTGTTCCATAGTTGTGTTAATGGTACAAACTGTAAACGTTAAATGCAAAATGTCATGAATCAAAATAATTTCTCAATCACATAAGTACTGACAAATCCAACCTAGCTTATTGGAAAAATATTTATTATTAATTTCTAGTCTCATTTCTAAATGTAGAAACACATGGGTAACAGTTGAAGGCTAGTGCAGTAGGGGCAATATACTTTTTTTTTCTTGGTGTGACCAATCAGCAGGGGATAAATGAACGAAGTAAGCTACAGGAAATAAAATGAATGCCAAATCTAAGAAGACTTTTGAGGGACATGTTTTTGTTCCAAAAATAAATTTTGGGTGGCAGGTCCAAACATGCCTTTCCCCTTCGTTAGATACAAATACAAAGGCCCTGATAGCAAGTTTGAAGAATAAATCCAATCCCTACCCAAACAGGAGAATGGGCAAGGATTGGAATTCAGAGTTTTGCAGCAGACATACAACTATAGTTTTCTTATGCCAGTTCAAAACGGCGGTAAAAAAAATAGGCAAAACATGCAGATTTTGGTGTATTAAATACCAATTTTGCATGCCGTGTTTAATGTCTAATTTGAAAACTTAGTTTAACAGCTATTTTGATACATACCTGACTCTGAGATAATAGTAAACAGTAAATACCTCTACGCGAAATAATGGTATTTAACAAGTGTTTAAATGCACCCACTGTTCCGACATCTCTTACTTAGAGCCACATGGGGAGAGACACCACACGCTAAGGAGTGTCTGGTGCACCAAAGGAAACCGACCAGAGGAAGTTACACCCTCACAATGGCATGATCACCCAACTTGGTGGAAAATGGTGAATAATTTCTATGAAATTGGTGGGGTTAAGGGCAGCTCAAGGAGGGCTTTAAGAGTACATAAACGCACCCACATAAAAGTAAAACAACTGATTTCTCCACATTTTGGCTGGTGGACAGTAACAGACATTTTTGGCTTAGTGGACAAAAATATAGGACGAAAAAGAGGTTCGGGGGGGAGCATGACCCCCACGAGACCTTAATTGGCAAGAATGTTTTTTTTTTTTGTTTGTTCTTATGAGCATCAGGGGAGATCGGTGAATATACTTCATTTTTTGCCCACGCACTGAAGGGGACGATCCTTGTAGAGAACAGGTGCATGCAATTGTTGTGGTGCTGCTGTGGACAAGCTTTTTGACAGAGTCATACTTCAGCCTCTGACAGCAGCAGTCTGTAATCTAAGGGGGTTATTTGTTGATCAGTGATTGGAAAGCAGGGATCTTTGCAAATAGTAAGGGTAGTATCCCTTCAGAGTATAATTTTCTTAATCCTGATGCTGAATACCCCATCCCACCTGCACCTGAGGTAGGGGAGGACTTTAGACCCATGTTTCGCACCTCAAAACGTGTATGTTAGTTTGATGGTTTTTACATTTTGGTATTTCTTTGGTTACTTGACGCCCTGCTGTTGCTTGCAGCTTTCTCTTTATCAAGCAATTGACTCATTTGCAAATAGTCCGTCACATTCAGCGCATCGTCTCGTCCACATTGCATCCTCCAAACCCTTGGTGTCTGTTCACCATCTGCCAACCTTCTCTTCTTGCCTGCCCATTGACTATTCCCTTTATTCAACTGCTTTTCTGCCCCCTCCTTCAGCGCTCCAGGTCCATCTACACCCCCCCACCCCTTATGCTTCCTGACTGCACCATCTCCATCCTCCTCTCCCAGCCCTGCCTCCTCCTTGCCCACTTTCCTATTTCCCTCCTTGATTCCCAGCACTGATATTTCCTTTGTGTTAGGTCAGTTAATAGGTGACCCTCTCATGCCCCTTCCATTCATTTCACTTCCAAGTCACTCTCCTTCTGCCCTCAGTGCAGTCCCCTTGGTCCTCACCAACCCACAGTACTGTTCCCGCATCCCAGTCTCTTTCTCTGCCCCTCCGACCCTCCTCCTGGTCCCCAATACTCTACACCCTTTTCTGCTAATTTTCCTTCTATCATTCTACAACCCTCCTAGTGTCATGGCACTCCACCCCTTCCTGCATACTCCACGACTGTTCCCTGGGAACTCTACCCCATTCTCACCCACTCTCCTCCCCTGCCTCTCATTGTGTGTCTTAGCTTCCCAGTCACTCTGCTGTGCTCGTGCTCCCCCTCTACCTTCCTGCATCCTGCCCATCCCCGCCCCCTCCACTCTACTCACGTGCAGGTGCATCATTTATGTGCTCGATATTAGCATGTATTACAGGCCTTGCTGCTATGAGAGCATAGTCTGTGTACTGAATGGCGGTGAGCGTACTGTTCATTTAGCATACGTGTGCTAGGCCTGAAAACCAGGTCTCAGATTTAACATGATTTATCTTGTTTTGTGTCTGCAACATTGCCCCATTTTCTGTTTCACATTGCTTCCATTGAAAGTCGAATATTCCATTTTCTTGCTGAATGTGCAATGACTGGAGGGCTTCTAAGGCAAATAGGGACGAGACAAATTATTTTTATTTAGAGATGTATGACAAGCAATGTTTGGGGTGTATGTTTCATCCACTCTGACAATGTTATTACTGGCTGAGATATTAGGTAATAATCGTTGCCCATATCATTTATAGAATAATAGTGTGTAGCAAATACTGATTACAAATTTCAAGATGTGTGTGTGCACTCATTTTGAGCGTTCAGGGGATGTCCCTATACCGTCCCATGTGTGAGCAACAGATTCCGAACACTATATCCCTGCCGTTAGAAGAACCAAGCGGGGTGAGAAAAACCTGCCTATTTGCCTTTGTTTCCTTTGTGGGCTAAGAGAAGCTACCCCACGAGGACACCCAGGGAAAGTGGGGTTCGCATAACGCTACTCTTCCAGCCTGCTTTTCTCCTGGGCCCCTTCTCCCTTTGTCATCCATGTTACTCAACAATCTCATCATTTCCCACCCGTGCCCTCTTACCCTCCTCCTGGGCCCTCCGATTGTTCCCCCCCCCACACACCACACTCACTGTCTTTCTGTAACTCTCACCGGCTCTGGTTTCAACACTGTTAACAATCCAAACCTGCTTGCGTTGACGTTCGCTCCAGCTTCTGTGCACGAGATCCCTAAGCCATTCCCAACTGCTCTACTTCCATGCCCCTCGCCTGCTTTTCTGGTCCCTTGAAATCTCCCCCTTCCAACACACTCTCCTTCCAGGCCACCCTTCAGATGGGTCCCTGGCATGCTGACCCATTCTTATCCACTCCCCTTCCCACCTTATCCTCTTGCTCTTCTGGTTACTCTTCCACTTTCTCCAGTGACTCTAAGTTACTCCTTCTTTGGGGCTGTGGTGGACAATAAACCACGATCCTCTGGGACTTCCCGTCCTTCTTCAGTACTTTTGAGGTTCCAGTAGCACTCCTTGTCGACTCTTGGTCAGTTCCCTTCAGAGTTGTGAGCCAGAGTCTACAGATTAGAGGACTGGCATCTCTTGGTCACAGAGTACTCATCTGATCCATAGATGTAGGGCCACTCTAGCCCAACTTTTTCGAGTTAGTTCTTTCTCTTAGACTTCTATCCACCTACTGGATGACTGTGATTCCATCAGGAGGGGCCTTCGCCCTTCTGGATGAGAGTACACAGAGCACCCCAGCATTCAGCTGCAGGTAAATCTCTTCCAACTTCTTGCAGGAAGTGTTTTTTCTGGAGGTAATCCAGTGCATGTCACATAGCACAACTGTTTTGAACAAACCACCCATATGCCAATAAACTTTGTAGAGTCACTTTGATGCTTCACAGTTACCCCCAATCACAATCAGTGACAATAGTCAGTGACCATTGTGAATCAAAGGAATATCATACTTCCAATAGATTGTTCTGGGAGTACAAGATGGCCCAACCCTACTCCTAATGTTTAACCTTTGCATCAGTCACCTGGAATGGAGAGCAGATGAAGCACTTATGTACCAGATTCGGCCTAATTGAAGGAAACTCATTAAAAGGTTGATGCCTTCAGTGTTTGAATGGTCATTTACTGGCAGGACACAAGCACTAGGGGCTTGAAATCCATGTGAACAGATAACGTTGCAGTAGAAATATTTACAAACTCGGGGCCAAATTTATGACATTTTGGTGCAGGGCAGTGCAGCAAGTCCTTTTGCTGTGCTGCCCTGTGTCAATAGGAAAGGGGAGGAATACAGTGCATTCCTGTCCCTTCCAACTGCGCTGGTGCCGTTTTGGCTGCCTAGTGCCAATGCGGGAATGGAGGATTGTTTTTCTGCAAGAAGGGCCACGTTCCTGCACAAAAACTATCCAGGGATGGCTTTTTTCCTGTTCTATATAGGCTGCTGAATGCAAACACATAGAAACAGGAAAAAACGAGGAGAAATGAAGATATTTCTCCTCTTTGCGCCTCCCATGGGAAGGCATAAGGTTTTGGCGTATCTTTAAGTTTACAGGCTCTCGTAAATCTGGGAATGCATCAAAATCCATTGGTGTTGTGTAGGAAAACCCACAACTACACGCATGGAATGCCTCCCTGGCACAGAGTAAGGAAAGGCAGCTGCACCTGCAGCGGAATCCAGATCTATAGTTGGTTTGCCGGTGTTCTTTGATAATGAAATTTGTTACTTGCCCCTATCGCTTCTCCAACCAGGCAAGATTAGACACAGGCTGGAATTTACAAAGAGGTTTGGAATGAAAATTTGTTTTCTTAGGTTTGGGTGATCTGGCCTGTTGCTAGGAAGTTAGAAAGTACTCTTTGCACTAGTGACGCATTAATCAGGAAGTTCTGTATTGATTCAGCTGGGAGCTGGATTTGATGATTGTAGTTGTTCGCTTGAGATTATTCATGTAAATTGAAATTTTTCATTGCTGAAGAGAGTGAAATTTCCCAGAACCATGCCTATTTTAATACTGAGATTTTAAAGAAACATATTTAACGACCAGGGCATGCGTCACTTTTACTATCTCCTTCAATTTTCCCACTGGAGATTCATCTATGTCACTTTCTTTATTCCACAGCCTACAGACGTCACCACTCCAAGCGAAGATAATGCTCGGATGCCTGTGCTCCCTCCGTCGATTGGTCTATAGGAGCAGCAGCATCTAACCTACGTGTCAGTGGGAGGGGTCCAGATATCGCCACTCGACGGCACTGCCTATAAAGCAATAAAACTGAAAAGTGCATTTAAAACCTTGTTTCTGCTTCTCTTCTTGTTCTTATACATAATTCAATCTTTTTTTTTATTCTTAGGAAGTGAGCTAAGTACTTAAAAACAAAGGGCCTGAATCATAATGATTTTTCTGTTAGTAGGGGTGCCCTGTCCCTCGACGTACTCCTTAAATTTGCAAAGCGAATCAGACCGACTCATGGAAACAAACATGACCAAGATGCGATCAATCATCTTAGATAGACATCATCTGATTTTCACACAATTACTATTTACTTTCCATTGATCTCACTACAAACCCAGGGCCTAGCAGATCATCCTGGTAAACGGGTTGCAGTTCCTCAAATATACTTTATTCTGGTTCCCACTGGTTTAATTACCAGGTGTAATTACAGGTCCTATTCTCCCTTGGCCCAGGATTCCACTTACTTCTCGTTACAGATTACAGGTGTTCAGGCGCCTCACAGGAGAAACCGATCATGTACGTGCATATGTAACTGACTCGAAAAGTTAGAGGAAATCAGGTAGAAGGTAAGAGGTGAGTGGTGGCAGGGAGAGGAATCAGGACATAACAGGAGCTAGAACTGCTGACACTAAGGGGGACACAGCCTCTGGGAGGAGACTGCCCCTTCCCCTTTGCATGATTTACACCTCTGATTCAGACACGCTCCACTACAGTGGTTCCCAACCTTTCGACTTCTGGGGCCCCCCAATTTATCAATACTGAAACCCAGGGACCCCCACTGAATCATTATTGGAATCTGGGGACCTCCCACTGTGTCATTACTGAAAGCCGGGGACCTAATCTCTTAATGTTTTTTTCATTTTTTAAGCAGTCGCAGACCCCCTGAGAAGACTTCGCAGGCACTCGGGGGTCCCCAGGCCACAGGTTGGGAACCACTGCTCTCCTGGATAAATGATCAAGATAAAGAGGGAGGTGGCAGTGGTGAGAGCAGACACACTTTCACAAAAGCTTGATTTCTGGCAGGAGTGAGGCATCAGGGTTGAGGACCTGCACAGTGCCGAATGCGTGACCTTTGAACCAGCAGTTAACGTGGTGGAGTGAAACACCTACCCGAATTTCAGTAGAAATAGCAAGCAAGGCTTCCTTCTAGAAAGGGGTTTGGAGCAGTTTTCCCACCAAGAACATTTTTAAAACAATGGGGTGCATTTTACAGTGCAAACTTCACTTCAGTGGGCTAAAGTCATAGGCTCTGAAAGGGCATTCAACAACACTCTAGCACTTTCATTGTGTGCCAGACAAGCTTGACTCTTCCCCAGGACAGTTGCATGTTCACAAGCTCTAAGATAATTTTTTTTTTAAATTGTTGCAAAACTGCTGATTTTAAGCATGCTTGACTGTGAAAAATTGAAAAAAGTCAGTGGCGATGCCGTCCTGAAAATACAATTTCACATTTCACTTCCTTCCATTTTCACATTTCACTTCCTTCCATTTTCACATTTCACTTCCTTCCATTTTCACATTTCACTTCCTTCCATTTTCCTCCCTGTCCCCCTTCCAGAGAGATTCTAAATCATGTGGTATGACAGAGTTTCTGCGAAAATGGTGAGGTGGAAAAATAAAAAAAAACTTGGACACTTCTCACCATTTAACGCAGTCCAGTACAACTAGACAGATGTGGTGGCACTGTTACTCGGAATGGGAGACCTTACATGGTTGGACAACAGATGGGTGACACAAATATTACACATTAGGGCTTCAGATAGCACATGTGATCGTCACTGAGGTGTCATACTTTTTTAGAAATAGTTTACTTCTCATCAACGTTCAAATTGCACTTAGTAGGTGAGGGTTGTAGACAACTAGAATTCTTCCCTGAGTACCGTGATCGATAACACAGTGATTGGACTGGAGCTCAGGAGATGGCCGGCATGCACCAAGATGGGTTGGACAAATTATTGAAGCGGATCTCAGTGTCTATAAGGTTCTTTTAGTGGAAACACTTAGACATGGAGGTGAGTAATTACTACCTAACCCCAGAAGGCAATGCCCACTTAATATGGAGTGCCTGAAACTTCCAGATGTTGATGAGAAGCGCACAAACAAATATCCAGGTTGCTAAGCAATCCAAATCCAAAAGAGAAAATAAGATGATGGCCTGCATGAACACCAAACCTATTGGCAGAAATAGAATGCAAGCAAAAATAAATTACAGCCACACAAGTGGTCCAAGGTGCAGTAGGAAATCCAGAATAAAGCAGACAGTCCAAAGAAAAGGGCACACACTGAGCAGGCATTTTATGTCCACCTTAACAGCTTTCATATGCTTAACAAGGAGCTAATGAAGGTCACTGAAAGATAACCAACTTCCATGAAACCAGGGTTCAAATCGGGACCATCAGACAGATGCTTTGTGCATGTGAGCAGAAGCTTGTGTGGATGAGAACTGTAGTCCTATGTCCATGCGGCCAGGCAATTCTCATGAATGTGTGCACATTGACTGGGAGAACAGCAGTGCTCTGTTCAGAAAGAGAGCCTTTCCAGCCCTAGCAAGTACCCCACATCAGTGGTTAGACCAATGCATTAGTCACACATTGTAGCACCACCAGACCACACCAAAAGAAATGCTCTAGGAGGAACTGATTTAAGCAGGGAGCACGCTGTCAGTAATTGCACTGTGGGCAGCGTACCAAGTCTGTCTCACAAATACACTGGCAGCATGTTTACTTCTAGTAATGGCTCTCTTCACACATCATAATCAGTAAACTCTGGGCACTGCAAGGGTGAGTCAATAATCATTAATTATACAGGTGATTTGTGAGGTAATTTTAGCATTTATTCCCCTTTAATTGGATCCCCGTTTTATCCAGAAAGATAAATTGTTAGTACTCCCTAAGAGTTCCTTTAACAACGAGGTTGAGTACGCCCAGGTAGTATGTGTTGAGAAAAATATATTTTCCCATGTATGTACCTATAGATGATACTTTAGTTCCAATTCTCTCCTCCACTATCTGAATCCCAGTAAGCTACTTATTCTTTCCTCTTACCAAGACACTTGCTCTTCTCATTCACGGGTTGACTCATCTCATCCACATTACTATTCTAGAATTGCTCCAAGACTTCCCTAGTGACCTCTCTGACACCTATGCCAGCTGTGCAAACAAACCTCTCCAAGCCACGTTGTTCAGCTCGGTCTCACACTTTAAGTTCTGCCAGACAGCAACCGAGCCCCCTTTTCTTTAGGGTCCACCTGTTTGTTCACTTGTTCATGCTCACACTGCATTATGTATATTTTTACTCTATGGACTTGAAGTTTTGTATATGCACCATTTATTTTGTATATGCATGCCCATGTTTGGACTATGTCCCCTTTTGGGGTTTTGCTGTGACAGCACTTATTAACATATATGACTGCCTGAATTATATGCTTAAGGGCAGAAGATGCCAGCTTGTAAGACGTAACACTGGGATGTGCGTCTGCCTTCTGCCTTGCCCTGCCTATAAACCTTGGTACCTCAAGAAAAATGTCATCTTTTCCGGAGCCTTGCCTGGTGTATGTGTTTTCTTCGCATCACTCTGAGGAGGGTTGAAAAGTAGTTTCCCTAACAGTATCGTCTTATCTGGGTTGGGTAGGTGGTCAAATGATGAAGCATGACACTATAATGTGTGTGAGGCCACCTTGTCCGTGAAGGGAACTCCCCTACCCGTCCCTGTACGCTCAAATTTCACTACCACATTCCATGCCTACAATTGGTTCACCAAGTCGGTGACCCATTCACCTGTGAAACAGGCCAGAGAGGCTCGCTCCAAGTGTTCCTTATACACGTTGTGTTTTAGAGTCATTAATCAGCCATATCAAACCAAGAGTGAGTGAGCATATACTAGGTGCCTTCCTACAGCACATGGTCATACACCATAGTAATTCCAGATCCAGCAGACAATGCCCCACATGGATCCAGGGAGTGGTGCTTTGCGTCTTGTTTATTTCCAGCAAGGTGCCTGCCCCACTGTGACCACGCAGGTTGACTTGCAGCACCACTGAGCCCCTCCAGAGAAAGCCTCTGCCTGCCTACTACAGCAGCGAGACACAAGCTTCTGCATTATTGAATTGAGGCATGATTTACTGACCAGTCCAGGCCTCATTGGAGCTTCTTGTGACTGTGGTGGTGGGCGGGGGGGGGGGGTTAAAAGTGCAGGGCACTTCAATCCAGCCCTGGAGCTTCTTATCACTGAGATGGGAAGGGGGCTTTAAATTACTTATAAAGTGAGGTTTGTGTCAAAGGGTGGCCCTGGGTGTCACATGGCACCAAAGGCTGTAATCTGGGCGTCCCCAGCTCCTGCCTGTTGTGTGCTTCATGTGATTTGTAACACTGTGAGTCAAAAACACTTTTCATGCAGGAACTGGTAGTTTTCAGTATGAGCATACAAATCCCAGAATGCAAAGTACACCAGACTAAAACAAACAAGGGTTGTGAATGTGTCCAGGTAGTTTATCCTAGAGGAGATAGTTTGGCTGTTTTCTCACCCCACTACTGGAGCTTGAGGAGCTGCAAGACAAGCCTCACCTAGGTTGGTGATAAAACACACTTCGAAACCTTAATAATTAATGCAAACACTGCAGTTGTCTGTGTACGTAACAAGACAGAAAAGGAATGTAATCCTAATTAGCGCAAGAGAATTAGTGACTTGTGTACTTATAGTGTTACAAGGTCCAAGCCTGTGACTGAAAACATAGTGAATGTGCAAGTCATTTTAAAATTGTATCACACACAGTATGGGTTAGGCTGCCACAAAACGTGCACAGAAAATGCATATTTTTTAGTAATGAGCAAACAGTGTGTAACTCATGTACATCGTTTAAATGGGAGTCAATTAAAAGGAGGCACTCCTGAACTCATATGTAACACACCCTTACATTGTCTCTCCTATACAGAACGATCATCTTGGAAAGGGGCAGTGGGCTAGTGATCTTCCATTTTGGGTATTTTCCAACAGTTTTTAGATCTTTTTAGAGTTTCTCATTGCTAAAAAAAAAATGTTTTGACATTTATAACTTTCCATGCACTTCATTGCTAGGTGTCACTCGTGAAACATTGTCACTCTAAGTCTCCCACATTTGACCATTGAATGTCACTCATAAATACACTGAAACCATGGAATGTGACACAAGGAATCTCAGAACTTAGCAGCTATGCCTTCCCCTTAATTGCTGCCGGTGCCAGCTGCAATATTAAGTGTTGTTAGAAAATAAGCGCACTCCAGATAACACACCAGCTGGGGGGTGGTGGCCACCAAAGGACCTGTGCACCTAATGTTCTTCGACAGATCGGTGTTCCACAAGCTTTAAAAGTATGTTTGGAAATACAATAATTTAGTCCTCAAACATAAGCTTGTCAGTTTTTAAAGAATACACATATTTTGTTATCAAATGCACACTTCATTTTAGAAAAATAACCTCAATTCCCACACACATATGTATCGTTTTAACTTTAGTAAAGGCATGTTTGATGCCCAAACATCTATTCATCATTTCCGTTAGCTAGCCAAATGCACTACTGCTGTACCTGGATATTTTCAGTTTTGCATGCCCATGAACGAGTGAATGAAATTTTAAAGTACACCGTTCACCTAAATACAGGCACCCTGGTACCAAACAAAGTAAGCTAGAAAAGCAACAAGAAACATAGTTAAAAGACAGAGGGCTTAAACAAACAGTTGAATTTTTTTTTTTTTTCAGAAGATGCTTATGACAGTAATCCCTTAAAAGAAGTATGGGAGATTGTTCAACGTATGTCCCAGTCCTGTATGTTTTTCAAATCCAAGACCAATATTTTGGAGGTGGACCTTAAGATAACGTGAGGTTTGTATCTTCTTACCAAGGAATTCAGGATAGATTTTCTCGTACCATGAATGGTTTTGTGGGTCAGAAAAATAATTTTGTAGACTCTTCTTTGGATTACTGAAAGCCAGTGAGGCTCACATCCGCCTTCAGTAATATGGTCAAATTTACATCTGTCAGCTTGAACCCCTGTGGGCAGATTCTGACTCATTTCCAAATGTAACAGCAATCATCTGACAGTCCCAAATAGGAGGCATTGGCGTAATCAATCGTTTATAGGAAAGCTGCTGCTACCACTTTGGAACTTGCACGTTAAGGCCCATATTTATACTTTTTTAGCATCGCATTTGCATCATTTTTTGATGCAAAAGTGGCGCAAACTTACAAAATACAATTGTATTTTGTAAGTTTGCACCGCTTTTGCGTTAAAAAGTGGCACAAATGTGGCGCTAAAAAAGTATAAATATGGGCCTTAGGGCCAGATGTACGAAAGGATTTTACCCATTCTGTGTCCATGGGAAAAAGCTTTCGTACATATGGCCTATGTTCCTTAACGAACTTAAGGCCCAGGTTTCTAACCACTTCTGACGGTTCTGGAGGGGACCATAGGTTGCAACTCCACAGGGAGCCATGGTCACATATTAGAATCTTTTTTTTCTCTGGGTTTAATTTCTGCTTGTTTGTACACATCCAATACTACATAAAGGTCAAACAATAGTTCAGAGTTTGCTGAATTTCCTTTAGAGGGTGTTCAGATCAAATCTAATCAAAATCTGGGTGTTGTCTGCATTAGACACATTTTTCTGCAGAACAGTGAATAATTTTGAGCAAAGGTCAAATATGGATATTGAATGGGATGGGGGACAAAGATGACCCCACATGTCAAAGAGACCCTTCTCGATCTGAATTACCCATAGAGGGAATCTAACGCCATTCTCTCAAATAAGACAGAACTTTATAGCCCTAAATCAGGTATGCAGTCGATCAAATTGAATGGCTGACAATATCCAAAGCAGCCAACAAATTAAGACGTCAGATCCTTGGAAACTATCCAAGCTAAGTCGCAAATCTATTAGGGTGGAGACTGAGCCCAGATTGAGCAGATTCCAAAGATCACTCTCTTTGGTCAGATATTTCTCACCTGCCTCAGTACTAAATTGCATTAGCGATGTTGGCCGGTAGCTAGATTCAAGAGAACCACCCTTGCTTTCCAGGTGGTAGGGACAGTACTTGCATCAAATGAGCAACTCAGTAGGGTGATGAATGCAGGAGTAACCACCTCAATCAAATTATGCAAACTTTGACCCGGCACAAAACATCAGGGGGCCTGGCTTAATAGACATAATCAGCTGCTGCGTAGAGAAACCTTGCAACTTTGGGAATAATGTTCACTACAGAGGGACTTGCTCCAGTGTAGTGACACAATTTGTTTTTCGTACAAGCTTGGCTGAAGTCTCAGCTGGGCTTTTGTTAACAAAGAAAGCTGACAATTTATCACAGATACCTTGGGAATGCGGGCGGCGGAGGGTGTTGGAATAGCAATGAGGTGCTAATAAGTGGTATGCTATTTTAAATAAGGACTAAGATGAATTTGAAGATTTATGGATCCTACTGTCAAAATGAGGCTTTTATAATTTTTGAGTTGGACTTTGACTTCTAACCTTTAATTTTTCTGCTCATAAGGCAGCCGTCAACCAAGGCCGCCCAGAAGATTTCTCATTTCCTGGTTTAAGCTGGACGGTGGAAGATAAACATTCATTCTACTAAGAAAGTATGGTTTTAGTGTCAAGATCAGCAGGCCTGTTTTCCTAGCCAGCCATAAACATTTCCTTAGCTTTAGTTAAGTACAGTTTATGCCAGCAAATAGCTGGTTTTAGAGGCATGCATAGGGCAGGCAGGAAGGGCACAATACCGAATTCGATGAAAAAATGGTTGGTCAAACCAAGTGGTGTCATCTTGTGAAGCTGCGTAATGTTGGGGGAGCTGAAGACCCGGTCATTAACATGACCAGCTTTATGAAAAGGTAAGTTAACAATTTGTTCACGTCCCAGACTGGAAATACAATTATTTTAAATCCCCTCCACCCATAAATAAGCACCTATGAATTGAAGGCATTGACCAAGCTTGATAGCCCCCAAACATGATTTAAATTGTCCACAGACATATTTCAGGGTGGTGGAGGGGGCTGGGGCGGTACACCACCAGAAGGTAAATAAGAGAGAAGTCAGGGAGTTTCACCTTGCAATCCAGAATTTTATCTTTACTAGTACAGTCATTAAGAGACGTATCTACTGAGATTGCAAGGTTTTCCCTTAAAGCGATAGCTATTTCACCCACTGAGCAGACTGCTTTATCTCGATATATGACAGAATATCTGAATGGCACATGTATGAACATCAGCCATTGATATGCCAAGTAGCACCAACATGTCCAGTGGTCTAAGGCTGCCCCACTGTGGTGTGCAACACTTTACAAAAAGTAAAATAAAAACATAACATACAAGATCTAGCAGCATTCCAAGCGTGGACATTGACATGCAATGGATGTCCACAAAAGTCCAAGTAATACCACCATTATGTCAGTGTCAATGGATAGTATGCAGCCCTTTACAAACCCCCCTAATAAAATAAAAACATAAAATAGGATACTATGGTCAGCAGCATTTCTAGGGTAGATATCATCATACCACCTATGTCCACCATTTTGCCCTGGCCAGCAGTACCAAGAGTGCGCACTACCATGCCAAGAATGCTCTCAATATGCAAAAAATCCTCACCAATGTACCAGTTTCAACTTTGCGCCAAGGGTGGACACCATCGGGCAATTGATACCCTCTTTGCCAAGATTAGCCAACAACATCCCTAATACAGCATTTGTCTGGGGTGAATGCAATAATACCAAAGATGACCTTGTCTACCAAGAATGAACGCCTATATGTCAGGCACACTCACAAGCAAACACGGGTGCAGACATGCTCTCACGCACACAACATAGGAATGTATTTAATAACTTACCTTGCTTCCACTGAGCACCTCTACGGATTCCTTCTGCTCAGTGCCACACTTCTTCATTGCATTCATCTGGCTCAGTCCAGAAATACAGGATCTGTGCCCCTGCTCTCCGACAGCAACTTACTGATGCAAAGAAAAGCTCCACGCAAGCATCTAATTTTTACCAAGAGAGTTCATCTGTGTAATACCCTCTGGGGCTACTGACAAACTACCAATGCTGATATGAAGGATAATTTCGACCTGTGCCAGCCCGGGAAAGTCCTGCACATTGCTCTTTCAAAAAATGGGTGGATTGCAATTCTTTTCTTTGGCACAACTTTGTCCACTAGGATGTAGACAGCTGAGGAGCATCAAACACCTGATTGTCACCGAGGTGTCGCTTCACCTTTTGCAACACTTCAGAAAATGAGGATTCCTGGGCCTCGTCGTTCTCGGCTTCAGGAGACACCTTGCGTAGCAGACAGCAAGGAGCATTGGTCGGTACTGAGAGAGAAACGAAACATGGGTAAGAGTCTGGTGACCTGACCTGAAGACAGACTAAACCCGGGAGGCCACTCGCTGCACCTGGGCTTTGGGGAGGTGGAGCCACACCAGGTATGGGGACATGGACCCCCTGCTTTCTGACTTGACCATAATTCTCAATGGTCCATACCATTCTCACCTCACCCACACATTTGAAGTGCTGGGATCCCCCACTCTTCTCGCCACCGCCCCCCTTGCTGCTGGTCCTCAATGCCACCATACTGCACAGCCATGCATTGCCACCCTAACTTTAATATTCGATTTCTTACCTGACACAAAACAACCACAACTTAACAAGTAACAGGAAACATATTGACAGCGCGTATTTAGAGGGAAAGAGGGAAGAGCTTGTGTGGGTTTTCGCTCTTAGTAGGCAGCCGAGGCATCTGTCTTCAAGTGTGGTCACCTTCGCTTGTTAGGTCAGGGATCTGAAAGGGGGGCGAAGTGGTAATAACCCTGAAACCTTTGTGGGAAACCTAAAGTTACACACAAAACCTACAAAAGTAAGCAGGGCAGCACTTCCTACATGATGGGAAGGGCTAGTGTGCAATCTCCTCTAACAGGCTTCGCACCAACATTATTTTATATTAATAGAGTGAGAGATATTTGCACAAGATTACACAAGCCCCCAAAAGCCCAGATACTGCGTAGGGCTGGATTTTTTGCATTTATTGCACTTGAAATGTGCATACTTCAAGTTTAATTTTTAATAGGCCAGGTCTGATACCTAGAGAGGATACCCAAAATATGATGTGACATTGTGAAGAGGTGCAATTTACTGCTATGTGCCGGGTGTCTGATCTATAGGTGGAGTTGTTACTAGAACGTGGGACCTGAACAGCAACTCATCTGTTGACGCATCTCATGAATGTAGAACTGGGATGGGTGGAGTAAAGGGCATGCATTGATGGAATGTGTCATATGGGTACGGACAGGGGGTCTAGAAATGCATTCTTGGACTCTTGAAGCCAGTGCACTTATTCCACAGTCTTCCTGGAACATAGCCTTTTTAGAGACCAGGTTGGTGATTGATAGTACTACACGTAGGACCGTAGGCCGCATACTTTCACATACTCGCGTTAACCTTTATCAAGCTTACTTTGGTTCTCGACAACGGTGTATGCCAGTGGTTCCCAACCTGTGGCCCGCGGACTGCGAAGCCTTCTCAGGGGGTTCGTGACTGCATAGAAAATTAAAAAATATTAATAAATATCGACAAATTAGGTCCCTAGCTTCCAGTAATGACTCAGTGGGTGGTCCCCGGATTCCAATGATGATTCAGTGGGGGTCCCTGGGGTCCATTGATGATAAAGTGGGGGTCCATAGAAGTGAAAAGGTTGGGAACCACTGGTGTATGCCTTTCCCTCTAAACTGGGGGGCAGGGAACTCATCGTATTAATGTATGTTGATGATTTGGTCCTACTGAACCAACCACTGGTATGTGTCCAGAGACCAATCACAAGCCTGTGGATCAAAAACAAGGAACATTTTCTCAATATAAATATGACTAAAAAAATAATCCTGACAATTGGCAGAACAAAATGGACCAATGGATTGGACAGAAAGTCATTAAACTAAATTCTGCGACTATCTGTGAATGGATTTCACGTTGATCTTGGACTGGTCTTTGCAATGTGACTCAATCTGAAAAATCAGACTGTAACCTCTGGGAATAACGTTTTGACAACTAGTGAACGTACTTTTCAGCCAATGCTGAAAGTGTTTGACTCTAGTACTATTAATGTTTAATGTGCAGTGCAAACTCTTATGTGGGCACAATTTATAACAAATTAGGACCCAGATTTACTAAGGCTTTACTATCTACCAAAAAGGTGTTGTGGACTCGAAATGTGGCCTTTTCATAGTGACAAAAATCACTTTGCACTACTTCGGGTCACCATGGGTCAAGTAGAAGTTCCTGAGGCAGATCAGTGCAAATACCCATAGGTTTTTGTCAGGATGCAAGGCTGGAGGTGGTGCTGTCATGTCAGGTTTGAGTGAGAGGGAACAATACACGACTGCCATCAAAGTGAAGGGTCTTTCAACAAAGGAAAGTCTTGCAGTCAGTTTGGAGTTTGGACACTGACTGGATTGAGGCTGTAGATGCATTGAGAACGCGCAACACAGTAAGCCTTGGACTCTCCAGCGTCCAGAGAAACAGTGTCTATCTTTATATTTTTTAGCTATACATTCCCTTGTGGTGCTTGTCATCTTTGCTAAGCAATTAGGGGCAGATTTACAAGAAAGTGGTTCATCCCCCTACCGCCACCTAACAATACCATATTTGCGTCATATTTATAATACGGCACACCACGGCAGTCTTTAGCACAATAGCATAAGAACTTTTGATGCTATTGTGGCGCTTTGCTGCACTAGCGTAAACATTTTTTACGCTTGTGCAGCAAAGCACTGGGAGGCCCATAGGTTAATATGGGTGCATCATTTTAACACCTACTCTGAGCAAGCACTAAAGAAGACGAAAAAATGGCGTAGGGAAATGTTGTACATTTCACTGCGCCATTTTTTCAGGCCTCCCTGCTTGGGAACGCCGCCCTTGCATACATTATGGCTGACGGAGGCATAATATGGCGCAAGGGTTTACAAAGTGGCGCAACAAATGCATTACGCCACTTTGTAAATACGGCACAGGGAAATTGCCTCCTTAACATCACATTAGCATGAAAAAATTGAGCTAGTGTGGAGCAAGGAGGCGCAAGGGGCTTGTAAATGTGCCCCTTTATGTGACAGTGTTGCTGCAACCGGACCACTCTACATGGATGTTGTTTTTGAAACATCAGTTCATCCGGATCTCTAAGAACTGAGCTGTCGATATTTTGGCTCTCAGCTAAGTATCTTGAAATTATGCGAATAGAAAGCACACCTTGAACTGTTTTTGCATATTGGTTTAAACACTGAAGCCAGGAGTTTACATGTATTGCAAAGTTCAAGTGATGGAAAGGACATTTTCATACATTAAATAATTGGATGTTAAAGGTGTTCTATTTTTGAATTTACTGAGGTCAAGTAGAAACAATATCGTCCATGAGAGAGTGTAGAGTGCACCGCTTGAGGTAGGAGGAAACTATTCTAACTTAGAGAGGAATGTATATACTTAAAAAACCAAAGGTTTCAGGGATGTTATAGTTAAGTTTACATTTTACATTTAGTCGCACAAAACCATGGACATTCAGCAGTTATATTTATGGTTATCTCAAATAACTATAACTCATGCCCTAAGGTGACTAGGGCATTCACCCTAATGAAAAAGGAGGGGCATCCCTCCTAAGGCTATATTTAGCCCTGGGGACCACCACCTCCCTGGAGTTTTATTACTATATTTTGGAGGGGCTCCGGCCGGAAACCCTTCTATGGGCTTAAGGAAGCCCCGGGGACAACCACCTCCCAGGGCATGATTTTTTTAAATGGAGGGGGTCGCACTGACCCCCTCCTGGGGCTGTTTGAAGCCTGAGTGACCACCACCCCTTGAGACTAAATTAAAAACATTAAACAGGAACAGCACGGACCCCCCCCAGGTCCTGGGGATCACCACATCCCTGGGCCTATAAAAATAGTAAAACTGGAAGGGAGACTACATGGCCACCCTTTCTGAACTAATTACAGGCCCAGGGACCCCACCCCCCAGGGCCCGGTCACGTCTACCTGGGCACCTTTTCCTCACCCTGGGCACACAGTGTGCACTGATGGGGACTGCTGTTGGAGCCTGAAATCCCCGCAGTCCCAGCCAGCTCCCTGCCTCCTAAGGGGGCCTGCATTGCTCCCACACATGGGGAGCTGCAAGAAATGAAGCCTCCTGAGTGCGGGATCAATCTTTCATCTGTTTCCCGCGAGCCCCCCCCCCTTTCAATGTTTTACTTTTAGCCCTGGGGAGGTGGTGGTCCCCAGGACTCTTAAAAGGCACAGGAGGGGGATCCATGCAGCCCCCTCTCCATATTTGTAATCAAGCCTGGGGAGATTGTGGTCCTGGGGCTCACAAGAGCATAATGGAGGGAGGTCTGAACTGACCCCTTCCAATATTCAAAAAAAGCCCTGCGGAGGTGGTGGTCCCTGGGGCTCATAAGAGCCTTAGTGGGGGGGGGAGGGCTGGTGTGCCCTCCTCCTTTTTTTTAATGCAGCATGCCCCTTGATCTTGGCCCACCCAGGGGCTAAAGTGTTAATAAGCACTAGAGACCGTGCCTGTTTTTTTTTTTTTTTTTTTTTTCTTCAGAGATGCGGATCCTCCACAATTTTCAGGGAAAATTTTAAAACAATTTTTTTTTGCCCTGGAGTGGGTGCCTTGGGGAACCCAACACCAAGGCTAGGAGCACCGGGTATTCCTAGCCCCCTTTTCTTTTAGTTTTTTACTTTTTTTCGGGGCTTGGCTGAAGCTGAGTCTTAAAATGGCTGCCAACACTTCCTGGTTGAACTGTTGGCAGCCAAACAGATTTCACCATGAGATCTCTGGGATCCGCGGAGCCTCCACGTAAACAGAGATCTATATTTATTTTTCCTTTGATATCTCAAAACATACTGAACGGATTTACACCAAATAAGAAAAACCACGATCTATACAGTAGGAGTTAGCTTCCTGCTAAATTTGATGTAATTCTGTTCAGCGGTTTGGGCTGTAGTCATGTCTAAAGATGCTATGGGAAAATGTAGTGGGAAAACAAATTTTGGGGCCACCCCTTTTTCTCTGCCCGATTGACGAATTACCTCAAAACTTTCACGATAGTAGCTGACGTGATTGGCACACTAGTTTTGAAACTTTCGTGAAGATTCGTTAACAGTGCCAAAGTTATTGGCAAAACAAAAATGTTTTTCTAATGAAAACTAGTTCCTAACTAGATCTACCTACTGGGGATCACCAGTTCATATTTATTCACTGAAACAAAGGTTAAAGTGACATTATAGTTGAAAATGTCAGTTAAAACATGCTGTTCCGGGCAGCCTTCAGCTGTGCGCAGCAGTAGGTTGGCCGCAGATCCTGGCCTGGCACTCCACCATCAGGCCTAAGGAGTCAGGGTATCCGTACCCTGCTCACATCTCTTTTTATTTTGCCTTTTTGTAGGACTCGGGAATGGCTTCAGAGTCCTAAGATGGCTTTTCACACATTGTTGTTGATACAGTGGCTGCCAATCCGATCTCAGCAGGAGACCTTTTGAGTCGGCAGAACTTCTGTGGTGTGAAATATACGAATCACAAAAAGCGAGCTTTCTGGACCAAGGTCTAACTTTCTGCCAAATTTGTTAAACCTGTTCAGCGGTTTGGGCTGTAGCTGTGTGTGAAGATCTTATAAGGATTTGAATGGAGAAAATGTGTTCTGGAACCCTCCCTTTTTCTCGGCTTCCACTTGGAGGACCCCCCTGCAACTTTTCAGGAAGGAGCTAAGGTGAAAAAAAAGTATTTGGAAAGTTTTGTGAAAATACATCTCCAAAGATATATGCAAACCAAAAACAAATATTTTCCTATGGAAATATGATCCTCACTATAACTACCCAGTGGCGACTACTATAATATATAGGCATTGTGACGTCAGAACTTAACTGTGACAATTTGTAGTAGTCAAGTTCTGACGTCTTTTCTTTATAATCATTGACTGTGTGTGATTAGAGATTAGCGTTCTTTACACAGATATTACCCCCAGTTATACCATTTTACTATTGCAAGTTATGTGCAGTGTTCCAATGACAAGTTACTTAGGCCCATATTTATACTTTTTTAGCGCCGCATTTGTAATTTTTTTACACAGAAGCGGCGTAAAGTTACAAAATGCAATTGTAAGTTTGCGCTGCTTTTGCGTCAAAAAGCGGTGCAAATGCGTCGCTAAAGAAGTGTAAATATGGGCCTTAATGTGTATCTTTGGCTTGTAAAGATCTAATACAACCTGCAACCTGCTTCGAACCCAAAAGTGACGAGGCTGAGGAGTCCTGTGCCCTTGTTTTTTCTTATACTTTCCGTTCGATCCTGCAGTCAGAACAAAACCTGACAGCTTGCTGTAATGCCTCCTCCACTAAGATAGTCACACCAAGGCCCATGTTTGTACTTTTTTGTGCCACATTTGCGTCATTTTTTTACGGAAAAGTGGCGCAAACATATTTGTTAGTTTGCGCCGCTTTTGCATCAAAAAAGTGACGCAAATGTGGCGCAAAAAAAGTATAAATATGGGCCCAAGTTTTGCGTCGAAAACTACTGTCTCTTGAAGCAGGGGCAACAATGGGAAATGTGAATTAGGACCAGATTTACAGTGGGCAAACCCTGAACCCCTAGAGGTTTTTGTGCACTGGGAAAAGACAAACTAAGAGCACGTGTTGAGGGCAGCATCCCCAGCACCAACGGCTCCCAAAGTCCAGTAGTATAATGTCACTTTGGTGCTCTGGGGAGCTGCAACCCAGACGCCATAGGTAAGGCAGTGTCCTAACAGACCACCATATATTTATTTACAAGGATTAACATCCATATATATTCACATAACCAGACGATGAACACTGTGCACTACACAACACATTGGTCTTAAAGTTCCAAGAGTAAGGTCTATGCAATTCATTGCACTTTTAGTTGTAATGTCCCAGATACATCTGAGTTAAAGACAGTAACATCAGAGGCCAGATACGATTGATAGGATTATCATTTTAGTGCACAGGGTCCTTTGCCCACTGAAATCCATGATGCAAGGCAGGTATGTTGATATCGTGTGGTGCCCAGCACATAAGGTACTATGACGTCGTTACCTCATTTTCCTGGTCTGCAAAGTAACTCAGCCCACACATTTTAGGATTCAGAAACTTAATCTCTTTTCACTAATGCCTGTGAAAATTGAAAGGTGCTTTGGTCATAAGCTTGTTAAAGGTTAGTTTTAACCTCCTTTGCTTGTATTTAATACAAGTAATTGTGTGCGTGCCTCATTTGCAAGGAAATTGAGATTCCTTGAAAATTGCTGTCCAACCAGATGGCGTTTTATTGAATCCAGTTGTTCGCCGGCTCACACTATGATGCGGAGGAATATTTACACTCACCACTAGAGGGCAGCGAACTCCTATTTAAAATAGACTCCATATGAGAAGCTCCTGAAACTCCACACTTATACAGTGAGACTGTGTTATTGTTTTATTTAACTAACACACATTAGACATGGATACTCGAACACTAACACGGCAGGATGTGTTGCTCTGTAATGTCTCTTCTTAGACTGCGCTTTCCCTCTGCGTTTGTAGTCTTGGCTTTCGATGCTCGGCAGCCGACGAGCAACAGAATTGCGTCTTAATGGAGTCTGTAGGCTGAAGCAGAGAACATTTTTCAGACAGCATCTTGACTAAGCAAATTTGAGTTTTGTAGTTCAGAAACTTTGCCTCACTACCAATGGGTCCCCGACTCTTTCACAATTAAGGACACGCTTAAAGTAAAACTTGTAAGTTCACGCTCCTTCAAAAACACTATGCAGTGTGGCGAAAAGTCTTAAAACTAAACGGGTACATTGCATCCTAAAAGAATTGTTCTTTCTCTATACATAACAAAGCGGGAGGACACTTCCATGTCCAGGAGGGTTAGTTCACACTAGATTTTCAGGATTTCTATGATACATGTAAGTAATATTTTAACATATTCGGAGGTCATCCTGAAAATCTTGTGTGGAAATGACCCCCACGTTTATTTCCACACATGACGCCCTCACTTCATGCTTCCTACATCATCCGTTCGACCCTCCCTGTTCTCACCTTTCTTTGATAGCTTTTTGGCCTTGTACTTCTTCTTCTGAGATTTCTTCATCACTTTCTTTGTGTGTGGCTTTGGAGTCTTGCTTCGCTTCCGGCTCATGCTACGCATTCGGCTGTACATGCTGTGCCTGCTAAGGTTGGCCCTCATTGTCCCACCGGAGTTGCAGTTGGGCAGGGGTGAGATAGCCTGTGCTTGGGTAAAAGCTGCCAGGCAGAGGCATCTGAGGTCTGCCCAAGGGCTCCTGGGTTATAAGCCTTCAGCGCATTGTGACCTCACGTGACCTCCTCAGCTTTCCTGATGATGTTTTTGCTCACGAGTTAACAGGAATAAATGGCGGGCCTGTATACCTGATACCTCCAGAGGCTGTGTTGGTTGGTCATGAAGCATACGTTTTATTTAATGAGAAATCTCTCGGAATATTGGTGCTTGTTTGCAGCCACAGTGGGGAACAAACTCTTCTCAGGCACATACTTCCATCAATCCCAATGTATATCTTCATACGTATCCCTCTGCTCCTAATCAAGAGATTAGCGAGGAACCCGCTGTACCAGTTTGAGCGGAAGAGTCAATGGACGGATGAAATTGTTTTTTTGAAACTTTGAACTGTGAGTCCCAGGTCGCAAGACAGAATCAGAAATTAATAATAGAAAGATTGTATCATGAGCTAGCTCTGGGGTGGGGGCCAAGGTGTGATAAAACTTGGTTACAAAGACAAAGAAGAACAATACAAAGTCGCAATGAAAATATGAAAGGCAAATGGAGTGAGAGTGATAAGGGAAACATAAAACAAAGAAAGAAAAAGGATGAAAATAGAGCAGAAAGCAAAGAATGTAAGAAATGGAAAACATGGAAGGCATGAATGAAACATGAAAAATATGAAAGAAGGACCTTCCTCAAAAGAGTCTCGATCACATGGTTCAATCACTTTGACAGTCATTTAGTTCAAAGTGGAAGGCATTTTAAGTTTTCTGGCTATTCCGTTGCTCCTAACCTCTTAATCACACATCCCCATTTTATTGACCTGTTGCAAAATGTATTTCCTCAAAAAAGTCAAGAAGCAAATGATTAAGAAGAGCTATTTGGGTCCTCTAAGAAAATCTGTCAACCAAGGATGTAGATATTGCTAGCTCAGAGATAGTAATCAAAGAATTATTTACTAAAAAAAAATATAAAAAGATGCAACTTGAAAACAAGCTTTCCTTTAAATCTTCCTTATTACAATCATTGCAATATGAACAAGAAAATTACAATAGGCAGGGAGGAACTTGTAGTTCCCTAGCCAGGGAATTTGTGAGAAATTGGGTTGTTGGTTGAGAGGGTTGAAACCCTCCTCAGGCAACAGCCACAATCCTTGTCTGGGTAAATAACAAAAAGATATTACATTAATTTGTGCTCAACCCTCTGGTCGCTTGGCACAAAAGCAGGCAGGCTTAAGTATTTATGTAGCACTTATACAGTAATAAAGTGAAAACACAACATATGGAGAATCCCACACGGATTTAGAAAAATAGAGTAAAATGTAATTGATTCTTTAACACCATACAACAGAAATCCAATCTGTAGAACGGGAGATATGCAATTTTAAAGATTTAGGTAAAAACAGCACCTAGAAGCACAAAGCGCCAACTGTGGTTATTGGGTTGTGCCGAACTAGGACAAAGTCACAAGTTTAAGCCAACCATGATGGAGTGCAGACCGGATACAGGGACCAAGTTTGGCCCTCTGAGAATTGTCCTTTATGTCTTCTATGTGGGGTGTTGTGCAGGCCAGCATTGGTTCCGATGAGTGATGTGGGGTTCTGTGTAGAGTTGTGTTGTGCTGTATCGGTTCTGATGGAGACCACAGCTGGGCTGGCAGAGTACCTTTATCCCCTTTCCCAAGGGTCCAGGACTGGGGAGGCACCACTTGGTGGTTAGGTCTCACAGTGGGCAGAGTCCAGCTGCAGGGTTCAAGGATGTTGGAGCCCTTGAAGTCACTCTGGTGTTCCCTGGTTTATGCTGCATGTGAAGTCCTTCTTTTTCAGGTAGCAGAGCAGTCCTTCTTGCAAGCATAGCAGCAGAGCAGTCCTTCTTGCAGCAGAGCAGCTGGGGTCCCTCTTGCAGTAGAACACAGGATAGCTGCTCCAGAATTGATCTGAAGAGTTGGGTGTGAGGGGGAAATATCTGTACATGATGCCCAATTTGAAGTGGAAGAAGCATCTGGAGATTTCCCTATGCACGAGTGTCTGGAATTTCCTGCCTCCCTGTCCTTGGCCCAGTCTGTCCAGTAAGGGGGGGAGGGGTCAATAGGTAAGTGTGAAGTCCTTCTTGAGTGTGCTGGGCACTTCTTTTGTAATGCAAGTGTGGTAGGTGACTCCTCCATTCCCTTATTAAGCCAGGATGGACCATCCTGTCAACACCCAATCCTATATTGTGATACTGTCTGGGAGGAATACACAAAGGCCAACTGCCAACTACAATTAGTCATGTGACCCAGAAACAGGCTGCAGGCACCAAGAAGGTGAAGAAAAAGCCACCTTTCTAAAAGTCGCATTTTGAGAATTGTAGCTTAAAATCTGACTTTAACATTAAAGTGGGTTTTACAAGTCCTCGGACCCGGAACATGACCTTGCTACCTGCTCCCTATGAAGAGTTATCACTTATTAAATGTAATAAGGTAACCCAATGTTATCCTATCAGAATGGTAGGCCTTGCAGTAGTGAAAAACAAATTTGCAAGTTTTTCATTCCCAGGACATGTAAAACTTAAAAATACATGTCCAACTTTTTAAATACAATGCATCCTGCCCTATGGGCTGTTTGGAGCCCACCCCATGGGTGACTTATATTTATTAAACAGGGTGGTTTAGGGGTGGCAAAAGGTTTTTTTTCCTGGTCTAAATGGCAGTTTACAACTGCTCACACAGGCTGAGACGTGTTGAAAAGACTACTTAAGTGGGTGGCACAGGTAGAGCAAAAGGGCAACTAGTAGCATTTAATTTTAATTTACTGGCCCTGGGTACATGAAGTACCACTTTACTAGGGTCTTACAAAGAAATGAAATGTGCCAAATGTGTGTAAGGCAATTTTAGCATGTTTAAACGAGAGCGCGTAAGCACTGGTTAGAAGTGGTGATGTGCACAATATGCTAAAAGCTAGCAAAAACAAGTTCAGAAAACAAGAGGGTGAAGGTTGGGGATGACCTTGCAGAGAGGGTCAAGTCCAACAGAATTTCTTCAATCCCTACTAGGTAACTCCAAAAGAAGTAGGAAAACTCCAGAATACCTAAAGCATCAATCTGCGCAAGGGAGTCGCTTTACAGCTAAGGACATGACAATCAAAGAAACCTCAATTTCATCTAGTGTGTTAGAGATGGTATATGAATCCTTTGTTAAGCGCATGACAACAGCTGCTGTAAAAAAGTGTTTGGGTCTCACTCTCGCATAAAAAAGCCCTCTTAAACCCTGAGCCCAGGCAAGGGTTCCATATAGCCAAAGACCTATTCTCATGAAGGTTACTAAAATGTTAGTAATGATATACCTGGGTGGGTTGCAGGACTTCTCACCATGGGACCATCAATGCTCCATCTAAAAAAATTAAAAAGGGCCTTTAGGTGTGAACTGGCGTATCGGAGTCTCTCATAGAATTAGTCCAAGGCTATCAATTAAACAAACACATGAAAACATTTCAAAGTTATCATCCTCATCTGTTTATTCAAAAATAGTATTATTAAAGAAAGCAAAAACTACTTAATTATTCCAACAAAAATCAGCATAATTGTGAGTATCTAAATATCTTAGGTCTTCAACCTTATCTATACTGAGAGCTACTTGTGCACAAAGACAATCATCTCGAGCTACTAACAAATGTTATCACTGTACAATATTGACCACATAACACACTAGTAAGCACCCAAGCATTTGAAGTGGGGTTACCAACAGAAATGTCAGGAAATGTAGTCAGTATGGAGTGCCTCCACATTAAAAAAAATAATACCCATTCTACCTTCTTCTCTGGCACAAAGGAAATAACTACAACAGTATTTTTACCTAGCTCAGCTGCCACGGTATCCGGCTGGTCTGATCAGGACTCTGGTTGGGACACCCCTTGAGGTCACCAAATATCCTAACGAAGTAGTATACTGGGGAAGAAGAGCAGCTAAAGGCATACACGGAAAGGACAGCTATGGACAGACACAGGAAACAGGAAAGTAAAAGCAGAGCAACCCTTGTGTGAACAAATAGGAAACGGATTACTAGTGGACAAACACGCTGGGGTTGTACACAGAGTAAGGCGCAGAACCTCCCACATTGACAGGGAATGTCAATGCCTCTGTGCAGTTTGCTCTTACAGATAGTCACCCTGCCAGCCCCATAGAAAGGAGGCAGCAGAAGTGATTCAAGGCAGGAGCAGGGCAGAGAAACGGAGCAGGATCTGGAAGAAACAAACAGGTACAAGGCTATGAGATAGGGAGCAGACTCTGGCAGGAACAATCAGGAGCAGGGCAGAGAAACAGGAAACAGGATCAAGCTGGAACAGAACAGGAACAAAACTGGAACACCACCCGACAAATGGTCTGTAACACAAAAGAATTGAAGTCCAATGCACGACGGGGATCTTGAGGAAATGGCTGCTTATAAGCAGTTCCAAGCAGGGCTGCACAGGAGAGGTCTCAGGTGTGTGTAGTTTCAGACACTTGCAAGTCCTGGAGTAGAGGCTCCAGTGAAAAGGAGCAACTGGACTTCTCCCATAGAAACAATGGGAAACAGAATCCGGGCTTTCCTGACTACCAGGCTGTGCATTATGGGATTTGCAGTCCCAGGAAGCAAATGTAGTACTACACAAGTGTACCATGGAGAAAAGAGAAACAAACAGGAGTCAGCAAGGGACTCTAGATAAGTGTTTAAGGTGATTCCCAGGCTCCCGACAGTCCCCATACAGCGCCCCCTAGAAATGGGACGACAGAGTCGTAATATCAGCTTGTATTACCATTCACCAATCAGCTTTCAATGTGTGTTGGAAATGCAACAGTTTCATCTGCCAACATGCTAGTTTCTGAAAGCGAACATTTTCAAATACCTCCTTCATTTTCGGTAAACGTAATTTTCCAACCTTCTTTCCTGAAAGAAACACAATATTAGCCTTCAAATAATTTTAGCAAATAAGCAGTCTCCAAATATGAGCTTGTCATTTTCATTAAGTACTTACATGTACAAATACCTCACATGGACAGAATCTGCCTCAGATATCAAGGCTTTACGTTCACATGCCATGAATGCATACAATAATACCAACGATGCCTATAATATGCAGTATACTCCCGATTATATCAGAGACTCCACTGTGCCAAGACTGGACACTAACAGCGGGATGTTCATAAAACGTCAATAATGGCCATTATTATGTTCTGGGCAGCAACCATTATGTCAGGAGTGGCCACAATTCTGCCAAGTCATGCTCACAAAATCTCAGTGATTTCTGCCGATATGCAAAACTGTAGCAAGAATGCCCAAACTATGTCAAGGATGACAGTACCTCTACTGTGCTAGGAATTAACATAATTGTGCCAGATATGAACCCGGTACGATGGGGGGCAACATACACTTTTGGTGGTCCTTGACATCAGGCATAGCGTCCAGGGAGCAACACTGTTTATCAGGGAGAAACATAATGGTAAACACTCAGACAAACACATATATGCACACATGCATGCACACAGAAGGATGCATGTCAGTGTGGCTCGGAAGTGGACCTTCAGTCTAGAGCCAATGCCTGCTCTCCTAAACTCCTGGCTAATCAAACATTCAACTCATACACTTTTTCTCTGGCTTTTGCTGACTCAATCTAATGTGTTTAATTCTCTTGTAGATACATGTGGTCATGTTGCTGGTCCCGTAGGCGGAGACAGTTTGTGTTTGTGTCTTAACATGAGGCCCTTCCATATGGTTTGTGTGGCTTCCACACTAAGAGTTTTGATGATGAGTTTTGAGATGAGAAGCTGTCTTCTTTAACATGCATAAACCCACTGAATGGTGTACTGGGCTAAACTCCATTTTGGGGAGCTACTTCAAGGGTGCTGGAAAGCTAAGAGTAGCTCCTAAGCTACTCAACCCATGATCTAAATAGATCTGCAAATAGTTTGACAGATTGATTGTTTAAATAAAAGAGCAAAAGATCTGGTTCTCCTCCAAACATAACACATTATTTATAATGATGTAGAGGCAGAGGATGCATGCATTTCATAGAATGACAATAATTAGAAGGGTTGGATTGAAAATGTTTTATTAGTGATAACCAGTTAGTCTATTAGTTCTTACAACACCCCGAGTAACTCCTACTTACTAAAACATCTTATTGAGTAAATCTGTATGTACTTAATTAAGATGACGTCATACATTATGAAACACAGGAATACAATAGCTTGTCCAACTCCAGCAGAGCTCAGCTAAGCAATCTTGAACCTTGTAACAGAAACAACATCGTCCCTCCGGAGGGAACAATGAATAATATACAATTGTATTAAGACAAACCATGGCTGACTCTGTATTTAAACTGATTTTCTGAAATACAAATAGACATATGTATGTGGAACACTTGTACACCTAAAATAAACATTGCGCTGTTCTACATCATTTCATGAATGATTTTCAATGCAGACTGGTGCGGACTAGTTATGTTAATTGAAGCATGCCTAAATTATTAATTATTTCAAGCAAATTGAAACTCCTTTACAGGACATTCAGTACCATGTACTGTACTCTGCTGCCTGTTCTACTGTGACTTTTCTGCCTTATGTCTTTTTTCCTTACAGTTCCCTTGTTCCCTAATCTCCACCTATCTTTTGTTTAAAAGTCACTCTTTATTCAAGCTATGTTTAGGGAACATCAGGGGGTCATACTGGGAAGGGTGACCTGGATGTTAAGCTATGTTCGCCCTTTGTGTTCCAACTTCCTATTGTGTCACTCTCTTTTTTGTCTTTTTCAACTCTTATTTTTAAAATGTCCCTTTGTGCACATTGATACAGAGAGGACAGGAGAGTATACAGAGAGGAGAGGAGCTAAACCCAGCTGATGCATGCTTTCCTTCCTATGGAACACTCTCTCCCGACGGACGTCTGGTAACCAAAGCTGATCTGCTGTGCAAAGCTATGCAATCCACTGAGTCCCAAGAAACTCTGGAGGCAAGTTAGGTACTCCATGCTCTCATAGAGTAGTCCATATTAGTAGTCTTTAGCTTGTTAGGCTTCAAGGAACATTCTAATTATGTTAGAACAGTTCATTTTGTTCTCGCTGCTAGCAACATGCAGAAGTGCTGGTTTAAATATATTCTGTGTGGTTATTACTTATTTACTAAGCAACAGGATGAGACTGTAGAAATAAACACTTTAAAAACATATAGGGCCTCATTTACAAGAAACTGGCGCTTTGTGATCAATGCACCAGTTTTCTTGAGCTGCCCTATATGCCCCCCTAACAATGTAATGGGAGGGCTGTATTTACCAAAGAGTGCTCCATGGCGCACAGTGTCCACAACTGCATGAGAAATTCTGATGCAGCTGTGACGCTAAACCTTAGCATTGCTTGACTAGCATAAATTCTTTTGACTCTAGTCCAGCAATGCCAAAGGACCCCCATTGAAAACAGCACAGCATCACTTTAGAATGGTGCAGTGAAATCTTGTACATTTCACTGAGCCATTAGTGTTGGGCTTTTTGCTGGGGAATGCCTACCTTGCATGCATTGTACCTGACACATAATGTGGTGCAAGACTTTACAAACGGGCGCAATGGTACCATTGCACCATTTTGTAAATGTTGCGCTGTGTGGGGGACTGTTTGCGCTGCCATAACATAAAAAAATAAAGCTACAGTGGTGCAAAATCCTTGTAAATGAGGCCCATAGTGTCTTGGTGCATTTCTTGAATCTGCTATTTTAAAGGAACAAAATTGGGTTTGATTTACCACTGCATCCCTGACCACTTTACAGGACTGTTAGAAAGCCAGAATACACACACACCGCACCAGCAGGTATGCTCAATGGGTTGTTGTGTGGCTACAATAACATGGAATTAATAACATGGACTTCTCAGCTCAAGCAATGGTGCACTGAGCTCAGTCTATTCACCATTGGGTGGGAAATACAAACCCTGTATACCTCCACTAAAACATCATCCAATATTTCATCTTGTTTATGAAATAATGTCTCCCAGTTTTCATCACATTTGTAGAATATTTACTTGATAAAATGACATGATCTCCTATGACATAGAGAATCGGGATTCCATAGCTATGCAGACTGCACACTGCTTTTCTTCCACTTTTTGGGAATAAAGAATCAGAGCTGACCACAACACAGCTGTGTAGGCATGGATTCATTTACTTTGAACCTGAATAAAACAAAATGATCATGGGTCTTAAGATAGGTCGGAATAAGCCGCCCACTTCATATAATGTTTCTCTTTCAAAGGGTACAAGAAGCCAACTCAGTCTAAACTCAAGAGGGCAGGGGAGAAACTGTACCCAGTACACTCAATGGATCATTAAATAATTAGGGGGGCACAAAGCTGTAATTGGTATCTTAAACATCTTTGAATACTCCAATATTACGGACAATACATGACTCAAGATTCGATTGCTGTAAGACAACGAGTAATTAGTTGTGTGGCCTGCACAAGTAATGGGTCCACATTTGTCCTCCACTGGGAATCAAACACCCCACTGCAATGCTTGACTCTCCAAGGGTAGAGAAGCGGAGCAGTCCAAGGCCTACTGAAGGGAGGTGGTGTGGGCTACTGCACGATTCACAGATACACAATAAAACTCAATAAATAATTGTCCAATCTATGCTTTTTCTTTTGAAAAAGGGAAGCGTACATTTATTATATACACACCACTCAGTACTATGCAGCAATTTACAAATGTACATGTTGATGTAAATACTTCTTGATGACATTGTGCAATCACTCTTACCCCTCCCTAAGGGAGATCTAGATCAACAAATCACATGTCAAAACATTCACTTGTATGAAAATGCAAAAACTGACTGTAACTTTAAATGAAACCACTTAATATTGGCAATGAAACATATATACTTTTGAAAATGAGTGGCTGTCAGCGTCATTACTTCATTAAAACAATCACAAGAGAAAATGTCTATGTATGTCTCGGTGATTTGTGTTCTCAACATAACTTTTAGCATGTTTAACACAATTAAATCATAGCGCCTAAAGGGCATTGCATTTATAATCACAACACTATCAGTTACAGACCTTCACATCTAGAGGGTGTTGTGCAGCATGAACTCCTAATAACCTTTAGCAGGAAGTATGCACTTTAAACATAACCCCTAAAGGGCATCACATTTATAATCAAGCGCAATTACTCCCTTTCACCCCTAGAGGGTGTTTGCAGCATGCACTTATAATACCTTTGTGCGACCCTTAAGGGTATGCCCAAGCAACCCCACTATACCTGGTCCAAAAATACTGCGTTTATATAAAATGGTATATAGTGGGGAAAATTGGTGTAAAATGAGGCCACACAAGTGAGTTTATCTGTTGCTCACTGGCGTATATTAGAAATTACTTTGAAGACATGTAAGCATGGTCAGATATAAAAGAATTGCCCATGAGGTAGTTGGATATATGTCTTGAAAGTTCTTCTGGTTTATGCTCAGAAAGAACAGGATGATCCAGGAACATTGCTTAACTCCCAGGAACTGTGGTTCTGACCTGTTGGAGCATATTGTTGTGCATAAACCAAGTGAGGACACAAATTTCTGACTGTTCCATGGCGTACGCGGTTTATATCCGACCAGGCTTACACGTCATCCATATGCCCTGATAAGGCCTGGAATCTAGGGGCTGAAACGCATCAACATTTACTTTGGAAGAGCCACCCAGATCTAAAAATGAAATTGGAAGCAATAACATGGGACATACATTTTTTAGATATACTATAGGACAGTTTTGTCCTATATGTGATGTCCAAAAGGACTACCTCCTACAAGTACTGCATTTATAAAACAAAAATGCAGCCACATATAAATAGCCAGAAGACTAAACAAAAATGTAATTTATTGTTTTATTTTAATGTCGCTCATTTTATTTGTCTTCTACATTCGTGTTTGTGATGTATAAACAATTTGTAACCTCATATGTTTGCACGTCTATGAAATACAAGCAACTTGTAACAGACGGTACTAAGAATGTGGATTATACATTCTCTAAGGTGTTTTTGGTGAAGATATTTTCAAAGTAATTTCTGATATACGCCAGTGAGCAATTGATACGCTCACTTGTATGGCCTAATTTTACACCAATTATTTCCCGCTATATACCATTTTATACTCGTATTAAACTTTGGTATGAAATAATGCAATTTAAACATAAACCCTAAAGGGCAGTACATTTATAATTACAAGAGGTGCACTTGCACAGCATAAAACTCATGTTGAACAACTTATGCCACAGATACTGCAGCCAAAGACGTTGTCCCTAAAAAGCATAGCACTCCCAGCTGTTGAACATACTCTCCGGCCTGAGGAGTGCTTGAAAAATACCAGGAAAATCCTAGCAGGATATTCTTTTGGAGCCCAACCCAACTTAGAGTGGGAACTCCTAAAATCTTTTGACGGGGAGGCTGCACTGCTTCTGCAGTTCTCCCCACACTTCTTGACCTCGTTGGTGGTGACCCCATCATCCTGGGGGCACCACAAGGGGAGAAACAAGGCAAACACAGGCTAAAATAGAGAAGCCCCACAGGGCATTATGGGGTGCTCCTCATGTTTGCAGTGAATATCTAATTAGCGGCTCTCCATCCATGCCAGGGAATGCTGCATCTTCTTTTCTTTGTGGCCGTGTCTTTTGCTTGCAGCCCCGCACCTCACCTTCTCTTCTCTAAGGTGCCTGGTCCCACCTGGGCACTCTGCATGCAGAATCTCTCATTGGGGATCAGCTTGGGGAGCCCTCCCCCTCATCTCCCCACTGGCTCACCTCACCAGCAGCACTCCAGTGTGCTGCAGTGGGAGCCGGCAGCATTTCTTCTGGCCTACCCCCTCCTGTAGGCAGGTGCGTAAGCTGTGGTTGGCCTCCCGTTCCTCCCAGTCACAGGTGTGGAGAGCAGAGTGGGCTTGCCATGCAGGTTGAGTAGTCCTCCCCCTCTCTATTTGGCATTGGGGCCCAGGGATAGGGGCTGACTTTGTTCCCTCTTTGATACTGCCTCTGGAGATAAAGTTAATTAACCCAGCCCAGGAGGATGACGAAAGGCCTGTCCTCTGATCCTGAGCTGAGTGAGAGAAATATGACATTCCTGGATGATCCACAAGCTGCACAGGTATGTCTTTGGACTTTGCAGAGTTGTTCTTTTCACAGAGGTTACACTGTGAATTGGTACAACTCTTGTGTCTGTAGACCATTGGAAGCGGAGATGCACTCTAGGCATAATTTCCCATAAGTATATAATGGAGTGTCATTGCAGACAAGACAGTAAACCATAGTGACTTTTACTATATGTGTACAGCAACATTATAAAGCCTATCCCAGATCAATACCCAACCCTGCAGAGTCCCTTCTGCACCAGGCTACCTGTGTGCAGTTCCTGGGCTGTGCCCAATAGGAGTCTCCCAAGCACAGCCTTCACACACGTGTGCACATGTGTAACCAGCAATGTGCCTCTTATCCTTGCTGTGCCGCTGAAGCCTTATGGTAAATGGCGGACACAACCTATTTGCCATGGGTTTAATGACTGTGGGTGTGTCACAGGTTATGAAGCTCCACCACAGAAAAAAGGTCTAAAACCAGGTGATCAAAAAGCGAAAAATCCAGGCAGATTAGATAGGCAGAACCCATCTTCCTACAATTACTGTAACCTTTTTACAGTAAGCCTAATGGAAAAATTGCTGAAAAGACTGCAGCATGAAGAATTTTGCTGCTAGGAAGGTCACTATGATCCCCCAAAAATGCATAATGAACAAATGCTGCAGAGGATGCATTAATGTCAGTTGTACAATTTAAAACTCAAAGCAGCCACAGGAAATAGAGCTGCATTATCTCTGGTTAGGGACTTGATGGTCCTAATAATGTTTACACATTCGGACATGTCTTTTATTATTCCCCCTCGCCCTCAAGAGGTTACTGACTTCCATGTATTTCCAGAAAGTCATATCAATGACCACTTAGTGACACTCCAAGACCAGGTTTGTGAACCCATACAGTATGCAATCCTGTAACTACTCATATGTACCTGCTGTGCTGCCATTACATATGTGTATATCTTTATGAAGGGGATCTGGTTCAATTTTGTGATCATCCCTGTTTTGCCAGACCTGGATCTTTGTTGTGTGCCTGTTACTGTGTACATTCTCATTCCAATAGAGAGGTTCTGACTAAGTTGTTAGTGAGGCGAGTCCTAGAAAGCAAGCCTAAGATGTGCTTCCTTGATACTTACCTTAGGGTTATTTTAAGATCTTTAATGGCTTGTCTTTCATTTTTTGAATGTTTGCATGGTAAGTACTTCTTTTTTTAAAACATATTTTAGATGTTCTGTTTCCAGGTCCTTAAGTGTTGCTTTGCAAAGTAAGTCTATACATTTCCCATGTGGTAACAGGGGTTAAGGTGAATTTGGTTTGTATGTTAGTGCTTAATGAAAAGGTGGTGTTCTTTCCTAGTGTGTGTCCTTTTTTCTCCTTACCTTGACCTCTATGGCACTTTTTACATAAATGGATGCTATTTCCTTAGTTTAAGCTGATTTCATTTCTGATCCCAGCACCCATCTAAAACTACAAACTGCTTCCTCCAGTAGCTTGTTGGCAGACATTAATCTCATCACCTCATGGTTGAAATATCTCAGTTTTGCCGCATTTTCCCATGGTATGGAAGCAGACCATGTTGGACAACAGTCACATTTCTCAATTTCCCTTCAGTAATCGTCACTACCCATTGCCTCCTACTGGTAGCTCTGATTTTACTCTAGTGACCATAAATTTTGTATCTCCATCTAAGACGGGCACAAATATTATTTGTTTACAATTACCTGGATTCCATGCATGACTAAGAGTATCCCAACTAACTCACCTAAAGAACAAGTTACTTCTCTTCAGTAATGACGCTTGCGGTGGACACTCTATCTAACCACAAATTCCTCGCCTTTCGAATAATCCCCCAGCACATGCCTGGATCCAGAAGCTCTTGCACAGTGGCTTGTGGTTTTTTATACAGCTTTGTGTTGACTTCCATTCTACTCTGGAAGTGACGGAGAGGAGCAGATATAGCCACCACTACTATGTCCTGATTTTTCTGAACTCTGCCCACACCTGCTGACACGGATCCCAAAACATAATCAGTGATACCAGTATGCAGATCTCTAAATTTCAGACCTTTTCAGATAGGAAAGAAGATAATTTCAAAGAATGGAGAGGTGGGAGGGCAGTGAGGAATCTGCGATAAGCTAAAGTATCCACCCGAAAGATGATTACTGAAGGTAAATAACTTTTTTTCTGATGGATACTTCTAAAAGCACATTTCTAAACTTTCTAAACTTAAGAAAACATACTAAAGCAGCATCTCCCAAGGTGCAGGGTCTGTGGAAGGAGCTCAGACCAAAAAGTCCTACAGGACTAAAAAAGTGAAATGCCCTTCCTGTTGGTTCTGGTTTTCAAGACATGAGTGCTTCTTGAACGTCCATGTCACAGCCTGACAAATGTCCAGAAAGGGCACTCCATATGCCATAGCACTCATAGCAGCTATGACTGTGATGTAATGAGCCCTCAATCCTACTGGGGGGGTGCTACTTGGCCAGTGTGCGGCAGATCTAAATTCAGAAGACTATCCACATGGACAAAATCCTTCTCTGTATCACCTTGCTATTCTTTACTCCAGAGAATCCCATAAAGAACTGACCGTTTACCTGATAGTCTTTGGCTCAATCTATGCACAAGCTCAAGGCTCTCTTGGAGTCCAACCAACAGGGTCTTGCCTCTTCTTTGATGGAACGAGACACATTGGGAGGGTAATAAATTGTCGAATCCCAAAAAGTTCACCCTTGTCCTCAACACCAGTTTGTCCAGGAAAAATGTGGTGTAGGGCACCTGCACTGTGATAGTCTTGAGCTCACTCATGTGACACACTGACATGATTGCAGTGAGAAAGACGGTTTTGGGAGTTAGAAGGTGCAACAAGCTGCTGTGCACTGGCTCAAAGGGGGTGCACATGAGGAACATCAAGATCAAATTAAGGTCCCACAGCGCCATCACAAAATCTGGAAGGAACACGTGTCAAAACCACAGTGGGTGATTTAAACAAGGATGACTGGTCTGGCAAATGCAAGAAAGATGAAAGGGCCAACAGAAAACATTTAATGGTGCCCCCTGTAAGTCCTTGTTGGGCCAAAGACAAAACAAACAATAAAACAACGGAAAGATTGACCTACGGGCTGTATATCAGGACGCAATCATGTCCCAGTGCCCTGCATAAATAGATTTTGTAGAGTTGTACCATGCAGCAAGAATAACATGCTTAGGAGGCAAATCGAATGCAGTCAACTGCTGCCACTCAATCCCACACATGGAGGTGGAGATAGTGCACGCCGGGCAGTACAGCTCTGCTTTGCTGCTTTGATAGGAGATCCTCTTGAAGCAGTAGTCTGACAAGAGAACAGATGATCATGCTCAGATGTGTTCTAGGTACCACACTCTTCTTGCCCAATCAGGAACAACTAGAATGACTTGGGCCCAGTTGTTCCTGATCCTGTTCTGAAGTTGAGACAAGAGAGGCAGCAGGAGAAAGGTAAACAGGATACCTGTGCAACTCTTTAGCCTAAACGTATCTCCTAGAAAGAGCCTTTTTGGGAAATCCAGCACACAAACGTGCTGAAATTGCACATTCATGCTGGTGGTGAAAAGATCTAACCTGAGTTCTCCCCATTGTTGAAAGATTCCCTATGGCACCTACGGATGAAGTCTCCATTTGTGATCCATCAGGCACCATCAGCTGCGTTTGTCTACCATGGTGTTCAAAGATCCTGCCAGGTGGTTCACAAGCAAGGGTATGTGGCCTGAAAGTCCAGCCAACTCCAGAGGCAAAGATCCTCATGGCACAGGACCCTGACCCCACGCTGCTTGTTACAGTTTCACATGGCGGTGGTGGTGTCCGTGAGAAAATGCACCATCCTACTCTTCGTGGACAGCAGGAATGTCTTTAATGTCAGGAAGATTGCCCACAACTCCAATAGACTGATATGGAATTGGGTTTCTGTCGGAGACCAGAGCCCTCTGGTGATCACCTCTCTCAGATGACATCCACCACCCAGCAATGAGGTACTGTCACCACTGTCAGCTTTGGGTGTGGAAAGGAGAGGGGTCTGCTACTGGAAATGCAATTTAACAGCCACCACTAAAGGTCTTTTGCAGTCTCTGCCGAAACCTGGATGGAATCAGATAGGTTCCCCTGGAGCTGGCCCCACTGGGATTTCAGATCCCACGGCAGAGCCCGATTGTACCATATGTCACAATCAAAAAGCAGGAGGCCAACAGGCCAAGAAGCCTCAGAGCCAGTCCCACCGAGATCCAGAACTGAGGCTAAAACATCAGGATCATAGCCTAAATCTCATGGACTCACTGCAACCAAGGGAAGGCAGAGAGCAGCAACATATCCAGGACAGCTCAGGTCAGGCCATGGCACATTGAATGTGAACCCCAGAGAAGGAAGTAGATTCACCATCATCTGGAGGACGTGTATGACTCACTCAGGTGATCCCACCTTCAACAGCAAGTCATCAAGGGAGGCAAAAACAGTTATCCCCAGCCTCTGAAAATATGCTGCTACCACTGCTATCACTTTCATGAGCACCAGAGAGGCACTGGTAAGGCTGAATGGGAGCACAGCAAACTGGAAATTATCCTGGCCTACCATGAACCGAAAGGTAATATATGTGGGACTACTCCGGGGCCACATTCCAGTTGCCCAAATCAACGGCAGACAGAACCTGGGCCAATGTGAGAAGCTTGAATGTGTCTTTCCGTAGGGCATAGATCTAAAATAAAACATCAGCATCAGGAAATAGTGGAAATAACATCCAGTCCCTATTTCAGAGGCTGCCATTCTCCCTACGGCCCCTCTGGACAAGAGAGCCTTGACTTCCAACACATGGATGATTGAAGGACCCATCTGTCCGATGTAATCTGTAGACATCTCTGGAGAAAGTGTTGCATCAAGCCTCCCACTAGGTGGTGTAGAAGCTCTTGTACAGCCTACTATTTTTATTTGTTGCACAAATGGCATTCTATTTCCTTCATGTCATTTCCTGTGTATGCCTTATTAAATTTATGCATGAAAGTAGGTGTACATATATATGATGGGAATGTTATTAGTACAGCCCTATGATGTAAGATAGCTCCATTTCAAAGATGTCGTTTTCACTGCCTGAAACTTATCAATCGTGGCCTTTTGGGATGTGCAAGGCCTCTCTAGCTAGCCGAGCAGACTCTGCACTAGTTTGTCTAATCGTTTATACTGAGACATCTCTGCTTACTTAAATTAAGCCAGACTCTGTGCCAGTCTATCTACTGATTAGTCTTTCAAATTGAGCAGATTTATACTGATCCTTTTGCTGAAATATGTTTTGGTTCTGCATATTTACTTGCTTCAAGGGTGACCTTATGTTCATACGTCTCTCATTTGCATTATTTGATGTGTTATTGATGCTGATTTGATTTTGACTAGTTTCTTATTGCCTTCTGTAATGACTCTTAAATACTGAATAAACCTTTCTGATTTTCACTTTGAAGTTTTTCCTCTGAAGGTTTTTTGTGGCATTGTAATGGCATTAGGAAACAATCTATTGTGGCTGGCCTGGCCCTGGTCTCCCATCTCAACCGTCTAATTTATTAATTAAACACGTTGACAGCATTTTAATGGAGAATGCGGCAGCCAATCGTTCCAATGATTTTGCATAATTCTGTACATTGTTTAGTTTACATAATTAGTGAAAAAAATTTACCTCTAAAAAAGTCAGAAGTTACAGTATTTTGGAATACTGCTTCCGATGCCACTGGATTCAAGCTAGCCTAGCTGATGAAGGGTGATACCCTGACACCGGTCCTAGGATGCTTGTTTCCGGTCCAGGGAGGACCTGGCTTGGCAGTTCAGGCTGGACTGTTCCCATGAGGAACATGGTCAAGACTGATTTGCATATGGCTGGGTCTAAACTGGAGTGGCATGGTGAGCAAAAAAACGATGGATTAAACCCAGATTTTTGTGACTGGGGTGAATGCATTGTTCAGCATTACGTCCATCATCTGTTCTTTTTACTTTTCCAAAGTGGGCATTTTCTTACTTAAACCATTCTGTGACTCTGCCTGTTTGCGAATTCCCTGTCTGGGTCAAACTGACAGTTGGGCTGTTTGTGATTCTCCTCTAGGCAGTGACACAAAGGGAGCTGGGGTGTAGCCTGCATATCCTGATGAGCCATCTGAGCTAGAGTGGAGGGAGAAGTGGTCCCTTACACCTGAATGGGTTACTGCCTGCCCTCACACAATGCACTCTCCAACCCCCTGGTGTGAGTCTTGAGCCAGGCTTGAGCAAGGCAGGATCTTGTGAGCAACAGAGACTTTCCTTGGAGGTTTGCCTACTTCAAAGGAAGAAAGGGGTATAAGTAGTGCACCCAAAACCCCAGATTTTTAGATTGCTTCTGGAGTCAAGAGGAACCTCTGCCAAGAAGAAGAGCTGGAAGAGGAGTACGAATAAGGAATGGTCGCATCACTGTCTTTTCTGACGCATGCTCGCCCGTGCAGCTTTATTTTTGACACAAACCAGGTACTTTGTGTAAAATCAACATTTCCATTGTTTTCTGTGGAGTAAGACTCATTCTTTCAAAAATTCATATCATGGCCTGTGTGCGTTGGATTTTTGTTGTTTTGGTCTTGTTTGATTTAGATAAATATTACCTATTTTTTCTAAACTGGTGTGGTGTCCATTTTGTAGTGTTTTCACTGTATTACTGTGTGTGTGGGTACACATACTTTACACATTGCCTTTGAGATAAGCCTGACTGCTTGTGCCAAGCTACCAAGGGGGTGAGAAGGGGTTTTCTTAAATGGGTATCTCCTTTGCTCTGACTAGAGTGAGGGTCCTTGCTTGGACAGAATGCAAACTGACTGCCAACCAGAGACCCCATTTCTAACACTTGTGCACACTATTGATCCTGCCCTGAGTGTGGCTGCAAATTTCCGAAACGCTACCAAGGTGTTTGATTCACTTGAATGGCCTTAACTCTTCGTGTGGCTGACCCACATAGGAATAAGTCCAAGGTTCATCTGACTGATTGCCCTCCTATATGCTCAGCCAGTTGCTCACCTGCAAGTAAATAAGACAATTACTCACACTTCTCAAAATCGAGGGGCACCCGACAGGGATGCTCCTTATCATCTATTTTGTTTGCATAGCCATGGAGCCACAGGCGGCTCATCTGAAACAACATAATTCCCATCGAGGCCTGGCCCTTACACCCTGCAGGGTCTTAGTGTCCATGTACACGGATGATGTTACTTTATACCGGAGAGATCCGTGAGACAACTTGGACCAGCTGATTGGAGAATTCACAGATTTGGTCTCATAACAGGATTAACTATAAATTAGTCTAAATCAATACTGTTCCCTCTGACGGATGCAACAATGGAATTAATCTCAGAGTTCCCGCTGTGGTGGGCAAGTGAGTCTGTGCGCTACTTGGGAGTCTGGCTGAGCCAAGAATTAGATGACCTCTGGAAAGCTAATTATGGACTCTTGATGACCTGGTTTGAAGAACGGGTAGTAACTAGGACAAAGCTTCCTCTGTAGGTGACAGCTCTGGTAACACTTGGTGACCCTCATGTAGGCTGAGAGGCAACTTAGCATAGCATGGGAGATATTAACTTTCCCTTTCAAGCACGTAGGGCTGGGAGCGCCGGATATGGATTTGTATTACTTTAGCTCCCAGGCACCGTTCGTATATTATTGGCTTTATCCTACGCAGTTTCAGGCGCACACGGTGCCTGAATGTAACCATGTTGCACCATGTCCCCTCCACATGGCATTGTACCTGTCCCCCAAGCTCCCGATGGTGGGGATTGGCACTGTGGCTTGCCCAGTGTGGGCCTGGAGCAAATTGAGGTGGCAAGCTCGGTTGAGCAGTCTCTGCTCCTTCAGTCCTCTCCTCTTACATCCCACCTTTCCTATTACGCGTGATTCTGGTACCCGCAGCAAGCTGTGTTGCTTATAGCTGACGTCCATGGGGGCCATATTCCCGAAAGTCACCTTTGTTACACCACAGCAGGCCCTTCAGGGCCCTGATATTAAGCTACTGGACACGTTTACATACAATCAGCTGCGAGCTGCAGTCTGAACGCTCCAAGACCCTTTCCCTGGAACTCCCCCCACGTTTCAGGTTCTTGTGGTGACGTTTACATGCCCTTCCTCACGCAGACTGATTGCTGGGTTTTATGTCAGCATGCAAGAAACTGTGTGGGTCCAGTTCCATGGTGCCTGCAGGCATGGTCCGCTGCCCTCGAGTGCCACATTACCAAAGAACAATGGAACAAGAACAAAGAACAATGCGCTTCACCCAACTACAGGCTGCACATGGTGCATTTCTAATACCTGCATAGGCTATACCCAACTCCAGAGCGAATGCACAAAATGGGTCTGACTGAGGATGCGAGATGTATGATTTTCTACACCTGGCCTGCGACTGCATTGACGTGAGGCTCTTTTTGCTCACAGTATTTGACACTATTGGAGAGATCACTGGGCACTCCCTAGAGTGTTCTCAAGAACAGCGCTATAAGGGTTTGTGAAGGAGGTCCCCCCGGAGGCGCGCAATCTGACAGCACTTTTACTTTTGCTTGCTAAGCATCAGGTAGTGATTCCTTGCGGTCGGTGCCCAGGGTCGCACAGGGCTGAGTGGCTACTCCCCGCCTCTGTTGTGCTAGAGTGAAGAACACTATCTGCACTGTAATTTGTTGGAAAACGTATATAAAGTAAACTATACTGTACTGGTCTGTATGCTGCACTTCTCTGTTCTGTCAATACATTTCAATAAAAATAATTATAAAAAGTCCTATGATATCCTTAATGGTGTAGTTGTGTACGGGAATTAATCATGAATAGTGGTGTTATTCTGTGAACAAGGATAGAAACACTGATTCTGAGGGTAGATTGCTGCTGGTCAGGAGCCTATTCTTGAGTGATTGGAAACACCTTGGTTCTATCCCTTTTCTGTGGCGAGTTTGATTTGTCTATGCCAGTAGGCAGACAAAGGTTTTATTTGTTTTAGTTATTAACATTATGTATTGCGCTTTAGGTCTGTTTTTTGAAAATGGTGCACTTGTGAATAAGTCTGAAATTCCTACCCCCGGGGGAGAGACTCTGCCCTCAGTTGGAACCCCAGCCCGTGACATGCTGCTTAACGTACATGCCTGTGGCTTAAAGGATGGAATAAAATTACAGCTGACAATAAAAATTACCATTTCCTGTGAATGGTAGGCCTGAAGTCAAAAAGATCGCACACTTGAGCGTGTCATGTTTGAGATGAAGCCGCAGCACAGTTCAAAACAATGAACGAGTGGGACTATGTGGCGAATGAAAATGCACATAAGAGAATGTTGAAAGGACAAATTGTGAAGGCTGACAACAATTAGAATTATGTGAACCTGCATTTATGGAAGAAAGCATGTTGTCAGGAAGTGTCAGAAACTGTGGATGCTTTCCATACAATTATTGATGAATCAGACAAAGATAAAAGAATGGACAAAAATGAAAACTTAAATGAGAAAACAGATAATGCAGAAAAGAATGAGAGTGACTCTGAGTGACAAGATGAGTTTATGGACATTTTGCTTATTGATGAGAGACCACCTCTGGATAACATGGCTTGTGCAAGAGCAGGAGAGCAGAGTGTTAGATAACATGAAGGCCAATTCAGTTTCTCAAAGTGAGATGAAAGTGGTGGACATCTATACTTTCAAACTCAATGAAGATTTAGAAGTGAAGATAGAAATGGGAAGTTATAGTGACAGAATTTTGACATATAATAAAAATGTTTTTTTTTTTTAGAAGCTGAGCACTTAGCTCAGACTTAAATGTGGATTTGAACAAAAAGAGTATTCGTGAAAGATTCAGAATGAAACCGACAGAAAGTGAATTACAGAAACAAGACCATAAAACCTTGTGAGAAAGAGTTATTGAACACAAACAAAGAATGAAGATGTGACAAGGTACAGAGAAGGGCTTTCTTATGAGAGAAGTGCACAGAAAAGAATATGTTCATGTACCATCGTCAAGAAGTGATCCTTACACACTTCCAAAGATTTTTCTGAAGCTCAGCGAGGAATGTGAGAAGTGGTATACAGAGGTGGAAAGAATTGTGACTATTTATAAAGTAATCTGGTCAGATTTGGAGGCTTTATTTTTAAATGTTTTGGTGCCTTGAGATTTGTAGGCTGAGTGCAAACTACAGTACGGATGTCCAATATGAGGCTTCACAGAGGGCAGCTACTCTTAATAAGCCTTTGCCGATTGTTATAGAGAAATATAATTGGGTTACTGACCATTTGAAAACAAAGGTTCCCCAGAAACAAGACAACTGGTCAAAAATCATGAGAGCAAAGCAAAATGTAAATGTCAGAAAATGCATATTATAAAATATTGATGAAGGTTTATGCACAATGTAGTGAAACTAATGACCCTGCAAAAGAGGGTGTTTTGGGATTTGCCTCTGCATTTGTGTTTGAGTTGCGTGCAGAGAATAGTGATCGTATTAAGCAAAGTGTGATGTGTTGGCAAGCATGATTGTTAGATGAAATCCTTACCTACGTGAAGTATTAAAATAACTGTTGCCACGCTAAAAAGAAAGCAACAAAGAAGGAGTTAATGGTGTTTAAGGTGTTACTGCACAAGGCAATGGTGTGCAATTTGTGCTAGGTGGAAATGGTGGTCCTTGTGGTAAAGGATTCAAGATTCAATAACAATGTTAATGTGAGCAATGATATTGATAATACACAACTGAGAAATAGTCTGTCACTTCTGTGGGAACAAAATGTGCACTAGAAATGGGAATATAGGTTTACCCCAAACAAATTTCAAAACGAGTTGCAAATGGTTCCTTAAATGCAGCAGAATATAAGTCAACTGGCACAAAATATGATGACACATGGGAATACGTCTTCAGCGCCAGTCATGCAACAATCCATGAAAAATAACATGCAGGGATGTGAGCCAAATTTCATCAAAATCATTCAGTGAATAATGACAATTTTTCACAATATGCAGCTGCACTCGGAGTTCCTACACAAACAACTCCAGCACAACGAAGGTGCCGAAGAAGAAAGGAAGATTGCATGCTTGGTGCAACCTAAGCGCTAGATCAAATGGTCCCTTTATGGAAGGAGATGTGAATGGCCATGCAGTATAATTTTTTCATCGATATAGGTATTACCCGCTCCACAATTCAGCTGGTGGGGGTTCCTAACCTACACCTCTCAGAAAAGAAATCCAAGTTGCAGGTATTTCAAATAAACAAGTGCCTAGTAAGTAGTCAGCAGCTAATGTCCTGGTGAATATAGATCCATCTATAAAGAGTCATAAATTTATAATCAGTACGACAAGTCCAGTTACTCTATAGGGCCGCAATCTCTTAAATTAACTAACTGTGTGATTTATTGCACACTGGATGATGTCTGCATTCAAACACAAGATGAAGACTTGGATTTCAAAATAAAATACAAAGAGACAGAGGTTAACATGTTTCAGAGCTCACTTCACAGGACCTACATTCAGTTTTAATAAATACTGTGAATTAGCAAGTTTGGGACTTTACCGGAAAATAAATTGTGTTAATTAAAATGCAGAGCCAGTGAAGTTTGCTATAAAGCCAAATACAGTGTATCCCTATACTCCTCAATACAGGATGAGCTGCGCAAGAGGGAATTTCACCTGTCATTGACAGCATTAATGAACAGGGCATTTTAAAAGAGATGCTTTGGAGTACATGTAACTCTCCAATTTTAGAAATAAATAAAAAAAGTGTGGAAAAAAGTGATGCATTGTATAAGACCTGCACACAAGACCTGGGCAAAATTAGTACTGTGCACAAGATCTGTGGCCCATTGAACAAGACCTGCACAAAGATATAATGATCCTATGTTTTCTTGTGGTACCAAATCCTGCACTAATTTTATTTCGGGTTCCCACAGAAGCTGAGTGGTTCACTATCATAGACTTGTGTCAAGCATTTTTCTCGATTCCTCTTGATGAGGATAGTCAGTATCTTTTTGAGTCTAGATTTATTTACAAGACCAGAGGCTATCATCATGCATGAATCCTTTATTGCTGCCCCAACATGCAGCCCTTTAAAGAACAACACATACATCATAAAGAGAAATATTCCCCAGTGGAACCCTGGTACAGAAAATATGACCATAGCAATAACCCACTTTCCTCTCTTATTAACTAATCCCATACAGATAAGTACTTGGTTTATATTCTCTTCTTGCCTTTATGTCTCTCACTGACTACAGTATGTAGTTTATTTTGTAAACTTCAATCACGTTCAATGATTATCTATTGCTACGGTTTCTGTACTGGGAGCACATCACAGCTCTTCTGCGTGGCCTCTGACTCCTGACGGGGCCTCCTGAGAACAGAGAGGCCTGGCCGTGAGGATAGGGCAAGACTCTTCGCACATCGCTTCTGCGTAGCCTGCAATCCCGAGCGGGCCTCCTCACAACAAGGGGACCTGGCCGGGAGGAGGACGGGCAAGTGTCTATCACACTGGGGAGCACTAATAAATGACTTACCTAGTAATGCCATAAGCCGGCAAAGGCTCCTGCTGCATCACAGTACCGGTCCTCTTCGTTATCAGACACCGAACCCCCCACCTCTCCCTTCTCCTAAAGTAATGGTAAGTAAGGATGGACTCTGTTTAAAAAAAAAAAAGCACCATCATTGTCACAGGTTGAAGCTTGTTTCTACGTCTGGTTGCTATAGTTATTATAGTTTTGGGGGGAAAACAATGCCATTTAGAATAGCAGTCTTGCCACACAATATCTATTCACTGCCCCTTTCATTGCTCACAATCTACCCTTGGCTAACCGTGTACTAGGGAAAATTATACTATTCAAAATTGGAATTCATTTTTTAATCATTAGTTAGTAAATAAGGGACATTATATTGCTTACCTTGTTATTATAAGACGTATAATTGATTTGATAGCATGGCTGGGGAGAGCAGTTTTCCCCATATGGAGTTTGGGGAAGAAACTTTTAAAATATATTTTGAAGAGAGGTTGAAAAACTCCATTAACCCCTTAGCTGCTGCCCCTTCCCAACCCCCAAACCACCCAGTGCTGAGCCCTTTTTTGGCTATTTGGGATTGTTCACGCTTAGGACCCCATAACGTTTCTCCACCAAAGCTATCCACTCAAAATTTGTGTCCTTTTTCCCAACATTCTGGGGATTGTAAAGGTACCCAGAGTTTGTGGTTTTACTTGGAGGAGGCCATGATATTGGCCAAAATACAGCTAAAATGTACTTCTTTTTAAATGGGAAGAAAGGCAGAAGAAAGCATCTGTTCTTTTCTCTGCAAATGGCATCAACAAAGGGTTGTGCTGCTAAAATCACCAGCTTCCCAGCTTTCAGGAACAGGCAGGCTTGAATCAGAAAACCACATTTTTCAACACAGTTTTGGCATTTTACCTGGACATACCCCAGTTTTACTATTTGTTGTGCTTCCAGCCTCCTTCAAGTTAGTGACAGAAGTGGGTGTGAAAGCAATGGTGGATCCCGGGCAGCTAAACATATCTGAATGGTAGACCAAATTCTGAATTCCACAAGGGGTCATTTGTGTACATCTTTTAAGATTTTCCTACCATAAATAAGAGTTTAAATAAACAAATATTGAAATTGAGTTGAAAAAAACAGCAATTTCGGTCTCTGTTTTCTTCCGTAAATTTTCCCAACTATGGTAGATTTTGTAAAGCGATATACGGTTACATTTACTGGACCCTTCTGGTTGCAGGGGCATATAGGTCTTGTAGGTTCATCAAGAACCCAAGATACCCAGAGCCATAAACGAGCTGCACCTTGCAATGGGTTTTCAGTGTGTACCGGCTAAACAGCAATTCATTTGGTAAAACATAAAGAGTGAAAAATAGGTATTAAGGAAACCTTTGTATTTCTGAAATGAGCACCAGATAAGGAGTTTTGAAGCAGGGGTTATTTGCACATCTCTGAATTGAGTGTCCTCATACTAGCATGTGAATTACAGGGAACTTCTTAAAATGACTTCTTTCCTACATACTTTCTTACATTTGGAAGGCATAAATGTAGAGAAAAACAATTGTCAATAACACTTGTTCTTCTACTCTATGTTCCCCTAAGTCTCCCAATAAAAATGGTACCCCACTTGTGTGCATAGGCCTAGTGCCCACAACAGGAAATGCCCCAAAATGCAACATGGACACATAACAATTTTCCAATGAAAACTGGTGTGTTTTTTGCAAAGTGCCTACCTGTGGATTTTGGGCTGTAGCTCATCCGGCGCCCAGGAAAACCTACCAAACCTGTACATTTGTGAAAGCTAGACATCTAGGGGAATGGAGGATGGGGTGACTTGTGCAGTTCTCGCTGGGTTCTGTCACCCAGAATCCTTTGCAAACCTCACAATTTGGCTAAAAAACATCCTTTCCTCACATTTCGGTGCTGCAAAGTTCTGGAATCTGAGGGAAGCTACAAGCTTCCTCCCAGCATTTTCCCATGTCTACCGATAAAAATGGTACCTCACTTGTGTGGGTAGGCCTAGTGCTCGCAACAGGAAATGCCCCAAAACACAACGTGGACACATCAAATTTTTCCAATGAAAACAGATGTGTTTTTCGCAAAGTGCCTAGCAGTGGATTTTGGCCTCTAGCTCAGCCAGGACCCAGGAAAGACTAGCAAACCTGTACTTTTTTTTAAATGATCCAACTAGGGGAATCCAGGATGCGGTGACTTGTGGGTCTCTCACTGGGTTCTGTCACCCAGAAGCCTTTGCAAACCTCAAAATTGGACTAAAAACACTCTTTCCTCACATTTCGGTGCTGCAAAGTTCTGGAATCTGAGGGGAGCCACAAACTTCCTTTCACCCAGTATTTCCCCAAGTCTCCCGATAAAAATGGTACCTCAATTGTGTGGGTAGACCTAGTGCCCATGGCAGGAAATGCCCCAAAACACAATGTGGACACCACATTTTTCCAATGAAAACTGATGTGTTATTTGAAAAGTACCTATCTGTGAATTTTAGCCTGTAGCTAAGCCGGCACCTAGGAAAGCCAACCAAACCTGTACATTTGTGGAAAGTAGACACCTAGGAAAATCCAGGATGGGGTGAGTTGTGGGCCTTTTACTGGGTTCCGCCACACAGAATCCTTTGCAAACCTCAAAATTAAGCTAAAAAAACTTTCCTCACATTTCGGTTCTGCACAGTTCTGGACTCTGAGGGGAGCCTCAAACTTCCTACCTCCCAGCATTTCCCCATGTCTACCGATAAAAATGGTACCTCACTTGTGTGGGTAGGCCTAGTGCTCGTGACAGGAAATGCCCCAAAACACAACGTGGACACATCACATTTTTCTAATGAAAATTGACTTGTTTTTTGCAAAGTGCCTAGCTGTGAATTTTGGCTTCTAGCTCAGCCAGCACCTAGGGAAACCTTGCAAACCTATATGTTTTAAGAAAGTAGACACCTAGGGCAATCCAGAATTGGGTGACTTGTGGGGCTCTCACTGGGTTATGTCACCCAGAATCTTTTGCAAACCTCAAAATTGGGATCAGAAACACTCTTACCTCACACTTTGATGCTGCAACGTTCTGGAATCTGATGGCAGCCACAAACTTCCTTTCACCCAGCATTGCGGCAAGTCTCTAGATAAAAATGTACCTCACTTGTGTGGGTAGGCCTAGTGCCCATGACAGGAAATGCCCAAAACGTTCTGTGGCAATAATAATAACTGAGGTGAGTGTACTAATTAGTCCTGGGATGTGAACCATTTAGGGAAACATACCAAACCCAGATATTTCCAAAAAACAGACACCCAGGGACCGAGGGGAGTCCAAAGAGGTGTGGCTTGTGTGAATTCCCCAAATATTTTTTTACCCAGAATACCCTGCAAAGATGAAACATTGAATAAAAATTGTATTTTTCCGTGCATTTCTGTAAAGTAGACTACATGAATATGCATGGATTCACAAACATCTTACCACCTAGGGTTCCCCAACTTGTCCCAATAAAAACGCTACCCCACTGGTGTGCCTGGTCCTAGTGCCCATGACAGGAATGGTCACACAAGGGTCAATGGTAGTCCTTGCATGAGGGCTACTGTTGACCTTGGAGTGATCCATTCCTGACACTGGCACTAGACACAGGCACACAAGTGGGTTGTGTTTTTATCAGGACAAGTGGGGAAACACTGGGTGGTAGGTGAGATGACCATCTCACAAAACCAGGCTGTTTCATAATAGGTAATTTTGATGTCTCCACAATATGTTTTGGGCACTTCCCTGTCGCGGTCACTTGCCTACCCACACAAGTGAGGCCACGCTTTTCTCTGGTGACTTAAGGGAACACTGGGTGGTAGACAAGTTGTGGCTGCCTACAGATTCCAGGACTTTCCCTCACAGAAATGCAATGAAAATGTGTTTTTGAGGAAAGTTTGTGATTTCAGGGGATTCTGGGTGAAGGAAAACTGGTGAGAGCCACGCACGTTCTGCACCCTAGGACTCCCCTGGTACCAGTATGTTAAAGTTAATCCACCACTCACAGTGGTTGGCTTTAGCACCTCCAGACATTATGAATTAAAAGCATGAATACTTAATAAAGTATCTGAATATTAAAACCAAGCCTTCTGAAGGTGAGACATAAAACCACTTCACGGCACCAACTGCTTTCTGGTCCATTCACACGCCATTCATGCACAACACACAGCGCTTTTATACCGCCGGCCATGGGCCCAGTCCAACCGAGCACTGCACTCACATCAACTTACCGCTGCAAGACAAGGGCCCAGTTTGTGGATGCAAGCATGGGGTGTTTGAAAAAGGCCTCGGGAAGCCCATTCATCAAACTGAGTGAGCATATCTACCATTGAAACTAAGGCAGGTATGCTGGGGAATTTTTGCAAAGTTTCCTAAAGAGAACATCATGAAGAAGAAGAACGGTAGTGTTTCGCACACAGGGTAATCCGTGAGAACGTAGCATATATCCCAGCTACTGTTATGTGCAGTGGTGTGACTGTAATACACTTCTCATACAGCAAATTGAACATTTACTAAGTTCTGACAGAGATAAAAATGGTAAGCAAATCATACACTGGCTCATACGTGTCATTGTCTCCCAGTGCCAGCATTGCACCAATGGGTTTGAATCCATAGGTGTAGATGATGTGCATCAGTACTACCTTTACTATCTGCCTTTTACCTGTACAATATCCCTGAGAAAGCACACCTACCATAAGCTTTTCTTAACCGCTCATGTCTCTGCTTGCCCATGGACGTTAGGTATCCATGCACAGCCTTTGAAGCGTTTACCCAATGGCGGCTCCACCTCAGTCAATTTACCAAAAGTTTGCTTTAGTATGATACAACATAAAGCAAGTAGGAAAACACAGGCCTGGCAGAGATGGGCATTGGGGACAGTAAACACGACTCTCCTTACTCTTTCCCTGCTTCGAGCACACTTTACATCGACGACATGGTCGATCCTTTTTTGGTGTTTTAGGAATGTGTCCAGCAAAGTGTCGCTCCTGCAGCCTTGCCACATCATCCAGAACATATGAAGTGGAGGCTGCTGCTTCTGTAGCAGCAGTGAGGCTTTAAATCACAGACAACTGAAATTCAAGGAAAGACATGAGTTTTCCTGTTGTTGTCTGACAATAAACAACATACACATTGTATGTTGCCATCTGGATCAGGTGGGTAAACAGATTCTTGTACCAAGTAGGAGTTTCACGACATGCAATGTATGGTTGAAGAACCATACATTCTTGTCCACTCCACCCATGTACTTATTGTAATCAAGTAATAAGGTGGGCTTGTGGGCTTTGCTATCTGACCCCAAACCGTGATGGGGGAAGTGCTCTTGTCATGAACTGTAGTGAGCACACATACATCACGCCTATCGGAGAACTTGACTGCGAGCTGTTCATTGGAATGCAATGCAGTACTCTGTGATTTCTGGAGCTTCTTGCAAACAAGCTCCTGCGGGAATCCTTAGCGGTTACAATGAACTGTACTGCAGACCACAGTGCCACCTTTGTAGAGCTCACTGAACAGCTCTACTCCTGTATAGAAATTGCCCACATAAAGATTATAACCTTTGTGAAGGAGTGGCTGGACAAGCTCCCATACTATCTTCCCTGTGACCCCTATGTAGGAAGGCAACCTCCAGGGTTTAGCATTGGGTCCTTCCCTGTATACACTCTCAAGCTGTACACATAGCCAGAAGAGCTCTCACTCAGCAGGTACAGCTTGATGCGATAGCAAGCTCTTTTGCTCACAATGTACTGTCTGAACAGCAGCCGCCCTTTGTATAGAATAATCAAGGACACATTGACTATTATGTTCTTTCCAGGAGTATAGATCTCTGGAAACCTGGCAGACAAATGTTCTGCGACAGGCCTAATTTTGAACAACCTTTCATGGTCTGGATGGTCCCGGGGCAATGCAGCAGAATTGTAATTGAAATGCAGAATGCGCTGCAATAGCAAAAAACTATCTCGGCTCATGTACAGTGTGAAGATGGGGGTTACGGAAACCATGTGAGCGTCCAGTAGGACTGCAAGATGGGTTTCTGCACTAACCTCATTTTGAGTGTAAAGCCCAAAAATATCTTCAACTTCGCCAGCGAAGTGAGAGTCCACTAGCGTGCCCTGGAACAGGGCTTTAGAGGGCCTCCGTGCTCCCTCAGAAATTGTTCTGCATGCAAATTTGTTTGCTGCACAATTTGCTGAAGAAAGTCAACATCCAAAAAGAGATGGACGTAGGCGACTGGCAAAAAGTTGGCTGTATTGACTTTACATCCAGTATCATCAGTAAAAGGTGGAATTTGGGGCTGAACTAAATTGGGGGGCTGCCAAGAGAGCACTCTCTCTGTGCTTACCACTGCACGCCCCTGCTCTCTTGGTTGGGCTAACCTGCTGCTGTCCCACTGCAAATACCGTCCTCATCGTTTCTCTCAGAATCACTGGAAATGGTGTAATCAGATGGGACTCCACAGACTGAAAAATCACTCCCAGAATCTGCTTCATCTGCTAACTCAGTCTCTGATCCTGTCTCAGAGCTCTTCTCCATAAGCCACGTAGGAGCTTGAGCAGCAGTCATCCAGCGAAACGCCATCTCTGCTACTAGCTAAACTGTCCCTCTAAAGCACTAGCCTACTTAGAAGGAAGATAGGGTCACAAAATTGTTGGGTGTGTGTGTGATGTATGCAAAAGTAAATCTCAGTCACCTTATCTTCGCTTCTTCTCTCAATCAGCAGATTCTCTGAAGACACTGAAAAAATAAAAAAAGACATATCATTACTTCAATTTGCCACATACCCATCATCACAGCCTTGAGCACTTAGTGGCGCCCAGCGCGACAATCATTTTGGCGCTCCCAGCCCATGACCTCCTCCTTGTATTCCCTCACTACCACCCATCAAAAAAGCCCTTCATCTCCCTATAGCCCCCTCGCACATACATTTTATGTGTGCTAAAGCGCAGGTAATGGCTGGCTTTGCTAATCCACTCAACTACTACCATATAATACAAATCTGTTCTTTGCATATAAACCTTCTGCACTACTTTATGGCGTCAGAATGTCCGATCTCTTTCGCTAGCAGGAACATAATCACAAGGGTTTCCTTGACATTTTTTATTGCTGCCTGAACGCTATCTATGTCTGATAGATATACATATATATATATATATATATATATATATATATACATATATATATGCTTTTTAATTTACCCTAAACTATCTCATTCTACATACATTATTCATCAAAACCTAAAAATCCTCTCTCCCTCTCTCACTTTCTCTGTCAATCTCTTTCTCTTCATTTCCCTCCGTTTCTCTCAATCTTCCACGTTCTGTCTCTCTCTCTCTCTCTCTCTCTCGCTCTCTCTTCCATCCCATAATGGGATGGAAGAGCGAGAGAAATTGTTATTGCAGTGGTCTCTCCATAGAATGAGTTCAAGGAGCTAGACTAGCAATATGTTTGGTACAAATGTTGTAGTTACGTTTGGATGCAGAGTAGAAAAAGTCCCTTCTGGCTTAATTGTCAAGGCCTTGTACTGCTATTCAGTAGGGTGAAGGAGCAAATCCTAGTATTGATTGGCAGTGTGGTTGTTCATTCACTAGTGTTTTGACTGTTAATTCTTCTTTGTGATGGAAAATTCATGCTTCTTTCCTAGCACATGCGTGGTTTGAGTGTCATAGATATGTTTGGAGGCAGCACACTATGGAGTCACCTATGGCCTAATTATGAAGGTCACGGACTCTCACCTTGAATTTTTAGTGTTCTACAGGTGTGTCCATGGTCTTTACCTTTTTTAATTTCTTTAAACTTCCAAAGTTTACATTTCATACTGAAAGGTCATCTCACTCCTTTTAAATGACAAATACATTTTTCTTTTTAATTTGCCGTAAAATATCTAATTCTATGTACATTATTCATCAAAACCTAAAAATCCTCTCTCCCTCTCTCAAGTTCTCTGTCAATCTCTTTCTCTTCATTTCTGTCTGTTTCTCTCAATCTCCCTTTCTGTCTTTCTCTCTCTCTCTCTCGCCCTCTGTTTCATCCCATAGTGGGATGGAAGAGAGAGAGAGATTGTCCTTGAAATTATCTTTCCACAGAATGAGTTCAAGGGGTCAGCCTTGCAAGATGTTTGGTACGAACATTGTAGTTAAGACTCGAGAAAGAGACACCAGGATATTTTTTTTTAAAAACATTATCCCCACAAATGAGTTGGCTCATGTCAAGAGCGCCTACCCGCCATATATATATATATATATAATATTTTTATCCCTGCGGAATGCGATAGACCCCCCAGGGGGAACCCCTTATTTTTTAAAATTATACTGCCACCACGTGGGGCGGGCCACTTAAACAGGGGCCGACCCCTGAAAGCAATCCCTGGGGCCTAGTGCAGTTTCCTGGCCGTGGATCGCAGCCGTACTGTGATCCTCGGCCAGGGAACAGTGCCAGGAAGAAATCGATGAAAATGGGAGATTCTCCCATTTCCATCAATGCCTCCCTGGCATTTGGGGAGGGCGTTTAGGCCTTTTTTCCCCACTAGATTGGGGAGAGGAGGCTTACCTGCTCCTTGATCCTCTGGTGGGCAAAAGTGTGATATCAGCGAGCCTTGTGGCGCTCTGACGTCACAGATGGGCAGGAGAGGAGGCAGGGGGAGACACAGAAGTTCTTCCTTGTCTCCAGAGGGGATAAAAAAAAAAATCACAGCTTGGGAGATTTCATAAATTACCCCTGGGTTCTAGAAACAGTATCAGGATTCAGTATAGATTTCTGGAAAGTTCCCTTTCAGACATCTCAACCCCAAGACATTGTCTTTGACAAAGAGAGAATTGACCTAGTAGATGTGGAGGTTTCCCAAATGTTACAAAAAGGGGCAGTAGTAAAGGTGGCAGACTCACATGATGGGTTTCTGAGCGCAATATTTTTTGTAAAAAAGAAAGACAAGGGATGGCTCCCAGTTATACACTTAATTAAACAAAACAAATATCTGGCCTACCATCAATTCAAGATGGAAGGGATCCATATGTTATGAGATGTTTTGCAGGAAAAGGATTGACTAATGAAACTAGACTTAAAGGACGCATATTTTATGATCCCTATGGCAGAGAGTTTGCAGAGATACCTGCTCTTCAGATGGAGGGAAGTGTTGTACCAGTTCTGTTGACTTCCTTTTGGTCTTTTCTCTGCTCCATGCTGTTTTATCAAGGTCTTAAGACCTGTGGTGGCCTTTTTAAGAGAGACAGGAATTCAATTGATAATCTATTTTGAATGTTTTTTATTGATGAGTCAGGTAAAGACAGATCTTCTGGATCATTTACACTTGACAATGGACCTTGTGGAGAACCTGGGTTTCATTATCAATGTAGGAAAACCAGTTCTGGTTCCAAGTCAGTCACTGGAATTTCTGGGGTTTCAGGTAGATACACTACAAGTTCAACTTCTTTTACCTCAAAAAAGATAAACAAAATAAGAAAGGAAGCAAGACATATTCTAGGAAGAGAGATTGTGACTATCAGGGAAGTAGCAAGGATCATTGGTCTCATGTCTTCCACAATACAGGCTATTTCACCAAGTCACCTATATTACAAGGCTCTCCAGAGATTGAAGACATTTTGTTTACACAAGGGACTCTGGTATGTGGATCCAATAGAGTTATCCCCAGAGGCTGTTTTGCATTTGGAATGGTGAATGAACAACCAAGAGTGTTGAAACAGCAAAGCAATTTTGGGGAATATGCCAGAGATTACCTTAGAAACAGATTCCAGTTCTTCAGGCTGGGGTGCCCATCTGAACAATTTAGAAATAAGGGGTTGTTGGTCATGTATAGTGAGTTCCTTACACATAAACTGTTTGGAGTTAACAGTAGTTCTGAACGGTCCAGGGAACTTCAAAGCTCACTTGGCCAACAGTGTGATCCTAATACGAATGGACATTATCTCAGCAGTGTCCTATATCAATCGCTTGGGGGACTTGATATCAAAGCAGCTAGCAGAATTAGCAAGAGAAATGTTGTATTTTTGTTGAGAACACAAGAGTATATTGTCAGCAACCAATATTCCAGGGAAATTGAATCTGAATGCAGCTTAGAATTCTCGTCACCTAAGTGACTTCACCAATCGGCAGTTGCGTCCAAAAATCTTCAGGGAGATCCAGAAACTTTGGGTTCCAATAGATTTGGATCTTTTTGCCAACAGGCTAACACATCAGGTACCCAGATTTTTCAACTGGATCCCAAATCCGGAATCTATGGCAGTAGATGCTTTGGTCCAGGATTGGAACTCAGAGAGGAGTTATGCCTTTCCACCATACTCATGATCCAGCGGGTACTCTGGAAAGTTCAGAAAGAGAAATGCTAATTTGTGCTAGTCACCCCCTTCTGTAGTTCGCAGGTTTGGTTTCTAGGGGTGTTGGAATTAGCAGTTCAGGAACCGCGCCTCATCTAAGTACATCGGGGTTCACTGTTAGGCCCAGATGGAGAAGAACATCCTTTAGTTGTAGAAGAAAAGCTGGTCCTTCGTGTTTGGAGAATATCAGGGGTTCTGCAGGATTCTCAGGCCTTCCAGGAAAGGCTATGCATTTACTTCACGAGTCATGGGCACTAGGAACTAGGAGACGATACAGGGGAGTTTGGTGCAAATGGTGTGGTTGGTGCACGGAAGGAGTCTGGATCCTGTGGAGGCTCCTGTGACTGCTTTAGCAAACTATTAAGCCGAACTGTTTCAGTAAGGTTTACCAGGACAATTAAGGCCCATATTTATACTTTTTTAGCACCGCATTTGCGTCATTTTGTGACACAAATGTGGCGCAAACTTACAAAATACGATTAGGTTTTGTAAGTTTGCGCCGCTTTTGTGTCAAAAAATGGCACAAATGCGGTGCTAAAAAAGTATAAATATGGGCCTAAATGTCATAGATCAGGTGTTTCAGCTGGTCACGCCTTAATAGGCGACACCATGATTGGGAATGACCCATTAATTTGCAGGATGATGAAATTATCCAAATCAAAAGACCTCCTAGACCTTGTTATTCTTCCCTTTGGTACATTAATGTAGTTTTCACTCATGGTCAAATAATTATCTTTCTCTAAGATAGATCTCACAGAAATTGGCAACTCTCCCCTGTTTAATATCATTCAGAAGGGTTTCTGATGTTAAAGTTTTGGGAATCTGTAACAGGGCTTACTCGTCAGATGGTATTCATTTTGACTTTTGGAAAATGACAAAGAATATGTCTAGTCATGTTTTCTATCCTTTATTCCAGGAATGTCCAAAATTAAGTGTGGTAAGTTGCATGAAAGTATATGAGCATAAAATGCTAGAGTTTAGACATCATGGTGAAGACCAACTTTTGATATCTTATGTGAAACCACATAAAGAAGTTTCTACCACCACTTTAGACAGGTGGATTAGAGCTGTAATGAGTGAAGCAGTCATAAACCTATCACATTTTAGTGCTCAGTCAACAAGAAGCGCTATGGCCAGTAAGGGTTTTTGGGCTGGTGGTACTCTCTCTGAAATTCTTAAGGCGGCAGACTGGTTGAATGCTAAAACTTTTGCCAATTTCTATCTGAGACCAGTGAAGCATCTAAATAGCTAAATTGTTGACAGCTTTAAACATGCATAATGATAGACTCCGGTCTTGTAATGAAATGATGATTCTCTAATTAACATGCAGAGAGAATCTTGATTCCCTTAAAGACAACAGATGCTTTCATTATGCAAAATACAATTTCTCTAACAAATCAGTTGAGGGAAATGGGCATGAAGTGTCCCCTGCTAAGTTGTGATACCAAATTGAAAAGTGAGAAAGGTAACCAAAGAACAAATTCCCACCATTTTGAGAATGAACCCACCAGGTGCACAGAGAGAATTGATGTTTTTCAGAATGGTTGGCTGCTGTCATCAGTGGAATCCAAATTGTTTCTTGATTGCAAAGCATCTACAGGTGTTGATTCACAATGGTGTAAGGGACCATATGCCCTGGGATGCTCTGGGGCAATGAATGCATGCAAGCCTTCGTAGAGCTCAGGCACAGTTTATTTAGCCATCACTCCAGGAATGCCAAATTAAGAGAAATATGTTTATTTATTCTGTCATGAAAAAGAAGGGTGCACACTTTCTGTTTTGACTCAGCAACAATGAGCGGCAAAGCAACCAATTGCATATTTCTCTGAAATACTGGATCCATTAGATGCCTCTCCGCTGGGATGCATGAAACATATCACAGCAATATCTTTGGCAGCTGAGCAGAGTGTGTCAATTGTGATGGAGAACACTCTTGTGCTTGTTCCACATTCAATAGACATTGATAATTCACACCTGCACTCAGTATCTTACAGTCACTTGACTAAGTATGAGCAGATAATCTTGCAGCAGAGAATATTTCACTCAGATGTTGTATTGCCATGAATCCCACCATACTCTTGCCTTTACCAAAGAGTGAGGAGGGAGATAAAGCAGATGATAGTGATTAGGATTGTATTGATGTGACAGAGTTGCACATGGAGCCAAGATCAAATATTCAAAATGTACCTTAAAATGTACCAGATGGCTGATATGATTTTATTTGTGGAATGTTCCTGTCTGAGACCAACATGGAAATCTTCACAAAAAACACAGCCTGCACAGTGACACATATTGTGGAGACATCGTACTTGTGTAATATAACTTCAGCATGAGTAGCAGAATTGATTGGGAATACAAGAGCATGCTATGAGACCCGCGAATTGAGTGTTGCAATCTAGATGAATATCCAATATGGTTAAGGAACTGTTCATAACCTGGAGAGCTGTGGTCATAAAGGTGTCTGAAGAAATCATCTGGAACACCAATTAAACCTGAAACACAAATTATAGATGTACTTGCTACTCTGCAAATGGTAAGACATTTGCTGTTGTAAAATGTGCTGCACACTCTAGTGGAGATGACATTATCTCATTGGGCAACAACTTTGCAGATGAAGTTACCACATGATGTGCTCTTGCATCTGGTTTAGCCGAATGACAGTACTGAGTCAGAAGAGAGTAAATAGCTTTTTGTCAAAGTTTATTCAACCATTTCAGGAGCTGAAGGATTTGTAAAGTGAGATTTAAAAAGTTAAAAGAAAAGTAGAAAAAAGTAGGGTATTATCAAGATAAAGATAATTAGTGGAAGGTAACAGTTAGGAGGGCTGTGTTGCTAGATTCAATGCTATGTAGTGGCAAGATACATGCACAAATCTACACATTTGAGACATGATGGATAGACTGCTGTGCTTGAACAAATATTGAGCTAACCTCTATTTTAGGATGATTGCAGAGTATCTGTGTCAGAATTGTGTAATCTGCCTGCAGATAAGTGCTGGTAGAAAGACAAGAGCAACCATTAGTCATGTGGGAAAATCAGAAGGTTCGTTCTTTCACAAGATTACAAGTAGTGTGTGTAGAGATACCACCGTCTAATGGTTTGCACTATATTTTAGCAGCTATATCTTTATTTAGTGAATGGATTGAAGCATTCCTAACTAGGCACTGTGACACACTCACTGAAGCCAAGCTATTTCTAAGGGAATTGACCCTTAGATTTGGCCTGCTAACTTATTTGGAATCAGATATAACTAATTTTAAAAATGAAGTTATGAGAGTCTTGTGCACAGTACTGAACAACAACCAGAAGTTCCATTGTAGTTACCATCCCAAATCACCAGGTGTACTGGGGAGGGCAAACAGTACGATGAAAGCAAATATTACAACATTTTGTGCCTCAACATCCCTTAAATAGCCAGATGCCTCTTCTCTAGTTTGATTGAGTATAAGAAGCACACCTATTAAAAGCACAGGACAACTCCCGACGGGGAAGGTCATAGGAACTTCTGGCATTCATTCAGCTGCTCTTCTGAATTATAGTGAAGAACTGGTTCTGGCTGATTCAATGTGCTCTCTCTCTCTCACCAGATGAAGCTGGTGACTTCTTCAACAAGTGGAGAGCACTGCCACAACCTTAAGCCTAGAAAATGAGCTGTGGTGAAGAAGTATGCTTCAAAAATGAGACTGGACCTTGGTGGTACTGAACACTACTGTATAGTCAAACTCAATTTGACTCCAGAGGGGGCAGGGAGAACAAAGAGTTCAAGAAGAAGAAGAAAAAAAGGAGAACAAGAAAATCAAAAACAAGAAAATCAAACCTCAAAAACTCGAACTTTGATGAACCCAAGTGCAACTCCTGGTTTTCCAATTGCAAGTTGTGCAAATCAAGAAACGGGTGAACATGAAAATTAGGAATTTGAAGCAAACGTCCATGAAAATGAAAGCTGGTTTTAAGCTTATTAGTGCCGAAGGTGTAAGAGAAACAAGGGGAGAGTTGCAAAGACTTTTCAGTCAGAAGAGAACTGAAGCAAAATCAGCTGAAGCAGTGACAGAACTGAATGACAAAGATTTGGAAAGTGCAAAATACTTATGTGTGTGATAGAGAATGACAGACTCGTGGAGGGGCATTTTAGTGCAAGGCCATCTGTGGCACAGCTACCAAGAACCTACAGGGTCCTGAGAGCCTGCTGATCCAAATATCTGCACACCAAAGGTGGTCAACTTCCATATGTGGACATCTGGAGTGTCAGACATCGTGAGGAGCGAGATGAGAGAGGACCTCAAGGAGCGAGGTCTGAGGGACGCAGTGAAAGGCTCAGCACGTCGAAGCCTCCACCACCACATGCCGAATGAGCTGCCATAAGCCAGGAGAGCCACCATTGTTTTTAATTCCTGCCCAGCGTGTGTAGGGGATACTGAGCCGCTGCCCCCTTCTTCTTCCTTCTCCCACCATGGTTGGCGGACAGCATGTCCTCCGCCAGAGGATTAAGCGGGTTGTGCACCTGAATCAGCACCCGAGGAGCTATGGAAGGTCCTGGAACACTGGAACAGAGTGGGGCTAAAAGAAGGATGCTGCAGGTGCTGCAAATATTAAAGAGAGTCTGTAAAAAAGTTCTCAATCAGTCGCTACAAGCAGCTATAAGTAAGGCAGTGGCTGCATTTGGCTATACTTTTTTGATACTCCTTTGATACTCTTGTATCTTTCTTATATTTTTTGCTTTACTGTATTTTTGCCCATAGAGTTGGATGTGGATAAGAGTGTAGCTAGGAAATATCCTCTATGAGGTCTCCACTCCATGGGTCTGGCAAACATCATTAAAGACTTTAACTGATTAATCACTTTTGGAGTGCAGGATAATTATTTTGAAAGACTAAGCTGTGTGTGGAGGCTGTACTCAGCTCTCTAGGAGAAAATGTGGCTGGCCAGTGGAAGCAGCCCATCTAGGATTGCATGCATCTTTCTCGTTTGGTGATGTACTCCCACCCAGTTGTTGCAAATTCTGCCTGTGCACTGCCTGCTGTATTTTTCAGGGCCAACTTGCTGGCCCCTGTGCATATCCAGCGCTCTATACCTTTAGCCCAACCCATCAAGTGCCATAGCGTGTCCTAGAGTCGCACACATCATCTTCATATCTGAACTTGGCCTGGAGGCTCTAGGTGGTACCAGCATGACAGCACTGAGGCTACGTTCAGGTAGATTAATTTTTACAAGAGCAAGTAAAACAACCAAATCAAATCTACTGAGAAATAAGGGGCTTAGCCTAACCCAAGCAAAAAGTTCAAATACCATCTTTGCCTTCTTTCAAAAAGAGAAGCAAGACGGCCCTGTTATAATGGCTGATGGAGTGGCTCCTGGCTTCATGTCTCATCTGTTGTAAAATCACTATCAGTCGCAAAAATGGAGAACAGTGCACATTCTAGTTGTAAGGCTTTAAGCAACCTCATTATGGAGGATTTTACTCTTCCTGATATTGATGTCAGTGTGGATGTTAATTTGAGGAGCTCTCTAGCTGTGGTGCATCTAAGTCCCCGGTGGGCACTACACAGTCCTCTGGTCTAAGGCTTTTTAGTAGCACTCCTATGGCTCAAGCTTCTTTGGTACTTCATATATCTGCGACGCCCGAATTTGACATTTCCGGAAACCTGTCTTGTGAACTCCCTAGTCAATACATGCTAACATCCGAGTCTTAGATGCATGGAAAGAATTATGACCTCTGTTCTAGCTTTATTAGAGAAATCAGTGAATAACTCTGACCATACACAAGTCATTTTATTGGTAATATTGAAAGTTTTGATGGGCTCAAAAGAGGAGGGTCTGGGCCAGATGGAAATCTTTTAACTGCTACACACGAGGCTTGTAGAAAGTTTGGTCTTTCGGACATTGGTGCACTCCCCATTGCTTCTAATAGCATCTTGTCTGAAAAAGTCCCCAAATGATCATCATCTCTTGAAGAAGGAACCCAAGCTGTTAGGCCTCAAGTATCCTTTAAAGCAGCTCACATCAAGAAATTACCTTGTCCAGTAAGTCCTGTCTAATCATCAATTAAAAAATATTTTTGCAATCCCTTCCATCCCTTCTGAAGTTGATACCCTGGCTGAGGCCCCGGGCTTTGGGGTTGAACCTTTTCCTATTTTCAGACTAATGGTACAGTCCACATCCAGACCATCAGTGCCTTCCATTCCTGCAACTAGTAAGGGGAAGGGAAATTGAAAAAAAACAGTTGTCTAAGAAGAATAAACAGAGGATATCAAAGAAAAAGCCAAGAAAAGTTAGGTTTCAGAAAATGGGTGACTCTGGAGTACCATCCCCGAAGGAGATTATTGACCTGATATCAATTCAAGAAAAAAGTGAGCTGCAATTGTCGCGTAGGCTCTCATTATTCTAATGAGACTACTGGATTTGGACGGCAGAATCACTTGCGCTGTGGGGGACTAAGTCTAACCCATTACAGGTGACACCTGTCTGCCTAATCCGGGCTTTGCTCCGGCTAACTGGCAGTGCCTCATCTCTACACAAGAGCAGGGATGATTGGGCAGCCAAGCGCATGACACAATTGATTCCTCAGGAAAATCGTGGTCACTCCGATTACATCCGTTTTTCTCAGTTACATTAGTCTCAACTATACAAAGACAATCAGAGGCAGTATATGTTTCAATAAGGTTTTAATGAAGCAACTGCATCTTAGATAATAAAGCATGCACTGCCATAACCAGGACGATAAAGCATGACAGGATTAGAATTGTGACAAGGAGAGTGAAGCATAAAAATAACGCAACCATATTGTCACTAAAATTGTTAAAATAATTCCTACCTAGGCTATATTAGAGCACAGCATGTTAAGCTGTAGTTCTGCCCTTCAGGTTACCCTGGGAAGACATCATCACTCATACATGAGCAAGAGGCCTGTAGTTTACATAAGCAGCTGTTGCGAAGCATTTAGCAATCAGCATACAGTTGTAGCCATCTGGCTGGAATCAGACAGAGAAGTGTTTTTATAATAAAAAAGCTGAAGTTCTGAGAAAATTACCCTACATAAGGATGTGTATGTTTCTATAAACGCTAGAGACAAAGCGTTACCACGTTTACCGGCAACTTATCTTACTGCAGCCTTGAGAAAAGCACAGAGTGAAAAAAAATTATTGTTTAAGAACGCAGTGGCTACCTAGGCAAAGAACAGCTAGAGAGAAATAAAACAAGACCGCAAATGTGGCTATTGTTAAAATAATAAACAGGGCCGAATAAAATATGTCTAGGCTAAAGTGCACAGCAGCAGGCTTAGCTTGCTAAAATAAAGTGTATGGAGCTATAACTAAAATGACTACACAACACAATCTCCTCGGGATAGCAGTTTGTTGCAGAGATGGTAACCTCAACACTGAACCCTAGAGTCGGTCCTTTTGTTGCTGTGTCCAACTCTGTGTCTAATAGTCTTCAAACTCACTATCAGCAGAGTAGGTATTTTCTTCTTTATGCTGCTGCTCCCACTCTTGCCCTTGTGGAAACTTTATGCCTAGAAGTTGTTGCATTATTTGACTCTGATCTAACCATGAACCACTTCTTTTTATTATCTTGTTTCGCAGATATTGAAAACTTAAAGCTGATACAAAGTAAAAATATTTCTCTTGTATATTGGACCCATGCTCCTGGAGTCTTTAAGACAAGGGTTCAATTTCACTCTAAAATTGTTGCTAATCTAATTTTACAAAAGTGTGACCAGTTACAATGTAGAGGTATTGATGTAATCCAGTTTGGGATGAAAAGCTTACTTCTAGTGATCACTTTGCTAACTGGGTAATTGGTCGATTTGTGTGTGAGATTTATTAACTACCAATTTGGAAAATTTGAATGTCTCTATTTTGAATTAAGGTTATAAGGTTTAAAATATTCTGGGTCAGATGTTACTGTCTCCTCCTCCCACACAGCAGAGGATGAGTGAGAGAAATGGAGCTGGTTAGCCAGAGCATTAAATAGTACTCGGGTGCTGGGGCAAGTTCCAAAGTTTGGTTGCTAGTAACAAATTGAGAGTGGTTTCCTAGAAGGCAGCAGGAATTGTGAATTCGACAGAAAACCTAGACTTTTTAAGTAGTTTAAATGCTGACTTAATCTCATCCAGGAAACCTGGTGCACCCCTGATTTTCATATGTGGGATTTATTGTTTTATGTTGCAATGCTATGCCTTCTAAGAAAGGCCATCCAAAAGCGGAATTGCTATACTTTTGAGTAACAAGCTGAAATGGGAATATGGAAACTTCATAGCCCCCCTCAGATCTCTTCCAGGCACTGAAGGTTAAGTATATTTTAGAGGGTGGTAGAAGAGTCCCTCTGCTAGTGGTAAATGCATATATTCCGCCGGACAAATGTCAGAACAAAATCTTCTCTGATGTATTTAATTATTATTTCATCAATTGAGATGGATGGAGGGAAATGTGAAGTGTAAGGTGTCTAATACGCTATCAATTTATTCTGTGAAGCAAAGAAGGAAATTGCATTTATCAACTCGCCTTTGCTGTTCCCACAGCTGTTTAGAACAGATAAAATAAGGTATATTCTTTTAAACTGTCTGAGAAAAAAATGGTTATATGATTTTAAATGGAAGATTCAATTTAGATTTGCCAGCCCAACTTACGCATAAACCCTCACTGAGAGGTTCTATTACAGACTATGTTGTTGCTTCTAACGGTTTATCACAATACGTAGATGATTTGACAGTCTCCGACTCCTCATTTAGTGATCACAGGATCCTTGTCTTTTCTTTAAATGTAAGCTTGTCTGCTGCAGAAGCCTTGAATTTTGATGGCTTAGGAACCAATTTTAATTAAAAAAAACACTGGGAGAACTTATTGGCTCCCTTCTAAAATAGCTCATTTAAAAACATGTCTAGAGAGGGCTATTCTGTTTTTACATGATTGAAACAGGGATATCCTTAATAGCTTTTCTGAGTTTATGGGCCAAATTGTAAAGGACAAACACCTAGTACACTCTAAGCCCCCGTAAGAAAGTGTGTTCTTGCTGAGGTGACATGGAAAGGTCACCTTCTCTCCCTGTGTGTAGAAAGTTCTCATACTACCCCTTTTGAAAAAGGCATCTTGCCCGACAACAGTAGAGAAGCTGACAGTTATGGCTCCCTTCAGTAGTTGAGATTGAAGCATCTATCAGAACATTGCAAGCCTCTGGTGCAATGAGCCCGGATGAGGTTCTAATCTCAGTGATTACACAAGAATCGTCTCTTTAGGAAAGGATTTTGCAACCTGTATTAGAATACTTATTTAAAAGGTACGGTGCCACCGTCGTGGGTAGGGAGTGTTATTACCCCTCTACACAAGAAGAGTGATGGATCCTCTCATACATATTATAGCCAAAGTGCCCTATTAGATGCTGTTGGCAAGGTTTTTACTAAAAGCCTATTAAGACACCTCAAGACCTGGGCAGAGAGTAAACTGATCATTCCATTGGAACAGTCCGGTTTCAGGAAAGGCCATTGTACACTAGATAATATCTCAGCGTTGAAGCTAATAAAAGAAAAATATGTAACGATCAGGGGTGCCTCTGTTTAGGCTGCCTTTATAGACATCTGCACAGCCTTTGACAAGGTTGATTGTTTGACTGTGGAAGAAGCTATCTTATTTAGGCATCCCAGTTAATCTGTTACACTTGATTATAGCCCTGCATTCTTCTACATGCTATAAAGTATTGATGGGTGGCAATTGGGGTTTAGCAACCGAGATGCCAATAAAGAATTGATTGAAGCAGGGGTGTTTATTGACACCGTTACTATTCTTGCTGTATATTTATGATCTGCCTAATGCCTCATCAAAGAGCTACAGTTTTGCACTTAGTATTGGAGGGCGATCTATAAATTGCTTATTGTATGCAGGCGATATTGTAGTTTTTGATCATACCCCGGAAGGACTAAATAATCACCTGGCAGCCCTTAAAGGTAATGCTGATCTGCATTACTTGAAGATTAATACTGGGAAATCTCAAATATTATGTTTTTGGGGGAAAAACACACAAAAAAATAAACTTTTTGTGGTTTATGAGTTCTCAGAATTCACAACAAGTTAAATATTATCTGGGGAAAATTAGGTCTAGTTCCCTTAGTGATTCTGAGCACATATCAAATAATGTGGGTAAGGCTCTATCCCAAGCAAGTGGGTTAGGCGCATTCTATAAGGCTGTAGATAGGTGCCTATTTGCTCATCTGCTCACATTCTACCAGGCTAAGATCCCCGTTATTTTGTTATATGTGGTGGAACTAACAGATGTAGCTGATTAGGATTCTTGGACAGAAAAGAAGAGCAAATTTTAAGACGCCTGATTTCCTATAATACTGTGGCATTCACTGCTGCCCTAAGGTTAGAGTTTGTGATTAAGAGCTCGTAAGGGCGATTTGGTGGGCTCTCTGCCTATTCCAAAGTGATGCCTCTTCTTTAAGGCACCTTGCATACAGAGAGGTTTTTGTTATGTTGAGAGAGAAATCACTATTTTTTAGAAATTTTAAATATGCTTTAGAACATCTTTAGATCTAAATACTGTACAAGTTTTACTTTATGGCCTCATGAGCTGAACATTTGTTTAAAGCATGCTTCTTTGTATAATAGCCACCAACAGTCAAAAGAGGAGATTTTGGGGGTCCTTCCGACCCCGGCGGGCGGCAGGCACCGCCCGCCGGGCGGAGACCGCCAAAAGACCGTACCGTGGTCAAATGACCGCGGCGGTCATTTTGACTTTCCCGCGGGGCAGGCGGGCGACCGCCAAAACACCGCCCGCCCGCCCGCCCAGCGGGAAAGCCCCAGCAACGATGAAGCCGGCTCCGAATGGAGCCGGCGGAGTTGCTGGTGTGCGACGGGTGCAGTGGCACCCGTCGCGATTTTCAGTGTCTGCTTTGCAGACACTGAAAATCTTAATGGGGCCCTGTTAGGGGGCCCCTGCACTGCCCATGCCTGTGGCATGGGCAGTGCAGGGGCCCCCAGGGGCCCCACGACACCCGTTCCCGCCATCCTGTTCCTGGCGGTTTTTACCGCCAGGACCAGGATGGCGGGAAGGGGGTCGGAATCCCCATGGCGGCGCTGCTTGCAGGGCCGCCGTGGAGGATTCTCTGGGGCAGGGGAAAACCGGCGGGAAACCGCCGGTTCCCCTTTTCTGACCGTGGCTTTACCGCCGCGGTCAGAATTGCCCCTGAAGCACCGCCAGCCTGTTGGCGGTGCTTCCTCCGTCCCCGGCCCTGGCGGTCCATGACCGCCAGGGTCGGAATGACCCCCTTTATGTCTTAATTAATTCTGCTATGTTAAAAAATGCAACCCTATATAGCGTGGAATTCACCTCATGGGTAGAGGCGTTTTTGCACTTTCTTAAGATTGGTGGTTTGAATCCCAAATGGTATGGCATCTCGAATGTTTGTGATTTCTGTCAAACTATGATCTAAAACATGTTCTATTTGTTTGTCCATCTCTGCTGCTATTGCATAAAAAGTGGTTGAAGCCCCTCTTCCTGAAATGTATGGTATGATCATCAGGAGAAGCTCTTAAATTACTGTGTAACTCTTCCCCCCTCCAATGAAATGTTTTGCTTTCAGATTTTTTATATGTTTTACAGCATTTAAAATTTATATTGCCCATCTCAGTGATCTTCGGTAGTTCCTATAGTGATGCACTTTATTTGTAATCATTTGTAATTTTTACAGCTTATTGCTATTTTATGTCTTCAATGTTCTTTGATGTGTTATCTTGTTTCCTCTCTGTTTTTAATGTGGACCTCCTAGGAGTTCCAGGTCATAAAATACACCTTGACCCACTTCCATATTCCGCCTCACTCCAACTATGATCAATACTGGATATCAGAGTAATCACCATCGCAATCAACCACCAATCGTGGACGACAGTTGGACTGAGCGTGTGGGTGGTCTGTATGAGCAAGGCAAGCTGTGCATACTCGCATAATTAATGGACAACTTTGGTCTCAGGCCCAGAAATAATATGGCGTATGGTGCACTGGTGCATGCACTGACCGCCATCTGGGGCCAATCGATGCCGCTGGCAAATGTTGTACTGCATTGTCTGCTGACATATGGAGGGCGCAGGGACGTTTCAGTCCTGTACTCCCCTCTTCAGGAGCAACTGGTGAGGTCCTGTGAAGAAGTAATGACCAAAATGGCCCAATGACTCCAACTTGAGATATCAGATAAGCAGTGATAAAAAAAATATATACTAAGCAGATCTCGCAAAACTCCAGATTGAAATCCTTGCAGTTTAATTGCCTACACCAAACATATTTGCCTTTGAGATGTTCCAGAGCTCACCATCCGTGCCCTCAGTGTGGGTCTTCCGAGGCATCTCTCTATCATATAGTGTAGGGCACCCGAGCATACTGATGGCCTGGACTGAAATATTGGCACACATATCTGACTTTGTGGGCCAGGAACTAACTCCATACCCAGGCCTCTGCCTCCTGGGTTGGATGCCAGGCATAAAAATAAAAGCTTGGAATGTTGCATAATAGATTTGGCACGGCTTCAGTATAAACACAGCATTATAATTTCATGGAAGGACTCAGCATCCCCATTACTATCACCTTGGCTCTCAGACCAACAGAACTGGACAAAAGCAGAAGACTGTGAGAGCGCAGGTGCAGAATATTACAATTTCAGATAGTCATTAATCTAGATGCGAAATTAGAGGACCAATCATGCTAAACACATCATGGTCTCCTGCCTTATCCTACTCCTGGGCACTGACCCGATGGGGTGGTGGATGGTTGAAAATCGCAAGTAAAATCCCAGGATTGGGGGGGCGGTCCATGTGGCACTACTTAAAACACACCTCTAATCAGACCGAGTGTGTTAAAGGAGCAAATGCTATCTTCCTAAACGGGTTTTCACTTTCCTTCCAGCTATTTATCCTTCCATTTATTCATCCATTCACCTGTCATACCTTCACTTGTAAGTCCTTTTACTCTTCCATCCATTCTTTCAGTTTCATCCTCCGTTTCACCTTTCTTCTATCTTTCCTTTCTTCCCATCACCCTTCCTCTCTTTTCTTCTTTTCTTCTTTTCCCTTCATATCTACCCATCTGGTTTCTCTCAGCCTTACTTTTTCTTTCCTATCATGCTCATGGTTTTCCAGTGTGTTCCTCTCTGCTTTTTCCACTATTTCATTTATTTGTTCCTCAAGTGTTTCCTTTCCAGTGCATTCCAGCTGAGAGCTTACAACCCTCTCTCATGGTATTTCCTAGCAGTGCTATTTATCTGCATTTTTTCGGCAGACACAAGAGGCCCATAAACAACGAATTCATGTTTGTCTGGACACAGTTCACCAGGTTATCTGGCCAAGTGGGAGCCCCGCTTAAGCTGCTACAGTGAGGGGCTCCCTACGCCCCTGGCGGTGTGGGGACATGGGCACTGCTAGGGCTAATCACTTTCAGGGGTCCAGGCATGTGGTATCCCTTCTACAAGGAAAGGACACAGAGCCAGTAGCTAAACAGGTTTTGTTATACACAGGCGGTTTTGAGTGCTTTTCACTTCCTGTGGGGTGCTAATGGCAGTACCGGGGACAGACACTCATGGATTCCTTGTTCGAGTAAAACCTGCCACATGTGGAGACAAAGGCTGTGGGGCTATGCTGTCTGATATTTTGTCTTTTCCCTTTGACGTGGGATTGACTGAATGCTTGCACTCTGTACATGTAGTCCACAATGTAAACAACAATAAAGAGCAGTGAAGAAAAAAAAAGGAAAAAGAGCAAGACTGACAAAAAAAAAATATGCAGCTCTTGAATGGGCAACTCTGGCAAAGATAAAACCAGAAGAAAAAAGGGCAGATTTCAGTGATATTGATTTCTGTTTGAAGAACCTCACAATCAATTGGCATGAGCTGAGAGTGAAGGTGATTGATCGACACTAAATAATTTCCTGACGCAACTTCATTGTTTGATTTTTTAAATAAATCTTCTTAAGTATGACTGCTGTACCTCTCTTATGCTAGAATTAGAATTGTTCTTTTTGTCTAAACCCACGTTTAAGAATTCCGCCTTTCATTCATGCTGCAGTAATCTGAGTAATGTTGGCAATTCCGCATTATTCTCTGATGCAGAATTATTGATAACGCGATTAAGCACATTCACGCAGTTAAGACTAATTTTGGGGGAGAAAATCCTAATGCAAGAGCACATGTAGCAAGTGCTCCTGTTTATGTTGAATTTAGCACTATTTTCTAAGCTCAAAACGCATCCTTTTTGGCTGCAAGGCTGTATTTGGCGCAAAGAAGCTATAACTAAATCCTGAGAGCAAGCTGGGACAAATCCTACCTAGTGCACATTTAACAAGCGCAAGCAGCTGCTCGTGCTCACTATTCATGTTTTGTTACATTTAGCCCTATTTCTTATTGCAAAATGCATCCTCACGTCCATTTTGGACACGAGGGGGCAATTTTGCTCTAAGAAAATAGCTCTAAATGCAGAATTACTCTGCTCGCTTAATTTCACAGAATTTTTGGGTCGTTCTGCGTGATTATGCTACACAGAATTACAGGAGTTATGCCCGCCCCTTCCCATAACTAAATTCCCGTATATGAAGAAGACTGGTTTTGCACTGAATTAGGTATCCAGTTGACTATTTTTGTCATGCCAGCTTAATAAGAACATATGAACTGTTGAAAATATTTTTGTCCTCATTAGTTTTGTTTTGCCCGCGTTCACACTTTCTGAAGGGCTAATTTACGAGATGCTCAAAACCACTTTAAACTTGCATTATTGAAGATTTTTTTGGAAATGTGCTCTTTACTTTGGAGACAGAGAGACACTTTTTATAGCAAGCAGGCGGCTGCATGTAAGGAAAGTTTTTACTAAGCATCAAAACAGCTGTTGAGATTGGTATTTTAGTGAGCATGGATTGCCCTGTTGAAGATACTTCGATTCATCAAAATATTGTGCAACTTAATAATATTAGAGATAGAAGATGAGATCATAGAGAGTTCTACTGGATACTTCGAAGAAAATGTCTGCTAAATTAGTACATGCTAATAATTAATAGATCAAAATGTTATGTTTGCACTTACCTGCCCTCTTCTCTTTCAGAAGGTATTCCATACATATATCTTCCACCTTTTTATTTTAAGATACAATTTCCTTTAAGTGTTTCAAGTAGATTATAATCATACTATAAATTGCCTAAAGTGGAAAATTTAGATGTTATTAAAAAACATTCTTAAAAAAAAAATGGGGATCAAGGTGAATTGAAACCACACCTTATGCACCTATATGCAATTTATATGCAATTTATATTTATATGCAATTTATGGCACTTTTCGGTGCACGGGTCGTGAGGGCCAGCCCCCTAGACCTCAAATAGCCATGGGCTCAATAACATTGAAAAGGAGACCCAGCACATCGAAGAGTCCATTGCTATCCACAAAATTATCACATTTCTTCAAAAATCACATAATTCAATAGAGTTCTTATGAAAACTTTTTGTTTTATATTTATCCACAATGACAATATCTAATCCATTATAGCCAACGCGTTTCGTCCAAACGGACTTCTTCAGGGCTATAAAAAATATACAAATACGTAAAATATCAATCAATATAATATTCTATATACATCCTCCACCCATATTAAATATAAAATGCCGTGAATCAATCATTTTATTAAAGAAATTAAACTAATGACAACTTATAGAAAAATATAAATAGAGGGAAAAAGGCTCAAATATTTTTTTAAATTTTAATTTTTTTAATTAATTGCAATAATTTCCAACATTGTCAGTTTTTTATTTATTTCTTCATTTCCTTCACTTCCTCCAAAACTACCTATGTCATCTTATGATGTATGTTATTTTATTTTAAACTCTTCATTTTTATATATTTTTTTATGTATATTTTTTTATTAAAAAAAAAAATATCAAATGTTGTAAAAAAAACTGTTTCTTAATATAATAATTGCTTATATGTTACTTCCTACCAAGTGGCAAACTTTATCCTCCACATTTAACTTAATTTTGGTTATCAATTAGTTTTAATTACAAACAATTCCAAATTTCAAAGATTTATTTTGAATTCTTCTGATTCTCATCTTTCAATCTTTCCAACACTATTCCATTTTCATTAGAAGTAAGGCTACATATCAATTTTTGATTGTCAATTGATCATCTACTAGGACAAATTAAAGATGGTACACACTATTACAGAAGAAACATCAACCCATACCTCATAATTGCAGTATGTAACGCGCTCCATGGCGGAACGCCATCCGATCTCCTGACAATGAAACCGATTGTGTTCTCACACATCGTTTTTATACTTGCACTAACCATTTCCACCTGAAGCAAACTGAAACACTTCCTTTTGAGATATGTAACAGTGGCGGCCATTGTGAAATGGCACTTGGACCACACTTTTATATAAGCTTTGCACTGCCTATTTCATATATATATTATTATTTGGTCGCCCACTAAAACAAAATAGACTGTGCCTACAATAACATATGGCAAAAATTTCAATTATTACACGAGAAACACTGATCCATACCTCGCACTTGCAGCATATAATACACTCAACATGCTAATAAAATCTAGTTTTTTAGCATTTGATGATGGCAGCCATTTTGAAGAGGCACCTTTCGCCATATATTTATATGAACTCTACATAAACGGGTTAAATATATGTTGTTATTTTATCATCTTATTACAACAAAGTGTGCGTTTTTATACTTGTGGAATCACTAACATCTGGGGCAAACTAAAAAACCTTAGAAAACCTCATTTTTTAAACCATGTGAAAGTAGAGCCATTTTGAAATGCCACCTTTTATGTATAATGCACACGGCAAGCCAGTAAAATCTCATTTGAAAACATATACTGGTGGCGGCCATTTTAGAAAGGCACCTTTTTACCTTATATTTGTACAGAATCTACATAAGCGAATTTGATGTAAGTTGTTATTCTCATCGTCTACTAAGACAAAATAGACGTTTTAATACTTGTGTGATCGCTTCTACCTTAAACAAGCAAAATTACCTCATTTTAAGACCACACAGGAGCTCCTGCATTCCTACTACACAATGGGTGTTAACGAAAAACACACCTGGTACGGGAGCTCCTACTGCAATAATTGCAGCACTTTTTCTGCTAGCGAGTCAGGGCCTCCATTGAGGTTTCTGCCCAATGCCATGCAGAGATGGCAATGAAAAATGCCCCTGAAGATCTGTACCACGTGTGGAAGGGCCCTTCCAGCAGCATCTGGTGCCAAACCCACACAGTGTCCCGTAGTGAGGGGGGGGGGGGGGACAAACCCCTAAATTTATACTCTCTGTGTTCAGCTTCCACAAGGGTGGGGATGGGGTTCCAACCAGCACCAACCAGTTTCAGGAATGTCACCTTCTCCCTCAACACTGGCTCCAGTCATGCTGGGGAGGGGAGGGGGTAAACAAGCACTTTGTGTGAGGCCAGAGCACATCCTTTATAGATGCATGTGTGCCCGGCCTCTACCTCTCCCAGCCTAGAAAGCCCAGTCAGTATGCAGATGTACTCCTCTTACACCTCCACCCTCCCTGTGCGATGGCTGTCTGGAAAGTATTCACAAAGCCCAGCTGGCACTCTATCCCAGATGTGGATTGGAGAAGTCAAGCTGCAAGAGCACCGGAGTTGCAAGCACAGAGAAATGATCACTTTCTAAAAGTGGCATTTTTACAATGGTAAAAATAAAATCCACCTACACCAGTAAGCAGCATTTCTCACCACCATTCCAACCATACCAAGCATGCCTACATAACCCCTCATAGATCAGACAATACCACCCAGACATATGTCAGGGCATTTCCAATGCACTCTTTTGAGAGGAGCAGCACTCACAGTAGTGAGAAACTAAAAAGGCTGTTTGTCACTACTAGGACATGTAACACATAAATACAAATGTCCTATCTTTTACATACATAGTACCCTGCCCATAGGGATATCCAGGGCCCATCATAAGGGTGAAATAGGTGTAGCAAAAAGGGAGTTTAGGCATTTGGGAAGTAGTTTGACTTGCCATGTGAAGGTGGCAGTAAACTGCACACGTAGGCTCTTTAGTGGCAGGCCTAAGACCAGTTTGAAAGCCTATATCTGTGGGTGGCGCAAGCTGCGCTGCAGACCCACTAGTAGCATTTAATTTACAGGCCCTGGGCATAGGGGATACCACTGGACAAACAGCTTACTGGTATATGAAATGTGCCAATCAGGTGTAGACGAATCATACCAAGTTTAGGAGGGAGAACGTATGCACTTTAGCACTGATCAGCATTCATAAAGTGCCCAGAGTCCTAGAGCCAACAAAAAGAGGTCAGAAAAATAGGAGAAGGAAGACAAAAAGTTTGGGGATGACCCTGCAAAAAGGGCCAGGTCCACCACCTTCCTTCCTATTCTAGATCTGCATCTTCTCAACACCTTTCTCTGGGAGGAGAACTTCAAACAGGAGGGACAGTAGCATTTTCAATTGGTTGTTCTCCCCTTTGGTCTCACTAGCGCCCCTCTGTGTACACAAAAGTGATGGCGGTGGTGGCAACCCACCTTCAGAGGTCCAGGGTGCCAGTCTTCCCCTATCTTGAACACATGAAGTCATGAACCACCTCAAAACTACAGCAAACTTCCTGTCATCTTTGGTGTTCACTATCAATGTGCTAAAACAGACTCCTTCTCAAACGCTCCCTTTCATTAAAGCCACTCTGGACACAGTCCGGGTTTGTGTCTTTCTGCTGGGTAGGAGAGTACAGGACATCCAGGCTATGATCCGATCTTTCAGCCTCAGTCCTGGATTTCAGTAAAGTTGATTCTGAGGATGCAGGACTAATGGCCTCCTGCATCCTACTGGTCAAGCATGCCAGGTGGTAAATGCAAGCTGTGTAGTGGGATCTGCAGTCCCAGTGGGCCACATATGAAGTGGATCTCTGCTACCAAGTTCATATTTCAGATGAGACTGCAAAAGATCTGCAGTGGTGGTTGCTGGACCGTGATTTTGTCAGCTGCAAACCTCTCTCTCTCTTCCCCACCCAGAGCTTACAATGGTGACCACTAAATCACTTCTGGGTTGGGGGTGGCCATCTGGGAAAGGTGAAGATCAGAGGTCTCTAGTCTCCAGCTGAGCGCCAGCATCACATCAACCTTCTGGAGCCACCCGCCATCTCCTTGGCATCAAAAGCCTTCCTGCAGTCCACCAAATGGAGGCTGGTACAGGTTCTCACAGACAACACCCCCATGTCATTTGGTACTGTAGCAAAGGAGGTCATGATGTGGCAAGATCCTATGCCAGGAGGACTAGCACCTGTGGAACTGGCTGGACAGGCAAGGAATTTTCCTCGTGATTAACCACTTGGCAGGAAACTTAAAAGCCAGAGTGGACAAGCTCAGCCATCGCGCCTAGAGGATCACAAATGGCAATTACACTCAGAGGTTCTGCAAGTTATCTTCCATGCATGGGGAGAACCATGGCTCGGTCTGTTCCCCACAGTCGAGAACAAGCAATGTCTGAGCTTATGCCTATTTGCATTCCCAAGGCATTTCTCGCTCGGAGATGCATTCAGTCCCTCCAGTGGAACTCGGGACACCTGTCTGCCTTCACATAGACACCACTCCTTTCCTGAGTTTGCAAGAAAATCAAGTCAGATCGGGCTCAAGTTAACCTAGTGGCTCTGGACTGAGTTTGGAATCCAGATCTATTGAGCTTAGCATATGTCCTCTAATCTGGGTGCCCGACTGGGAAAACCTGCTCTTACAGCAACAGGACATGGTTCTGCACCCAGGCAATCTCTACCTTCATGCTTGGAGATTGAGCACCTGTGCCTTAACGCTTTCAACCTTACTCCAAAGGTGGTTCATGTTATCTTGGCAGCCAGGCATCCCTCAACCAAAACTGTATACACCTGTTGTTGAGCCAAGTTATGGCTTGGTGTGGCACTCACCAGATTGACTCCGATGGAATTGTTGCGCTGGTGAGGCTGGGCGTACAGAGGATGCAGGAGACCATGAGACCTAGCAGCCTAAGAGCCATTCTCACCAAAATCCAGGAGAGAGGCTTAAACATAAGCATCACAGCCTGACTATCCTGGGCTTGCAACTCAGGAGGATAGGCTCAAAACTGCACTGTGTCCTGAACAGCTCAGATGAAAGGGAGCGTCTAAGAGGGAGTCTGGTATGACTTTGGCACATTTATAGTGAACCTGAGTGAATGCAGAAGGTCTGCCGTACTCTGGAGGCGGGAGAAAGCCTGAAGCGAACCCACCTTCAATAGCCAGTCATCAAGGTAGGGGAAGACTGAAACCTCTAACCTGCACAGATGAGCCGCGACCACCGCTAGGACTTCAGTAATCACACCCAACGGGCACTGGTAAGGCCAAAGGGGAGCACGGTGAATTGAAAGTGCTCATGACCTACCACTAAACACAAGTAACGTTTGTGGGCAGGCAGCAATGGAATATGGAGATAAGCTTCATGCAAGTCCAACGCTACAATCCAGTCGCCTTGGTGCACGGCAGATTGGACCTGAGCCAGAGTGAGCATTCTGAACAGGTAGGCCTGACCACTGCCTCCTTGATCTACAAGGTCGGTGGATCCTACATCCCCTGCCACGCAGAGGCTGGACAGCATGCACAGCATGCAGCTGGACAAGAACAGACTTGGAAAGGTGTCCCTTCAAAGGGGGGAAAAGCAGACTATCGGGGGGAAGGGCTGCTGTGAGGCCCAAGGGCCTGGCCATAGCATGAGAATCCTTGAAGCGCTTGAGGTGCCTTTTCTTCAAAGACACGGGGGCCATCAAAGTGCATGTCCATAAGATTGGCTTGGACATCGCTCAAAAAGCCAGACGTCCTCATCTAGGCATGGGCCCTAAGGGCCACTGTCGATGACACTGCTCTGCCCAATGAGTTAGTCGTGTCCAGTCCACATCAGATCGTGAACTTTGCTGCATCTCTCCTATCAGCAACTGCTTGGGAAAATATAGCCCGGGCCTCCTCCGGGACCTGTGGCAGCACTTATGCATTGGCATCCCAGCCCAAAAGCCCAAAAGGCATGCAGTGTTCACAGACCGCAATGCCAGGCTGGCAGAAGAAAACATCTTCACAAGTGTGCCCACCCTCTTGGATTCCCTACCTGGGGGTGCGGAAGGGAACAAGCCAAGGTAAGTAGAGGCTTGGATAACAAAGCTCTCTGGCGTAGGGTATTGCTAAGGAAACTTATGTCACCCGGAGTAGGGCGATGGCGGGCAATATTCTTGTTCACAGGAGCCTCTATGCTGGGTTCGGACCAGGTACCCAGTAGGACATCTGTGAGGTGGTCATTAAACAGGAGCATGGGTTTTGAGGGGGAAGCTCCAGGTTGAAGCACCTCTGTCTGGAGATTAGTCCGGACAGCCACCGAAGGAAACGAAGGTCCAGAACCTTAGCTGCTTTTCTCACCAACATAAAATAGGAAGCTCCCTCCTCTGTAGCCACGGTGGGGCATGTGGGGGGATGCAAGGATCCAGATTCTGGAGAAGTATCAGGTCCACTGGCTTTACCAAAGTCTGTACACCAGTCCACAGGGTCTTGGAGCTGGTATTCTAAAAGGTCCAGCGACCCCTTACATTCCTCATCGTAACCAAGCCCATAAGAAAGGGACACTGGATCCAATATAGGAGGCAAGGTTCCTGCCAGCATCAGTCTGTGTCATATGCCGCCCATCCGTGTCCGAGTCAGGGATAAGAATAGGTATGACATTGGGGAAGGTCAGAGGGGCACAACAGATATTGCTCCAGATCTAGGACTGGATTTATTGCCCTACTCCCATATCCCCCCCACCCCATCCCCTCGGTGCACAGACCAAAGCCACTAGCACAGAACCCGAAGGAGCCGCTTCCGAATCCTCAAGGACAGAAGGTGCTCCAGCAGTGTCAGGCTGCCCAAAAATGAGGTGCATGGCCTCATGAAACTATTAACTGGGCAGGGGTCGCTCCGGCTCCCGGAAACTCAGGTAGGTGCAGAGTCAGCCTGGACACCTGCTCCACTAAGCAACACCTAGGACATAGATGCTCCTGCATCTCGTCGGAAGAGGAGAAGTCGAAAAATGCTTCAACTTCACAGACTTCTTGTGCCTTGGCTTACCCGATCGCCCTGAGGACTTGGAGTGGGACAGCGACGATGAAGGACTCTGCGCCCAATCCTGGGACCTTCCCTCTTGACAGAAATATCAACTTGCGGAGTTGAGCATCGGGCTGCTAGCAGCTCACTCAAAGCCTTTGGACACATGGACTGACACTCAGAGCACGCCTTTGGTTTGTAGTCACGTGCCAGGCATCAAAGACACAGGAGGTGCGGATCGGTCACTGACTTCGCCCGATGACAGGAAGAGCAGGGCTTGAACCCCGGGTCATCCTCAATGACATTGTCGATGGACCAAGAGTTGAAAAGTCAAATAAATCTTTGACAAAAAGTTTTAAAAAAAGAATTGAAAAACATAGGGAACTGGGTTTTTGATGCAGCACCCTCCACTTTTTGCCTAGTATTTGATGCAACTTCCGAGTGCACTTGCCAGCCAGCTCCCTAGTGCCAGTGTTCTTCCTCCCACCCCAAAAACTGTCCAATTGGTCAATCCTTTAGCACCCTCTGTAAGTTCCTAGTAAATGGTACCTAGGTACTGGTGTGCTAAAGAGGGTCCCTTAAGGGCTGCAGCACGAACTGTGCCACCCTAAGGGACGCCTCACAAAGCACATGACAGACTGCCATTGCAGGTTGAGTGTCTTAGTGGAGGCAAAAGTGAAAACACAACATGGTGTGCCATGTCCTCTAACACTTCATGTAATATATGGAGTCACCCCTAAGGAAGGGTGCATTACATAACATATGAGGGCATATCTGCAAGAACAGATATACCCCTGCTATGTCTTTGTCAATTCTTAACTGGCCAGGGAAGCCATTTTAAATGCTTGTGTTGGACAATGGTCAGTACGTGTTTCCCAGCTACGTGACAGGCTTTACTGAAGATAGGGATGTTTAGTATCAAACATCTTATATTGGTGAACCCACACTGATGCCAGTGTTGGATTTACCAATACATGCACCCTGAGGGCACCTTAAAGGTGCCCATTGAAACCCTACCAGCATGTGGTGTGTTTGCTGACTGGTTTCTGCCAGGCTGTCACCCGAGACATGGTTCTTGAAAGAAAGAAAAAAAACAAGCCTTTCCAGGAAGCTGATGTAACACTCCCTCCTACAGGTTGACCTGCTGATTAGCATTTCTAAGGCAGCAAGACTCAAAGGACTGCCGCCTTTGAGAGGCGAATCTGTCTACCTTCACAGAAGAGGAAGCCACCCTTCCTGTCCAGAGCCAACTTGGCACCTGGACAGGAAGCAAAATTAGCTAGTCCAGAACTGTGCCACCTCCAGGCTAGTACCACCCCTAAAGTGGGCTACTGCGAGGTGGATACAAAATTACAGAGGTAGCCATCTTTATGATGGCATACCTAGGAATTCTGGGACAGGGTTATGCCCACTTCCCACAGGAAGTGGTCATATATGGAGGAGTAGTAACCCTAAGGTTCATTAAGTTCATTGGCTATTACAATACACACCCTTAACACCCCTAAATTCAGTATTTAGGGGAGACCCTGGCACCATAGAAGCAGTTCCTGATGACCCAAGGGGACCAAGGACACTGAAGAGCAGTGCCAGCAGAAGAGGAGAAAAGAAGCAGCTTATTTGCTACCAACCTCACCGGCCTGTCTGCATCCCTCGCTGAAATCTGCACTAAAGGAGACATCCTGTAGCTGTGACTCCAGAAACCCGGGATGACTGCCTGCCTTTGAAAAAGACTCAAGACCTCCTGTGATCAGTTGACCTGTCCTCCAGTAAACTCTACAAAAAGGAATTTGAAGCCTCTGGAACCACCAAAACCAGACACCTGAAGTCACAGTTGCACCCGCCATCTATCAGAGTTGAAGTGGACCACCGGAGCCCACAAGGCTCCTCAGCCCTCCAGAGTTCAAGTCCATTGTGTTTTCACCAGATTCCCTGACGCCTGCAGCCTCTGCACGCAGCCCCTCTCCACTGCGACCACTCTAATAAGGAAAACCCGACAACTAAGGATACTGCTTCGCCCGTGAGCTGTGAAGAGAAGGACCAAAGGTGTCTACCTGCGCCTAGCATTGTGAAGTCTAAACTCAGCTGTTGGTTCAGCCCAAATTATCTGCAGGCCAAAGCCTGCAGCCTCTTTTCACAGTGACTGATCTCCATTGAAATGCATTGGGTACCCAACACTATTTGACAACCTGCACCCGGCCACCCGTGCCACTGGTGGTGTATTTCTGGTGCTGCCTTGGACCTTGTCCACCACTCACCTGAACTCCTGGAGATTAGTCTTGTAAGTCACTGTACTCTACCTGTTTGCAGAACTTGTTTTTCCTTCCAAAGGATATCATTTCAGAACCCAGAAGTTGCACTGTGTCCACTTTTTAAAGTGAAAAGAATTTCTATTTGAAAACATACTTACCTGAACGATTTTTCTCCAATACTTAAACATATGTAAAGATACTTGCTATGTTTATAAATTGGTGTGGATCTCCTTTTTAAGTATGGTCTCATTTACTGACTATTGTGTGCATATGTGGCTGTCTTGCACTCCTCTTTGTTAAGCCTAAAGCTGCTTATCCACACTACTACTAAATTGAGCACTTTGGGATTGCATAGCAAGCCCTGTCCACTCACTGGGGAACCCCTAGACTCTTTATACGGTATTTACATACCACATGAAGGGCACCTTTAAACAAAAAAATGACTGAGGGAGGTGTCTCTCTTCAGATCAGTGCTAGCTGGCGTGGAAAGAAAATAAATCACATCAGTATGCCGGTGTGGTGCCTATATATGGACTGTGACGTCATATCCAGCACAGACAACGCCGACGATGGACACAGAGCCTATCAACACCACCTAACGGCATGCAGGGGTACTGCTCAGAAAATTCTCCATATCCAGTCTAACACATGGGGGGAAATTCAAAGGTATGGAATATGCAACAAGTCTTGCAGATAAACCCTGCATAAGGGAACGAGTGGAAAATACCCTGAATCTGTATGCAACACCACCAGAAGGATGTACAGCTAGTCAGAGAGGCAAACAGATGTCCTTCAAGACTTGACTCAGGACTGACTCCAGTCAACCCCCAGCTCCGAGGACCAGTTGGAGGAAAATACCTGCTGGGGGTACTTTGGATGGTTCACCTCAGACTTCTGTGGACTGGCCTGCTCACACAAAGGTGCCCTGCAAGGCAGCACAGAGGTCTGGTGAGGGAAGTAGGGAGGGGGGTTCTGCTTCCTGGATGTCAAGGGGCTGTGGAACACACCAACCAAGCAGGAGAGAGCCTCTGGCACAGAGAGCAGTAAAAATCTAGCTCATCATGCAAAGTACTCTTTAGGGGACAGGAAGCCTGATGAAAATGCCTGATCTCTAGCAGCCAATCAAGCAGAAGGGGAAGAAAATCAGATCAACGGGGGGCAAAGTCTGTCATTTTAAAGATATCGAAAACTACATATGGGCACATAGCGCTTCACTGTTTTTTTTTTTTAAGAATACCACTGTTGTTGGCCAGGGCCCAAGACTTCATTATCAGGGGAGAAGGGTGAACATGAGGGCCCACCTCCCTTTGTACAAGTTCACCCTCAAGGGCCCCATTTCCTAAATGGCCAATGCAACTCATTACTTCTGAGGCCCACTCACTTCACACCCCCTTTCCTACAAATTGAAGAAAGACTCAGACATACACTGTTTTCAACTCAAACACTTGGGCAACTTGTATATTCAGCAATGAACGTTGGCCATTTTAATGAATGCTTATGAGACCGAGTACCGTTTTGACTGGGGTTATGAAATTTAACCATGACTAGGCTGACTACATTACTGTGGTAAAGCCTGTAGGCCTGCTTTATATATTGTGACACCAGCTTAAACTGGGATGTTGCACTTGGCATAGGTGGGTGGGTATTGTGATTATGGGGTTGAGGACCCACTGTGATATGAGAGGGTCTGCAATAATGCACATACTTGCATGCATAGTATTTAGTAAGGGGTCTGTAATAAAAGTAGCCTTTTGTGGAAAAGAATGTGTTTTGTTGCATGCCAGTGAACTGTGATTGCTAACCCAAACCACCTGTTCTGAATAGGCCTTTGACTGCTCTGCTTCGCTACTGTGAAACAGCCAAATGTTATAATGGACTGTTTGGTCCCCAGTTATAAGAAATGCAGACCTACCAGCTCTGAAAGACTTACAGCCTTCACAATAACCAATTAATTTACACTGATGTTGCCATACACTTGGCTGATTCACCTTCTGGAGGAAGGTCAATATACATGATCCTGCCAATGCTCTCAGTTGGGCTTCAGACAAAAAGCCTAATTTTTGTGGTTGTGCCTGGCTATCTTTGGTCGTCTTTAGATTAGAAGATTTCACTAACTCTGGATTCCTCCTTTGTTTCAAATAGATTATGGAGGGTTGACAGTCTAACCCCACACTCCACATTTTGGAGCCTTGCTCAAATTTTTCTTGATGAGAATAAAATCAGGCTTTGCATTTGAAAGGAGAGTAACATGCCCACCTTTTTTTATTCCTTTGCTTAGGTTAAATTCTTCCTGTCTTTCTGACGGATACTCCAACTATAGATTAATCACCTTGTGAACCAGACTGGATCATGACGTATTAAAGCAGTACTCTAGCATGTTGGTAGTTTGTGTCATGCAGTTTTACAACAGTGTTGTTCCTTTCCAGAATTGAAAAGTGGAACCACGTAAGCACCACACAGGCACAATAAAATCAGTTGCTGTCTTAGGCTGCCTGTGCCCTAAAATGCAGAGCTTATCAGCAGATGGAACAAGTGTGCAGATTTATAAACTGAGAACATTAGATGAAAAGATAAAAAAGAAAAAACAAAAGTCCAAGACACAGAACGCAGAGGTGGGAGGTTCGGGGAAGGGTCTGCAGTTACAGTAGCCACCAGAAGGAAAATTTTACTTACCCAGTAGAGATATGGTTGTGGCATGAAGTGCTGTAGATTCACATGCTCTGCATACTTCTGCCATCTGGTGTTCGGTCCGGAAGATTGCAAGTTGGTTTTCTTCAAATAGTCTTTAATCATGAGGTATAGAAATTCATCCTCTTGCTTGTAATGCGCATGGGCATCGACTCCATTGTTAAGTTGTTTTCCCGCAGACAGGGGAATGGAGTGTAGTGTAAGAGTAAGAAAAGATGACCATGCGAATACATGTATAAATACTGTGTAAGATACTGCACCTGCTACAGCTGTCAGCACTAAGAGCCACAAAGTAGGGCCTCTCCAAAGTGGTGGCTAACCTGTGGGTGTTGTAGTAGTATGAAAAATGAAGGTAACACTGCCTGACCCACATTAGCTTGCTGGAATGCTAAAATGTCCACACAATGTTTAGAAAAGGTGTGTGGTGTTGACCAAGTGGCTACTTTGCCTATGTCAGCTATGGCAATGTTACTTAAAAAGGCCACAGTTGCTCCTTTTTTACGAGTGGAGTATGCTCTAGGAGACATAAGCATAGGCCTTTTGGCTTTAGCATAATAAGTCTGGATACACTTGACTATCCATCTTGCTATACTGGATTTAGTAATTGGATTACTTTTGTATGGAGGAGCGAAGGCAACAAAAAGTTTCGTTTTCCTAAATGTTCTAGTTCTATCAATGTACAACATAATTGCTCTCTTTACATCTGATGTGTGGAGAGCACTTTAAGCAACAGAGTCAGGATGCGGAACAAAAAGACTGGTAATTTAATAGTTTGATTCAGAAGAAATTGAGATACCACTTTTGGTAAAAATGTTGGATTGCTGCAAAGAGCTACTTAATGTTTGTGTATTTGGGGGGAAAAAGGTACTTGCAAGGTTAGAGCCCAGAGATCACTTACAGGTCTAAGGATAGAACTGCGAATAAAAATGGCACTTTCCAAGATAGAAACTGCAATTGACATGAATGTAAAGGCTTGAATAGTGGGCCCATGAGTCTAGTGAGTACAATGGTAAGGTTCCAAGAAGGTACTGGGGGTACCTTTGGCAGAATCACTTAAGTCCTTCCATAAAAGCTTTAATGATTGGAATTTTGAAAAGGGAAGAATGTTGCCTATATTGAAGGTAAGAAGTTATTGTGGTCAGATGTAATCTTATGGAAGTGTATGCCACATTTGCTTTCTGCAAATGAAGATGTGAAAAATTTTACTTACCCAGCAGAGATCGGTTTGTGGCATGCTTTGCGTAAGTCCGCCACCTAGTTTTGGGCTTGGAGTGTTACAAGTTGTTTTTCTTCAAAGAAGCTTTTTCGAGTCACGAGATCAAGTGACTCCTCCTCTCAGTGATAGTGCACATGGACATCGAGTCCTTTAAGATTGTTTTCTCAAAGGAGGGTGAAGTAAGGAGTGAGGAAATGTGTGTGTGTGTGTGTATATATATATATATATATATATATATATATATATATATATATATATATATATTAAGAAAGGAAGATGTCCATGCAGTGTATATTCATAATTATATAAAGAAAGGACTACAACGGCTACATGCGTCCAGGGAGGAGGGAGGGGGCATGTGAATCAGCAGCACTACATGCCCCGAAAAGATGTGTACTGAGTAAGTAACATTTTCAGTTCGATGGCATGTGTAGCTACAGATACACATGCTTTGGATAGACTGAAAAGCAGTCTCCTACCCAAAATAAGCAGTGGCTAGCCTGTAGGAGTTGGAGTAGTCTGAAATAGTGTTTTAAGCACTGCTTGACCAACATTTACTTGTTGGCGAGATAACACATCCACACAGTAGTGTTTAGTAAATGTGAGTGGTGTGGACCATGTAGCTGCTTTGCATATATCTGCCATTGGTATATTTCCTAAGAATACAATTGAAGCTCCTTCCTTTCTAGTAGAATGTGCTTTAGGAGTTAGTAAAAGCTGCCTTTTAGCTTTAAGATAGCAAGTTTGAATGCACTTGACTATCCATCTGGCCAATCCCTCTTTTGAAATAGGATTACCTTCATGAGGTTGTTGGAAAGCTACAAAAAGTTGTTTAGATTTCCGGAAATCTTTTGTTCTAGCCACATAATACATGAGAGCTCTATTGACATCAAGAAAGAGCTCTTTCAGCAACTGAATATGGCTGTGGGAAGGAGACTGGTAATTCTACCATCTGATTGAGGTGAAATGGTAAAACTACTTTAGGTAAGAATTTTGGGTTAGTCTTAAGTATTATTTTAGGTTTGTGAATTTGAAAGAAAGGTTCTTCTAAAGTGAATGCCTGAATTTCACTAACTCTCCTTAAGGAAGTAATTGCTACTAGGAAAGCAACCTTCTATGAGAGAAATTGTAGCGTGCAAGAATGCATGGGTTCAAATGGTGAGCACAACGTTAAGATTCCAGACAGGAGTCGGTGGAGCTCTAGGTGGAATAATTCTTTTAAGGCCTTCCATAAAAGCTATTATGACAAGAATCGTAAAGAGAGAAGTATGCTGTCTGTTTTGTAGGTAAGCAGCGATTGCTGTTAAATGAATTTTAATAGAGGAGTATGCAAGATTTGCTTTTTGTAAATGAAGCAAATAATAGACAATATCCTGTACTGACGCTTTGTGGATCAATGTTTTTGGGTTGACAGTAATATACAAAACGTTTCCATTTAGCTGCATAGCACTTTCTGGTTGTAGGTTTACGTGCTTCGTTTAGAATATTGATAAATTCTACTGGAAGCTGTATACATCCAAATTCTATGACCTCAGGAGCCAAAAAGCCAGGATGAGCATACTGGGATTGGGATGCCCGATTTGACCTTTGTTTTGAGTCATTAGGTCTAGTCTGTTTGGGAGCTTGTGATGTGGTACTACAGACAAATCCAACAGTGTTGTGCACTAGTGTTGACATGCCCACCTGGGAGCCGAGTATCATAGTGAGGGAGATGTGACGGATCTTGTTGACCAGAAATTGAATTATAGGGAGAAAGGGTGGGGGAGGATGAAGTGTAAACAAATATCCCTGATCAATTGATCCGTAGAGCATTGCCCTTAGATTGAGGGTGTCGGCACCTGGATGCAAAGTTTGGGCATTTTGTGTTTTCACTGTTGCGCAGAGGTCTATGTCTGGGGTTCCCCACATGTGGAAGTACCATTGAATCACTTGCAGGTCAATCTCCCATTTGTGTATTTGTTGCTGCGTCCTCCTTAAGAGGTTCGCTAGTTGGTTGTGTATCCCTGGGATATATTCTGCTAGTAGTTGAATGTGATTGTGAGTTGCCCATTTCCAAATTTTTCTGTGCTAGAAGGGACAATTGAGATAAGTGTCCATCCCCCCCCCCCCTGTTTTTGCAGCTAGTACATCGTGATCATATTGTCTGTCCTTATCAACACTGTTTTGTGGGTGATCTGTAGCTGAAATGCTTTGAGTGCTAGGAACACTGCAAATCCAAGTGATTAATGTGATAAGTGTGTTTTATTCAGTCCCATTCCCCCTGTATGGTAAGGCTGTTGAGATGGGCTCCCCAACCTATCATTGAAGCATCAGTGGTGATTGTGGTCTGTGGCACAGGGTGCTGAAATGGCTGCCAGTTAGAAATGGGGTCTTTAGTTGGTAGGAATACACCCTTGTCCTAGTTTGGATCACAAACCTAAGTCAGGGTAAGTCACACGCAATCCAAATTATCCTGAGCCCACCCTCTGATAGCTTGGCATTGATCAGTCAGGCTTAATTTAGAAGGCAATGTGTAAAGTATTTGTGCAATAAGTCATGCAATAACACAGTGAAAATACCACTAAAATACACCACACAGGTGTAGAAAAATATAAGATTTATCTGAGTGAATTAAGGTCAAAACAATCAAGATTTGCTAAGTGCAAGTTGAAATATCACTTTTGTAATGATAAGAAGAGTCTTGAGTCTTTAAAATGCAACAAGTGTCTCTTGCTAGTACAGAGTACCTGGTATGCTTCAAAATTACACAGGCAGAGACCGCAGAAGGGCATGCGAGAAAAACGAAGGGTGTGCGTCAGATTTCTGGACGCACACAAAGCAGTGATTATTTTCCACGCGGCAAGGACTTTGCGTTGAATTCCCGTGCGCAGGCTTGAACACTCTTTGCGATGCGGGGTCTTTTGTAGCCCATGGACAATGCGTGGAAATCCTGGGCGTGCTGGACAAAGTCACAGGTGCTGCATCAATCCGGTGGGCGATGCAGAGTTTGTCACACTGTAGTCACTGTGTCAAATCCTCTCACAGGGAGTCTGACTGCAGCATTCCGGCCTGGCGATGCTTCGATCTGGTGGGCTGTGCGCCGAAGTTTCAGTCTCAATGCTGGCACTGCATTGATTTCCACTCAGGAAGCCAGGCTGCGTCATTCCAGTTTGGCAATGCAGTGATTCTTTCACCGCTAGGTAAGATGTGCTTTGATTCTGGCAGGCTGTGCGTCCGTTTTCAACACACAAGGAGTTCTTTTGCAGAAGTGAAGTCTCCTTGACCCTGAGACTTCAGGAAACAGGAGTCAAGCTCAAGCCAAACCCTTGGAAAGCACTTCTCAGCAGAGCCAGATGCCAGCAAGGCAGCAGTCCTTCACAGCAAAGTAATCCAGGTGAGTCCTTTGGACAGTCAGGCAGCACCTCTTGGCAGGTGCAGGATCTGGTTCAGAGTATCTGTCCCAGGAAGTGTCTAAGTTGGTAGGGTCAGGGACTCAGTTTATATACCCAAAAGTGGCTTTGAAGTGGGGGAGACTTCAAAGAGTAGTCTTGAACTGCACAAGATCCCCTTTCAGTACAACCCGGTCTGCCAGGGTCCCAGTAGGGAGTTTGGCATTCCATTGTGTGACAGCAGGCAACAGTCCTTTGAAATGTAAGTGTCAGGCCCTCCACCCTTCCAGCCCAGGAAGACCCATTCAGTATGCAGATGTGTGCAGGTTTGTCTGAGTATCCTGCGTTTGTGGTTGTCTGGGTGAAATGCACAAGGAAGCTGTCAACCAGCCCAGTCTAGACGGGTATTGGAGACAGGTTGTAAGGCGCAGAAGGATTTTAAGTGCAGAGACATGCTCACTTTCTAAAAGTGGCATTTCTAAAATAGTATTATAAAACCCAACCTCACCAGTAAGCAGGATTTTGCATTACTATTCTGGCCATACTAAATACCCCTTTCTGATCAGAACCTACCACTCAAACCGTATGAGGGTAGCCCTAAAGTTAGCCTATGAAAGGAGCAGGACTCACAGCAGTGACAAACGAACTTAGGAGTTTTCCACTACCAGGACATATAAAACACACAGGTACATGTCCTGCCTTTTACCTAGATAGCACCCTGCCCTGGAGGTTATCCAGGGACTACCTTAGGGGTGACATATGTAGAAAAAGGGGGGGGGGGGGGGGGGTTTCAGGCTTGGCAAATACTTTTAAAAGCCAAGCTGAAGTGGCAGTGAAACTGAACATACAAGCCTTGCAATGGCAGGTCTGAGACATGGTTAAGGGGCTACTTATGTGGGTGTCACAATTAGTGCTACAGGCCCACCAGTAGCATTTAATTTACAGGCCGTGGGCACATGCATTGCACTTTACCAAGGACTTACAAGTAAATTAAATATACCGATTGGGTATGAGCCAATGTCACTATGTTTTAAGTGAGTGAGCATATGCACTTTAGCACTGGTTAGCAGTGGTAAAGTGCGCAGTCGTAAAACCAGCAAAAACTGTGTCAAAAAGTGGAGGGAGGCAGGCAAAAAGTTGGGGTGACCACCTAAAGGCTGTCAGGTCTACCACCACCCTTTTGATAAGATAGTGCAATTCCACCATTGCAGAGAGTTGTAAGTTTGGCGGTCAAACACTGGATCGAGAAGTTGACCCTGTGCCTGAGACCATTGTTGCGAGAGACACTGTTGTAGGGGTCTCATGTTTAGATGTCCATTGGGTACTAGTGCTATGCACGATGCCATCATACCCAACAGTTTCATGTTAAACCTTACTGTACAAGTGTGATTGTATTGTAGCTGCGATATGAGATTGTGGAAGGCTAGTGCTGACACTGTTCATAAATTGCTCTCAGATATGGTTGTATTTGCTCTGGTTGCACATGAGATTTCTGGTAATTGATTGTGAACCCTAGACTGTGTAGAGTATCGACTGTATTGTGTCTGCTGTTGACAGTTTTGAATGGTGCTGGCTTTTATGAGCTGGTCGTCCAGATAGGGAAAGACATGTATATGTTGCCTTCTGAGGTATGCTGCAACCACAGAGAGGCACTTGGTGAATACCTGTGGTCCTGTTGTTACTCCAAAGGGAAGCACTTTGAACTGGTAGCGTTTGGCTGCTATCACAAATCTTAGGTATTTGCGATGTGCTGGATGTCTGGAAATGTGGAAATAAGCATCTTTTAGATCTAATGTAGTCATACAGTCATGTTAGTAGGGGAATGACATCCTGAAGAGTGACCATGTGGAAATGCACTGAGAGGATGCACTTGTTAAGGGGTCTGACATCCAGGACTGGCCTGAGAGTACCATCCTTTTTTGGTATAAAGAAGTATAGAGAATATACTCCTGCCCCTTCTTGAGGTGAGGTATGGGTACCATTTCTATTGCACCTTTGAGTAGAAGTGATTGTACTTGTTTTAACAAATTTAGGTGTTCCAGAGAAAGCCTGTGCTGTGAGGGGGAGTGTTCGGTGGAGTAGAGATGAGTTTTGGGCAATAACCATTTTGGATAATTGACTGCACCCATTGATCTGTTGTAATATTGTGCCATTGTTGGTGGAAATAATTTTCCAGTCTTCCTCCTACAGGGGGGATGTATACTGTGTGGGGATGTGCAGTAAGTCACTGTTTAGTTGAGGTGGAGGCCCCTCTTGAGGTGGTGGATTTACCTCTACTTCGAAAGTTCTTCCCTTTGGAAAATCCTCTGAAGGAACCTCTGATGTAAAATTATTGTCCTTGCTTTTGTTGGGTTGTGGATGGCTGAGGTTGAGGGTTTAGAACAACCTCTGAACTGGGGCCTACAAAAAGTTCCCAGAGCAGGTGTAGTATAAAGGGCACCTATAGCCTTAGCTGTGTCAGAGTCTCTTTAATTTCTCTATGGTGGTATCCACCTTTGGGCCAAATAAGTGCTGTTCATCAAAAGACATATGGAGCACTGCCTGTTATATCTCAGGTTTGATCCCTGAAGTTCTGTGTCATGTGCGCCTTCTGATAACCACACTGGTGTCAATACCTCTTGCTGCCATGTCTGTTGCATCTAAGGTAGATGTAATGTGATTGTTATTGTTAGAGATAGCCTGGTCCTCTATCTGCTGTGCCCTTTTTGGTGTTCTTGTAGAAGGTACTGTAAGAACTCTATCAGATCCAAATTAACTCTACCATTTCTTGCTAATAGAGCTTGAGAATTTGCAATTCTCCAGCGATTAGCAGCTTGAGTTGCTACTCTCTTCTGTGCTGCATCAAACTTGCAACTCTCCTTATCTGGTGGAGGAGCATCCCCTGTGGACTGTCTATTTGCCCTTTTCCCCGCTGAACTAACAACAATAGTGAGGCGGCATATGTGGTGTGATAAAAAGTGAATCTGAAGGTGCAGGCTTCTACTTTTTGTCCACCCTTGGTGTTATAATCCTAGCCTTCACTGGCTCCTTAAAAATGCCATCTGCATGTTTAAGCATGCCTAGAAGCATTGGTAGGCATTGAAACTGAGGGGTTTATAGTGTATTGAATTAAAAACAAAAAAACAGCCTTTATGGGATTTAAATACAACTGCACGTTGAGATATGCAGCTGCCCTAACTTTGACCTGATTGTAGGCAGTGGTGTCTTCAGGTGGAGATGGCCTAGCCAGGTATAAATCAGGATCACTGGATGGAATAGGGTCTGGATCATATAAATCCCATGGGTCTATATTGTAACGAGTGTCACACAAATCATTCCCATGTGTAGAGATAGGGATTGTGGAGAAAATTGTGTAGGTGAAGGTGGTGGAGAAACAGGAAGCAAAGGAGAACATGGTGGTGAAGGCTGATGTACTGCCTTTGGTTTTCCCTTATGCTTAAATATCTTAGCAGGTGGAGGCTCAGCTTCTAAAGTCTCATTGAAAGTTAACTCCAGTGTCTTTATGGATTTGAATTTTGCACTGATTAGCTTCCATTACTTCAAGTATGGGCCTTATTTCTAAAAGCTCCTCTGTATCTGGAGCATATTTTCCACCCACAGGAGCTCCAAAAGTTTGGAGACGGAATGTTTTAGTCAGGCCGAGAAGGTCTGCTCCGAAATGGATGATAGGGTTGTCAGCTCCAAGGTGGAAGTCTTCGCTCTTCGACTCAATCCAGAAACAGGTGTGGAACGCTGTTCGGTCGGCACCGAATGCACTTTGGTGTTTTTTGGTGCCGAACCAGAGGGTTGGTCATCGGTATGTATTTTTCGGGTCCGATCATGGCCGGCAAGAAGTGGTGGACCAAAGACCAGTGCTGATGTATTTTTGGCTGCCTTTAGGGGCTGAAGAACTTACATACTGCACCGCTGGAATCGACTGACTGTCCCCCATCTGAGTCTTAGGGGGTGATTCTAACTTCGGCGGGTGGCGGAGGCCGCCCGCCGAAGTTCCCCCACCAAAATACCGCTCCGCGGTCGAAAGACCGCTGAGGGTATTTTGGGATTTGCCCTGGGCTGGCGGGCGGCCGCCAAAAGGCCGCCCGCCAGCCCAGGGCAAATCAGCCTTCCCACGAGGACGCCGGCTCAGAATTGAGCCGGCGTAGTGGGAAGGTGCGACGGGTGCAGTGGCACCCGTCGCGTATTTTAGTGTCTGCATAGCAGACACTGAAATACTTTGTGGGGCCCTCATACAGGGGCCCCTGCAGTGCCCATGCCATTGGCATGGGCACTGCAGGGGCCCCCAGGGGCCCCGCGGCACCCCCTACCGCCATCCTGTTCCTGGCGGGAGTCCCGCCAGGAACAGGATGGCGGTAGGGGGTGTCAGAATCCCCATGGCGGCGGAGCGCGCTCCGCCGCCATGGAGGATTCTGCAGGGCAGCGGGAAACCAGCGGGAGACCGCCGGTTTCCCACATCTGACCGCGGCCGAACCGTCGCGGTCAGAATGCCCTGCGGGGCACCGCCGGTCTGTCGGCGGTGCTCCCGCCGACCCTGAGACCGCCGGGGTCAGAATGACCCCCTTAGTCTGAATCAGATTCTGTGATGGAAACTGCAGTCTGAGCTTGTCCTTCTCTGAAAATGTCTGACGTTTGTTCCAACTACTTGGATGCCATCTCCAACTAATGCACTCTTCGATCCCTCAAACTTTTCTTTGAACGGAAGGATCGACATGCTTCAAGCTTTCCTCCCTGTGATCCAGAGAAAGACAGAGGTTGCACAACAATTGTGGGTCAGTGTATGGGGACTTGGTGTGACACTGAGGACAAAAGCGAAACTGAGTCCATTCCATCAGCCTGACATAATTTGACAACCACGAGTCGATGTAGGCCTCAGAAGGAGGCGGTGCCCCTAAAAGGGTGTTTAATCAATCCCGACAATTGCAATCGGATCTAATATAAGTGAGAAAAAGCGATCAAAAACGAGACATTTATAGAAAGAAAAGAGAAGTTCAGATAGTACCAAACTGAGATCAACCAGCGCAAGAGGAAACACATCCGAACCAGACGGCGGAAAGAAAACAATCTAACAAAGGACTCGATGCCCACTATCACTGTTGCACCTGGCTCTATTTGCAGGGTCATTCCCAATCTTTTTGTCTCCTTTCTCCTAATTGTTCTGACCAGTTTTTGTTGGCTTTAGAACTCTGTGCACCTTACCACTGCTAAAACAGTGCTAAAGTGCATATGCGCTCTGTGTAAATTGTACTGTTGATTGGTTTATCCATAATTGGCATATTTGATTTACTGGTAAGTCCCTGGTAAAGTGCACCAGAGGTGCCAATGGCCTGTAAATCAAATGCTACTAGTGGGCCTGCAGTACTGGTTGTACCACCCACACTAGTAGCCCTGTAAACATGGCTCAGACCTGCCACTGCAGTGTCTGTGCAGTTTTAAACTGCCAATTCGACTTGGTAAGTGGACCCACTTGCCAAGCATAAACCTTACCTTTTACTACATGTCAGGCAACCTTAAAGTAGGCCCTAGGTAGCCCCAGGAGCAGGGAGCAGTGTATGTTTAAGGTAGGACATATACTAGAGTGTTTTATATGTCCTAACACTGAAATACTGCCAAATTCGGTTTTTAATATGCATGGCCTAACTCTCTCAAAGGTTAACATTGGTGCTGCCTTTAAATATTATTAAAGCGCAGATTCCCTGAGAACAGATACAAATGTGGAGTTTGGGTCTTGCAAGTTAAAAATACATCTCTTAGAGAAGTTGGTTTTTAAATTGTCTGTTTGAAAATGCCACTTTTAGAAAGTAGGCATTTTTCGCTTAAACCATTCTGTGACTCGGCCTGTTTGTGGATTGTCTGCCTGGGCCAGTTTAACAGTTGGGCTGTTTTGCACCTCTCTAGACAGTGACACAAAGGGGGCAGGGGTGTAGCCTGCATATCCCGATGATCCATCTGAGCTGGAGGGAGGAGTTGTCATACACACCTGAAAGGACTTGGCCTGCCCTCACACAATGCAGTCACCGACCCCCCTGGTGTGTGTCTGGGGCCTGGTCTGGCCAAGGAAGGATCTGTCAAACACTTGAGACTTTGCTTTGAAGTTTGCCAACTTCAAAGGCAGAAAGGGGTATAAGAGGAAGACCCAGAACTCCGGACATGTAAAATCTTTCCGGAATCAAGAGGAACCTCTGCCCAGGAGAAGAGCTAAAGGAGTACTGTCCTTTTGATGTGTTGCTTTGCTGGACTGGCCTGCAGTTGCTGCTTCTGCCTGAAAAGAGTGCAAAGGGTGAACTTTGCTGTGTGTCCTGCTTGAGAAAGTTCTCCAAGGGCTTGGTGTAGAGCTTGCCTCCTGTTGGAAGACAGAGGCACACCAAAGACTTCAGTTTTCTCGACCTGCAGCACTGGGAACTGTGTGTTTTGTGCTGTTCAAGAGGAGAAACCACTGCGACACCGACAATGACGCCGCTGGCCTGCACCATGACCTGCTGACGCCACACAGTCGCATTTCCCTGCTTTGCACCATGACCCTGGTCTCACCGACGCCATCATCAGACGACTTTACCGAGCCACTGCTTGCACCGCGACCTATGGGCCCCGCACTCCAGCATCGCCTGCTCACACCGCAGCCTGGACATCCAACGCCGCTGCCTGCACTGTGGTCTGTGGACATTGCTCGTGAGGTACATAAAGCACTGCACTGTCCCACACCGCAGCCCCGGTCCACCACCGCCAGCATCACATACTCCAGTGTCGTCACCAGGCATCCTGCTGCACCGTGGCCTGTGGACACTGCTCTTGAGGGTCAACAAGCACCATCCCGTCCCGCACTGCTGGCTTGGGCCTACCAATGTCAGAGCTTCAGCAATGACAACAGTGCTGCCTGCACTGTGACCTGGTGACACCGCACATCGCACTGCCCCACTTCACACCGCAGCCCTGGTCTCACAGACATCACTGGACGCCATCACTGACCCGTTGCCTGCATCATGACCTGTGGGCACCGCACATCGAATCATCCCGCTTCACACCGCAGCCCCAACGCCATCCACGCCAGCACTCCTGACTTCATCAGCCCGGAGTTCAATCCGCAAGGCGGGTGACTTCAAAGGCCCGACAACTCCCACACCGACTCCAGCAACGCCGCTCTCTGGAGCTCACCAAGAGGATCACAACACCATGAAATTCCAAAGGTACTGTTTGCGGGTCTTCCCGGCACAATAGCTGGCCCGCGATGCCGCAGCCGGCCTGAACTGTTGGTTTTGTTGATCACAATGCCGTGATAGCCCCAGGTGGAGCTATCGGAACTGTACTTTTGAGTAAATCTTGCAAAATTGATATCTTTAACATTGTATGTTGGATTCTTATCATTTTCATCTTGTTTTACACAGATAAATATTGGCTATTTTTCTAAAACTGGTGTGGTGCCCTTTTGTAGTGTTTTCACTTATTACTGTGTGTGATGTGCAAATGCTTTACACATTGTTTCTGACATAAGCCTGACTGCTCGTGCCAAGCTACCAAGGCGGTGAGCAGGGGTTATATGAGCAGGTATCTCCCTTATCCTGAATAGAGTGAGGGTCTCTACTTGGACAGAGTGCAAACCGGCTGCCAACTAGAGACCCCATTTCTAACACTGGTTGTCAGCAGTGAGGGTAGGACTTGCATTTGCACTTGACCTACAGTGGTTGGTGTACACTACTACCATATCGCAGACCACTACGTACCACATACTGTGTTTTCCTGTGTGTTCTCTGGTGTCCTCCTAGAGATATTTTTGGACTCAGGTTTTTTGGTTGCGAGGCCTTTGCAGAATGGAAGTCAACTTCTGGCACCTGGAGTACTACATGTTGAGGGAGCTAAAGGTTTTCTGCAAAGAAAGGGGGCTGGCTGTGAAGAGAAGGTCCCTGAGGTGGGTCTTTGAGACAGCCCTGTTTCAGTATGAGATGAAATGCTGGGAAGCAGCCATACCAAATCGTTCTGAGGAGGGCAGTGGCCCTGAAAGGGAACCAGAGAGAGGAATGGCTCCTAGCTCAGGAGCAGTGGATGAGAGAGCTGGACGAACAGTTCCAGAACGCTGAGGCTAAGAGAGCCTTAGCCAAGGAAAAAGAATTGTATGCAGCTCAGGAACTGAGCTGTGAAGAGCTGAAGCTGGAAGCCATGAGGGCTGAGTCCAGTTCAGATGGTGGCAGCAAAAGTGTTATATTGAGTGCGGATGAAGAAGCGCACATGCCCAAAGACTTGGTGTCCGACTTGAAGGATGTGAGTTAACACACACCAGGAGGTTCAGGAGTATGAGTTAACTCCAGTGATGCACAGGGTCCGAGGTGGATTGGGGAACTGGAATAGGGATTCATATTCCTAGTGGTGGGAAGGACACTAATGGCTCTACGTGAGAGTGGCAGGGAGAGGGTTTCCCCCCCCATGTAGAAGTCCTGAGTGTGGAGACATCCCAGAAGACTGTGGGTTGAGTGTCAGGGACAGTAAGGTGCTGTCTCACCAGTCTCAAGAGGGTGATGTGGGGTACTTTTTAAAGGCTGAGTCAATGGATGTTTGGGTGAAGGGTAGTTTGGTTAATTCATGTGAGGGGCTGTGTGATGTAATTGTGGAGAGCATATGTTCAGTCCTTGTTTTCCAGAGCTACATACAAGGTTGTGCTTCCAAAGGTAAGTTTATTTGAATTAAGCACGACGATACAGTAACAGCCTTCCCCCACCAGCTTTTCTTCCAACTGTCCATCTCCCATCATCCACATTCTATACCCCAACATTCCATTGAGTCTTGTGCTTGTTCATATGTCAACAAGCACGAGACCCATTTCCACATTGGCTGAAGGACTAAGACCCAAGACATCTTCCACCCTTAACATAAACACAATGAGGATCATAAAGAATCAAATGGCATAATAAAATAAACATTAAAAATAATAAGAAAATACATATAAGTGGGAACACATTTATCTTGAAAAAGAAACATTGAACTGAGACGTCAATGTCACACTATGAAACAAGTTAAGTAAAAAACTCAATCTCGATATTTGTTAGGCAACTTCCTATCCCTTGAAGGTGCTCTTGGTTTTAGACTGTCCACCTTGTCCTCCACAGTCTCGACATTGCCAGTACTTACTTTTTTTTTTGTTATTTTTATTCTCAAGTTCCACCTCATGAGCTATTGGCAACTTCTCCTTATTCCACCAATTTCCGTCACTCAATCTAACTGCATTTCTGCAAACTCTCTCAACTATCTTGGATGCAGAAAATCTTGATTCTCCTTTCTGAATGATAAGTGCACTCTTAACTTTTACATAATCTCCTACCTTCACACCAATTGTCTTTCTCAGTTCCTCTTTATACCTATTCTGAGCTTGCTCTCTCCTTTCACTTACCCTCTCAATCATGCACCCAATGGCGAACTCACCCATCCACTGTCTTGTTAATTTGGTTGCTGGAACCCTACCTCTCAATAAAACAAATGGAGACACCCCTGTATCCGCGTTGGGAATAGTACGCACCACCCATAACAAATTCTTTAGTTCTACTTTACAATTTAAACCACTGGCCTTAGCTAATTGACTAGGTAACGTGACTTGAGACATCACTTACTGCACACATTAAACAATCTCTCAAAGTGTTCTACACTTATCTAACCCTGGCCACCAAACATTCTCGCGGATTCTCCTCTTCATAAGCCGCATTCCTATATGTCCCTCATGGGAAAGGGTTAGTACCTTATTCTCCATGCTCTCCGGCACAACTAGAACATTAGACCTCATTAGAATTTGATTGCCAACTGATAACTCATCAAAAACTTGTTTGTAAGCTCTGCTTACTTTTCCATTGGGTTTCCACTCAGACCACCCTTAAAGAATACATTGTTTAACTTCACTTATCGGTTCATCATTGTCACACGCTTCCCTCTATTCACCTTCAGTCACAGCACCTTCCAGGAGCACTCTATGGTGCACACCAATTCATCATCATCATCTTCAATCCCTTCTTCATCCTCATTATTTATGCACACACTAGGAAGACGAGAAAGCCAATCTGCAAGTAAATTCCTAGCTCCAGGCACATATTCAATGTGATAATCGTAAGTTTGTAATCTGTACTGCCATTTTGCTATTCTGGGAGTAGCATGTTGCACACCTCTGGTAGAGAACAACTGCACAAGATGTTTATGATCCACCCGGACTGTAAAATGTACACCCCATAAATAAGCTTTGAAGTGCATAATCCCCCACCAACACACAGAACTTCTCTTTCTATGGTTGAATAAGTAGATTCAGTACCTCTCAAACCACGTGATGCAAAAGCAATCACCTCATCCTTACCAAGTATCGTTGCAACAAAACAGCACCCAAACCTTTCTGGCTGGCATCAGTCATGATCACTATTTCATCCCTTGTGTCAAAAGGTTTTAACAGAATGGCATGTGATACTTTTTTTATGATCAGAAATTCTTGCTCACACTTTGAACATCACTCAAATTACATTTGTTTTCCAAAAGATTCCTTATATTAGGAGTTTTTTCAGCACATTCAGGGACAAATCTGGCATAGAATTCAATTAATACCATAAAAGGCTAAATAGATCTTTATTGCCAGGGGATTGGAAATCCTCAATTGCTTAACTAAGCTTGCCTAAGGTTCTACTCCTTGTTCAGATAATTTTTAACCTAGATAGTCAATACATGTTGCGTTAAATTTACACTTGTTCACCTTGAGAGTGATCCCCCTTGCCTTTTAAGATTGACAAGGCTGGTCTCAACCTCTCATCAAGTTGATTTTGATCCTTCCCAAAAACTAAGACATCATCCTGGAATGCAATGATTCCCTCCAGATCTTTAAACAAATTATCCACAACACTCTGAAATACAGCGGAACCCGAGGCCAAACCAAATGGCATGCGTTTAAATTGGAACAAACCTTTGTATGTAATATACTCCAGAGTCAGGGTGTAGATTGATCTGATGGTACGCAGAGGTGATATCTAACAAACTAAGGGGGTCATTCTGACCCTGGCGGCCGGTGGCCGCCAGGGCCACCGACCACGGGAGCACCGCCAACAGGCTGGCGGTGCACCCACGAGCATTCTGACCGCGGCGGTTCAGCCGCGGTCAGAAGCGGAAAGTCGGCGGTCTCCCGCCGACTTCCCGCTGCTCGGGGGAATCCTCCATGGCGGAGGAGCGCGCTCCGCCGCCATGGGGATTCTGACACCCCCTACCGCCATCCTGTTCCTGGCGGGTCTCCCGCCAGGAACAGGATGGCGGTAGGGGGTGCCGCGGGGCCCCTGGGGGCCCCTGCAGTGCCCATACCAATGGCATGGGCACTGCAGGGGCCCCCGTAAGAGGGCCCCACTGTGTATTTCAGTGTCTGCAATGCAGACACTGAAATACGCGACGGGTGCAAACTGCACCCGTCGCACCCCTGCAACTACGCCGGCTCAATTCTGAGCCGGCGTCCTCGTTGCAGGGGCATTTCCTCTGGGCCGGCGGGCGCTCTTTTGGAGAGCGCCCGCCGGCCCAGAGGAAATGTCTGAATGGCCGCTGCGGTCTTTTGACCGCGGTGCGGTCATTTGGCGGCTCCCTCCAGGTGGGCGGCTCCCGCCGCCCGCCGGGCTCAGAATGAGCCCCTAAATCTACTGGCATTCTTAAGGATGGACAACATCTCAGTGATGTTAGGTAAGGGATGACGATCTATCCACATTTGTGCATTAAGATCCCACAAGTCCACACACACATACTTATAGACCCGTTGGCTTTGCAAGCAATTACAATTGGGGCAATCCGATCAGAAGCTTCTATTCTTTCTATAATATCCTGTTCACACAACTTGTCAAGCTCTTTCATTAACTTTGCTCGTAAAGCTAAAGGCTAACTTTATGCACCTTAGAAATTGCATTTTCTTAATTTTGCAGGTAAAACACTTGAACATCCCAAGTACTTCCCGGAATACATCAGAAAACTCACCTTCCCATGTGTTACCCTTAACAGAAAGCACTTGCTTGTAATCCCTGCTTAAAATTACTTGGGCAGGATTGTTTGGATCAAGTAAAATTCCCAAATTATTTTTTATCGTTCCACCCCAACAAACACATATCATCTTTAGCAACATACACAGTTCCTTTTGACATACTTCCTTCAAAATTGAATTCAGCTTCATATTCACCCTAGACCTCTATAGGTTTTCCTCCATAACCTACAGGTCTTATGCTAGAATCATTAAGTTTTATGTGATCAAAACACTCTTTCCATTTTCTCACTCAAGAGTATACGGTGAACCTGAATCAGCCATTACCCGTATCTCGTTTCCATTTATAAATAAGTTGCAAGAAGGTCTTCTAGCTCTATTAGAAGTTAGTCCACTTATATTTTCCTCACACAATTTAGATACGCTAGTAATAGTTAGAATTTCATCTTCCTCACTGGCAGTTGCATCATTACCACTAACATTATCATTAAGTACCCTGAGAACTTTGCTAAGTGCAGATTTGCATTTTGCTTTACATACTCTAGCGAAATGACCCTTTTTAAAGCACTTGGAACATTTTTTATCCAATGCCAGACACACTTGCCTTTCCTAAATGGAACAATCAACCACACCTATGGTATTCAGATTTTCAAAACAAAATTCCTTTTTGCAAAATGTCTCTGGGCTATCTTTGATATAGTTTTACTTAGCCTTCTGTTAAACCAAGGATACACACTGTTGTGACACCTTTGCATCAGAAATGCTCATTTGTTCCATATCGGATGTCGTGTTTTCTATTCTAGTAGCGAGTGCCAGTACTTTTTCGAATGCTAAATTTCAGGATTGATAAGAGTTTCTTGCACCTTCCTGTTTTTTCAACATGTTTATCCCGTATCATTTCATTTTCACATGCTTTATAATCGCATATGACAGCTAAAATTCTCTAAGAACCCACAAAGCTCGCAACAGGTTCACCTGAAATTTGAACTCTTTTGTAAAACTTGTGTCTCTCCATAATGACATTCTTACATGCTTTAAATCTAGAATGAAGAGACTTTAAGCCTGAAGAGCATTCATCAATTCCTTCATCTCCCTCTCCTTCTCCTAATGGAACAACTTCTTGGGGAATATGTTTCAAAATCTTCTGACCTTCTGATCCTAAACAATGTTGAAGAATGCCAAACCTTTTTTTTAATGAGTAAAAGAATCACCATCCAACGAATAAAGATACGCTTCAAACACCTCTTTCCACAATTCCCAGTCTGATTCTGAAGAAGGAGGGTCCGGTGTAAAAACAGGAGGTGGTATAATGGAGTGTTGCATGACGTAAAAAACTATAGAAGAGAGACACACACAACAGCACAAAGAGTGCTAAAAAGGTGATACTACTCTTAGATGTGAGACACACTTTTATCGTGCAGCGTTGCCAAGCAACCACTGAAGCAGTCTGCACCCCTCTGCCGAGTAACCGATGAGGCAGTACACGCGTTGACCGCATGTACAATATGAAAACAGCAGAGGAGTTGCTCTAACGGCCGCATGCAGAGTAACTCAGTTCAGTAGGTTTCCACTGGAGCAAACGTGCTGCTCCAACGTGCGCGCACACACATTTTGCGCCCCCTGCTCTCAGAACTCCCACACTTCGAGTCCCCATCCCCGAACCACAGCGCCCCTGGCCATCAACACTGCTGACACTGACCAATGGCGTCTGGACTCCAAGCAGGTGTTCTTCACTCCCTGTGGCTCTGAAAGGAGGAATCACCCCTTCATCCCAGGGCACCTCCTTGAAAGGGAAAGACTGTCCAAACCTCTGCAAGCACCGATAGAAGGATCTGTCCTGCCTTCTGCCGCTCGTCGCCAATACAAGGTTGTGCTTCCAAGGTAAGTTTATTTGAATTAAGCAGGGCCTTACAAGTAACAGCCATCTCACACCAGCTTCTCTTCCAGCTCTCCCTCTCCAGTCATCCACATTCTATACCCCGACATTCTGCTAAGTCTTGTGTTCATTCAAATGTTAACAAGCATGCGACCCAATTGCACATAGGCTGAAGGCATAAAACCCAACACTACGCCAACACCCACTGGAGTGTGACTTCTCTGACCCCAGGGAGCTTACACTGGAGGCAGACATCTGGGTGAATACCAGAGAGTCTGAATAGGCATTTGGGAGTGCCCCTGAGAGGAGTGGTCTAGGTGTTTCCCAACAAGGGACGGTGGGAAAGGACTACAGTGTCCCTAGTAGGACCCAGTCTAGTGGGATGGGTAAGGGATCCCATGTCCAATCTCAGAGGAGAGGGAATGGGCGTGGGCTGAGGCCCAGAGTGCCAGAGATCCGGTTCCATGAGGGAACACCAGGAGGGGAGCCTCACCTGCACCGTCGGGCCATCTGCTGAGGGAGTCTGTAGCCAGCATCCCACCAGTTCTGATGTCTGCCAGTACCACTTTTAGTGAGGGGGTGCAGAAGTCCAGACAGAGGGTTGAGAGGGGGTTGCAGGCCCCAGTGGATAACATGGAGGGTCAGGGGTTAGCTCTAAGGTCAGAGCCCTCCCACAATGACCTTGGTGATACCATTTCTGGGCTGGGAGGGGAACCAGCCTTTGCCAGACGGGCAGAGGTCAGCGGACCAGCGCCAGCCAGACTCTTAGGGTAGATTGCCCTTAGGGTAGATTGTTCCCTTGGAGGAGGTAGGGGGGCTCCCCAGGATGTCCTGGAACACCAGGCAATGGTCCAGTCTGAGGGTACAGACCCTAGACTGGAGGATCAGGTGCAGAGGGTAAACTGACCTGATTGGGATTGGGGGGTGGCCCCAATCATCCCCCTCCCCCCAGGTGTGCCTTCTAGGGGGACCCCAGTTCAATAGAAGGGTACAGACCAGGGATTGAAGGACCAGGTTCAGGGCGTCCCCCTGACCTGAAGGGAGGAGCTAGTGCTAACAGTGCCCCTACCATGTTTGATTGGGGGGGGCACACCTAGTGGGGTGAGGTAGGAGGGGGGGGGGGGGGTGCAGGACCCCAGAAAGGAGGGCAGGGAGAGGGCAACTTCATCTTTGACCCTGGTCCAACTTGAGGGTACAGATGCCAGGTTGGAAGACCAGTTGCAGGTTAACACCCCTGCATTGGTGGGAGAATTGTGCAGGGCTGCTTCCTTAGGCACCCTGACAATATTGGACTTTGGGCAGGGGGGGGGGGGGGGGGGCAGGGCCCCAAAAGGAAGAGCAGGGGGAAGGAAGCCTCACCCATTGTCCAACCTGAAGGTACAGACCCTGGGTTGGAAGATCTGTTGCAGGTTAATATCCCTGCACTGGTGGGAGGATTGTATAGGACTGCTTCCACAAGCAGCCTGACAATTCCAGACTCTGGAGGGTGCCGCTCCTAGTGGGAGGGTACAAAGCCCCAGAGGGGAGAACCAGTGTCGGGCATTCATCCGTGACCTGGTGGAAGGGAGAGTGGTCAAAGGGTGTCAGACCCCTCAGGATACTGCCCCCCACTCTCCACAGTCACTGGTCACTGTGGTTTGCTGCCCTGGTGGATAGAGTTACCCCTCGAGGGGGGGGGGGGTTGAACAGGAGTCACACCCCTGGGTTAGAGTGGGCCACACCCCTGTGTTGGCCATGGTGGTACTGTCTGCCCCCTGGGATACATCTGCGAGCAAAGTAAGGTTAGGTGCTGCATAGATGGAATCCGCAGGAGAAAAGAAGGGATTCCCAATGGGTTAGCTTAGTGGGCCCTGAGAGTATGGACAGAGGGATCTAACTGGAGTCAGGAAGGCATAGAACTGGAAGATGCCCCTGCTGTTGTAGGCCGGGATCCCTGTTCTATCACTTCAATAAGGAAAGTCCATCAAGGTATTGGTCTCCCCTGGCATTAGTCAGGTGGTTTGCACCTGGCCCTTTTTGCAGAGTCATCCCCAATCTTTTTGCCTCCTGCACCTAATTTTTCTGACCAGTTTTTGTTGGCTTTAGTACTCTGTGCACTTTACCGCTGCAACAGTGCTAAAGTGCATATGATCTCTGTGTAAATTGCACTGTTGATTGGTTTATCCATAATTGGCATATCTGTTTTACTACTAAGTCCCTGGTAAAGTGCACCAGAGGTGCGAAGGGCCTGTAAATCAAATGCTACTAGTGGGCCTGCAGCACTGGTTGTACCACCCACATTAGTAGCCCTGTGTCTGTGTGTGCAGTTTTAAACTGCCAATTCGACTTTTGCCAGGCCTAAACCTTCCCTTTTAATACATGTCAGGAACCCCTAAGGTAGGCCCTAAGTAGCCCCAGGGGAGGGGGCAGAGTAGGTTTAAGGTAGGACATGTACTAATGTGTTTTATATGTCCTAACAGTGAAATACTGCCAAATTCGGTTTTCACTGTGCAAGGCCTCTCTCTCTCATAGGTCAACATGGAGGCTGCCATTAAATATCCTTAAAGCACAGATATAAAATGTGGAGTTTACGGTCTCTTAACTCACAATTTAATAATACATCTTTTATTGAAGCTGGTTTTTAAGTTGTCTGTTTGAAAATGCCACTTTTAGAAAGGCATTTTCTTGCTTAAACCATTCTGTGACTCTGCCTGTTTGTGGATTGTCCATCCGGGTCACTTTGACAGTTGGGCTGTTTTGCACCTCTCTAGACAGTGACACAAAGGGGGCGAGGTTGTAGCCGGCAAATCCTGATGAGCCATCTGAGCAACAGGGGAGGGAGGAGTTGCCATTCACACCTGAAAGGACCGTGCCTGCCCTCATACAATGCAGTCTCCGACCCCCCTGGTGTGCCCCTGGGGCCTGGTCTGGCCAAAGAAGGATCTGTCAAACCACTTGAGACTTTCCTTTAAGTTTGCCAATTTCAAAGGCAGAAAGGGGTATAAGAGAAAGACCCAGAACCCCAGACATTTAGAATCGTTCTGGAACCAAGAGGCACCTCTGCCCAGGAGAAGAGCTGAATGAGTACTATCCCTTTGATGTGTTGCTCTGCTCGACTGCAGTTGCTGCTTCTGCCTGAAAAGAGTGCAACGGGTGAACTTTGCTGTGTCTCCAGGTTCAGAAAGTTCACCAAGGGCTTGGAGTAGAGCTTGCCTCCTGTTGGAAGTCTCAGGGACACCAAAGATTTCAGTTTCCTCGACCTGCAGCACTAGGAACTGTGCGTTTTGTGATGTGACGCCACTGCCGACAACACAAGGAGTCGCATTGCTCTGCTTAGTACCACGACCCTGGTCTCACCGACACCATTACCGGACTTCTTCACCGAACCGCTGCTCGCACTGCACTCCAGCATCTCCTGCTCACACCGCAGCCTGGGCATCCCGGACGGCACCGCTGCCAGCACAGTGGCCTGTGGACAACGCTCGTGAGGTACACAAAGAACCGTTCGGTCCCACACCACAGCCCATGTCCACAGACACCAGCATCATCGACTCCAGTGTTGTCACCAAGCATCCTGCCGCACCGTGGCCTGTGGACACTGCTTGTGAGGGTCACAAAGCGCCGTCCCGCACTGCTGGCTTGGGGCTACAGACGACAGCGCTTCAGCAACAACAACTCCGCTGCCTGCACAGTGACCTGGTAACACCACACGTTGCATCGTCCCACTTTGCTCCGCAGCCCCAACACCAGCACTCCTGACTTCATCAGCCCAGAGTTCGATCCACAAGATGTGACTTCAAGCGCCCAACGATTCCCGCACAGACGCTGCTCTCAGGAGCTCACCGTGAGGATCACAACACTCTGCAATTCCAAAGGTTTTGAGGGTCTTACTGACACCGTAGCTGGCCCACGATGCCACGGCTGGCCTGAACTGTTGGTTTTGTTGATCACAACACCATGATAGCAACAGGTGGTGCCATTGACTTCAAGGAACTGTTTTTTTAAAAGTAAATCTTGCAAAATTCATATCTTTAATACTGTATGTTGGGTTCTTATTGTTTTGGTCCGGTTTTACACATATAAATATCAGCTACTTTAATAAAACTGGTGTGGTGTCTTTTTGTAGTGTTTTCACTTATGTCTGTTATGTGCAAATGCTTTACACATGGCTTCTGAGATAAGCCTCCCTGCTCGTGCCAAGCTACCAAGGGGGTGAGCAGGGGTTATCTGAGCAGGTATCTCCCTTATCCTGACTACAGTGAGGGTCCCTACTTGGACAGGGTGCAAACAGACTGCCAACTAGAGACCCCATTTCTAACAATCCCCGAGAGGAGTCACCACTTGATCATGACTCGAAAAAGCTTCTTCAAAGAAAAACAACTTGTAACACTCCAAACCCAACACTAGATGGCGGACTTATGCAAAGTATGTGTATCTGCAGCTACACATGCCATCGAACAAAATAATACCTTGTACTGATACTTTAAAGGGGCCCCATTGTTTGGATATGCAGTAGTAGACCAAACACTTCCATTTTGCTGCATAACGTTCTAGTAGTAAGTTTACATGCTTCCTTAAGAATATCAAATCATTCTTGAACTAGTGTAAAGGTATCAAACCTGACATCAAGAGCCATGTAGCAAAGATTCAACTCCTTGTATCTGGGTGCCTCATTTGACCATGATTCGGAGTGAGAAGTTCCGGGTTGAGGGGAAAACTTCTTGTGGGAAACCACCAAGTTCTAGCAGAGTGGTGTACCATAGCTAAACCATCTTCCCACATGAGTCACTGATATCAACGTGAGGTATGTTTGCCTGAGCTTCCGAACCAGAAACTGAAGAAGCAGAAAAGCATAGGCAAATATCCATGACCAGTTCATCCACAGAGCATTGCCCTTGGACTGAGAGTGTGGGAACCTGGAGGCGAAGTGTGGGCATTTTCTTTTGCTGCAAGTAGATCTAGGTCTGGAAACCTCCACTTTTAGAAGTAGGACTCTATGGTACAGTTCCCATTTGTGGGCTTATTGCTGCATCCTGCTGCAGTCAGCAAAGTTGTTGTGTGTTCCTGGGACATGTTCAGCCAGTAGATAAATGTTGTGGCGAATGGCCCACTGCTGAATTGTCTGCAAAAAGTCAACAGTTCTAGTAGAGAGTGCCAGTTTCTGTTGCAGGACATGGTTGTGTTGTCTGTGCGTATCGGGACTACTTTGTTGAGGAAGTGAACCATGAACGCTCTGAGCACTAGGTAAACAACTAGAATCTCTAGGTAATTGTTGTGCATAGTAAGAGGTCTGAGATCCCAGAGACCCTAGACTGAGAGATCCCGGAAGTGAGAGCCCCACCCTGTGTTCGTTGTCAGAATGCTCTGTGAAACAGGGTCTAGGAAAGGCTGCTCCTTCAAGCGATTTGATTCGTTCCACCACTGCAGAGAGCTATGGGTGTGGCTGTCTGCCAACAGTAGTTCTTCTAGGCAGCCTTGTGCCCGAGACCACTGGCTTGCTAGACATTCCTGCAATGGACCCATGTGAAGATGGGAATGCAGCACATTGACAACATAAGAGCCCATCATGCCATAAGCCTCATGACACATTTTAATGTGACTTGATTGGGGTGAAAATGGGAGAGTTGTGTCTGCAAGTTTAGTATCCTTGCTGCACCTAATTGATAAAGCAAGTCTAAGGTGACTTGTGTGGTGCAGACTGTGTGAGGGTACTAGCTTTGATGATCGCATTTCTGATGATCATCCGGATATAGGAAGACGTGGCTATTTTGTCTGCGGAAGTGAGCTGCGACAACAGCCAGACATTGTGAATACTCTTGGGGCAGTTGTGACCCCAAAGGGGAGAACTTTGAATTGATAATGCTGTCCTGCAATCACAAATCAGAGGTATTTGCAATGTTCTGGGTGGATAGGGCTGTGGCAGAAGGCATCTTTTAGATCCAGAGCTGACAGAATGTCGCCTCACGGAGTCAATGGGATCACATCCTGAAGGATGACCATGTGAAAGTGTTCCGAGAGGCTGCTGTGATTAAAAGGCCTTAATGAACCGTTCTTTTTGGAGATGAGAAAAGAGGGAATATACTCCTGTACCTTGATGGCGCGGCAGGACTGGTTCTATCACTCCTCTGCTTAGTAGGGCCTGTGCTTATTGTTTGAGCAAAGTGATATGTTTAGCTGAAAGTTTGTGAGTGCAAGGCGGAATGTTTGGAGGTGTGGAAATGAGCTCCAGACAGTAACCATATTGGCTAATATCCAACATCCATTGAGCTGTTGTGATATTTTGCCAGTGGCGGAAAAAGAGGTGAAGACTTCCCACAACAGGTGTTAGGTAGTCTGAGGTAAGGTGAAGAGAGTCATTGCTTGGAGGCAGTGGAAGAGCCTCTAGGGAGGGTGTTTTTCCTCAGCCTCTGTTCTTGTTTCCCTTGTAGGTACTTTTTAAAATCCTGTAAGGGAGGATGACCAAGGTTGATCGTTCTGATAGGATGTGGCAGTGTCTGTGGCTGATAATTTGGAGGCTGCTTTATATAATTGCCTACGAAATGCCTCACGTGAAGCAGGAATTCGTAGAGCTCCAATGGACTTTTTTCACCTGATCAACCTGTGGGCCAAACAGGCACTCCTTATTAAAAGGTACATTAAGGGTGGCTTGTTGTACTTCTGGTTTAAAACCAGAAATGCATAGCCACGCATACAGATGTAAGAGGACACTGGTATCGATGCCTCATGTGGCTGTGCCCGCAGAGTCCAAGGCGCAGCAAACTGAGTTGTTGGATATGAGTCGTCCTTGACTAAATGTCATGCCTTCTTTTCCCGTGCTTCTCTGGGACATATTGGAGTAGCTCCTCCATCTGGCCCCAGTGAACAGTCATATTGCGCACGCAGACCTTGTGTGTTAGCGATGCACCAATGATAAGCTGCTTGATCAGCATCACGCTTGCCAGAGGCAATCAGCTTGCTCTCCTTGTCAAGAGGAGGAGCATCAGCAGCTGCTTGCAAGCTGGCTTTTCCCTTGCATTATAGAGACCACCATGGAATCTGTAGGAATTGGACCTTTAATAAAAAAAAAAAAAAAGCTTTATACTTCTCTACACGCAGAAAGATTAGGCGTGCCCTTGCAGGATCTTTAAAAAATAGCCTCTGCATGCCTCATCATACCCTTGATCATGGGTAGGTACTGTGGCTCTACAGGTTGCAATATCTGTGCTGTCCTTGATCTGTTGTCGCTGCATCTCTCAACAACTATTTCTTCAATCTCACAAAGTCTTCTTAGATCAAAAACACTGGCTAGCCTCACAGGTCTCCTCTTTGTAGTCTGGAGACTGAGGTTGCAGGCCTGGAGGGGGTCGGCCACAGGAACTCTTCTGTTTCTGTCTTAAGTGCAGCGCAGAGAGTTGCTCCATCAGAAGCTTATTTTCATGGAGTTGGGACCAAGAAAACTGTGGCACACAGGGCCCCTTTAAAAGTGTATAGATCAGACCAGTAGTTTCTTCAATCCTGGAACGCAAAACGGTAGGAAATACATGTTCGAAACAATACAGATTGTATGGGAGGTTTCCCGAATGGCAGAGTACAAAAAAAAAATCTAGATCCAGAGCTCAGTGAAAACATGACTGGACCCAACGGCAGAAGAGAATCTAACAGTGGAGTTGATGCCCATGAGCATTACTAGCAAGAAGAGGAGTCGCTACACCGCATGACTTGAAAGACTTCTCAAAGAAAAACAACATGCCACCTTCCAGACCCAACACTAGATGGCAAAGTATGCAGTGCATGTGAATCCACAGCCACACATGCCAAACAAATAATTACCAAAAGGTAAGTAATTTGTTCTTCTACTGCAAATTTCTAACTGCAGATTCCTTACCTTGTAAATGGATATCAAAGCCAGACCTCCCCCGGTGAGGGGTCTGAACTGGCTCAGATCAAGAAGTCCAACAGGACTCAGCAGCCAAAAGGCCACTCTCGACTAAGCAGTGTCAAGACTGTTCTCTTTGTGAACTTATTTACCAAAGCCCATGCTGCCACCTGACACCTGACAAATGTCAAGGACAAGTACTCAGCTCAGTGGTCGCAGACTTTGTTGTGGTGAAATGACTCCATAAGTCCTCTGGAGGTTGTTTCTTTACAAGTATGCAGCAGATCATTATACAGAGAACAATCCATCATGAGACTGTACGCTTTTGCACTGCTTTACCCTGAAGAAATACATAAAGAGAAGAGTCATCACTGGTGCAATCAATATAAAAGTGTAGTGCCTCCATCCAAGTGATGGAGTTTCTCTTCCTCCTAAAATGGATGATGTGGGGGGCAAAGATTGCAGGAATAGTGATAGCGTGTCTGACATGAGATGGAGTGGAAGAACATTGTGTAAGGTTGGTTGAAAAAAATCTGCAGCTCTTACATACGCCTCAAGATTTTAGGCAATTAGAAAGACCTTTTCAATGACAGAAGAGTTGATGGATAACTTCAGTAGCTTAAAGTGGGTGCACATCAAATAAGTGAGGACTAAGGTCAAAACCTACTGTGGCATCACAAAGGGTTTTGGTCGAAATAAACGTAAACCTTTCAAAATAAGGCTAATCCAACAACTGCAAAAAAAGCAAACAGAAAATTAGCCTCTAATGGTGCCCAAAAACCAAGTCATGGCTGGGCCAGGGACAAAAAAAGCTTCAGACAACTTGGCTTGGAGTGAGTCAGTCTGGTGCCAAACCAATCCACAAATTTGTTCCAACAACTGGCGAACACTGATTTTGTAGAGAAATCTCACTTCCAAAATTAAAGCAACAACCTCAGGAGGCATGCTGCCACTGTTAAATCTCCAAGCATAATGATGGAAATTATGCAGGCATGCTCCTTCAACAGAAGATACTCCCAAAGGGACAGCTCAATCGCGTGAGACATAACCAGACCCAGGAGCTCTGCGCATCTCACTCCCGACCAAATCCAGTTTCACCAGGATGTACTGAGCCAGGTTGTTCCATGGCTTCAGAACTCAGGGCAGGAGAGGCAGCCGTGGGAAGGCATGCAGGAGTTCCAAGCTTCATTCTAGATAGAATGAGTTTCAGAGAGGACCACCTTGGAAACAGCAAGAAAAAGTGCTTAAATTGTGCATTTTCATTAGATGCGAAAAGATAGAGCCAAGGTTCTCCCCACTGATAGAAGACATACAGATCCCACTAAATGGTTCAACACCAGAGAAATTTCCTGGTAGTCCAGCCATTTCGAGGCATAGAGCCTCCTGGGCCAGAACCCAAGACCTCACTAAGCCATGCTTGTTGCAGTACTACCTGGCGGTGGTGTAGTCTGTGAGCAAAGGCACTAACCTCTTCAATGGGGAGCAAAAAGGCCTGCAAAGCCAAGCTAAATACCCTCAACTCCAACAAACTTATGTAGGGTCAGGCCACCACTAGTGAACAGAGGCCTCGGATCTTCACCTCTCCCAGGCTGCTGCTTTCACAACCTATAAGTGATGCATTTGTCACTACTGTCAAAATCTGGGTGGGGTAGGAAGAGGGGTCTGTCACTGATCCAACTGCAGATCTTATGCAGTCTCTTTTAAAATCTGGATACAATTCAACAGATTTACCAGGGCTGTACCCACTAAGACCTGAGGCCTTACTAAAGAGCCCTCATGTACCATCTGGTGTCATGACCGAGTGCAAATGGGAGCACTGTGAACTTAGTACATGTGGGTTGCAGAATGGGGACATGGAAATGGGCATCCTGAGGTCTTACTGCCGCCATCCATTCTCAAACAGGACCTGGGCTAGTGTGAGCACTTTGAAAGTCGTTCCACAGGAAGTTGCTGAAAGGGTGAAATAGGACGAAGAAATATCTGGAGTAATATCTGTTCCTACTTTCGATGCCGGTACCCTCTATATAGGAAGTATAACAACAAGATCGACAGCCATCCTGATAATGGTAAAGAAATGGAGGGTGTAGTCCCAGAATACAATTTGGACCCACTTATCTGAAATGATTGCTTGTGACCACTGGGAAAAAAGATTGTATCCTGCCTCCAGAGGGGGTTGCTGTGAGGCACAAAGGACCCAGTAAAGACATTTTGCAGATGGTAGAGAGGCAGTGGACTGATCTGCACACTGCCCCTGCTGTTCTGGCTGTTTTTTTTGCAAACCTAGACCTCAAAAGAACTGAAAGGCCTGCAGGGCCTTTGGAAGCGTTTGACGCTGGGGAAATTGAAAGCCCTGAGCATAACCACAAAGCGGGTGAAATTGTTGGTGGGGAAGAAAGGCTCAAGGAAAGAGTTGTGGCCCTACTTTCCTTAAACTGTTTCAGAGCTGAATCTGTGTTGCCACCAGAGGAGAGACCCATAAAACAGCATGTCTTATCAGGGATGCTTAGACAATCCCAAGGAAACCTCATTCAGGCATGGTGCCAAAGTGCCATATTGATACTCACTGCACAACCTAAGCAGTCAGTTGTGCACAAGCCTGAACATATTACAAATTCTGCTACATTGCAACCATCCTAAGTAGCGTGATTAAGGGATGCTGGAAGGTCAGCTGGAACATCCAGTAAAACATGTGCCAGCATGCCCCAAAGGGCATGGGAATAGCAGTCTAGCAGACAGCTGGCATTCACTGATCTCAGAGAAAGGGAAGTAGAAGAGAATATTCCCTTGCCAAATATGACTCATGATGCGACTGGGTGGTAAGGAAGATGTATTGTATTGTAATCGTATTTATATAGCGCTTACTACCCCTGACGAAGCGTCTAAGCGCTTTTCGGTGAGTAGCACGCTACTCTGGAACCCAACAAGAATTAGTGATTGATTAGTATCGGGAAATAATGAGTACAGTTTTAGTATTATTATGAGTTAATTTGAGCCACGGATATGAGAGTTTCTTAGTTAGATTGACTGGAGTAATGGAGGGGTGGAGGAGGAAAGAAATCCAGAAGTGTTAATTGGGAGTATATCCATAATTTACTCAACCCAAAGGCTTGGTATGAGTAAAGGGGGGGGTGGAGGAGGGAAGAGTATGTGGAAGGGTTAGGGAGAGCATAGTAGCAGGGTGAGATATATGCGGGAGAATTTAGTAGGGTTGTGTGGGAAGTCACGGTAGTAGAGTGAGGTTTGGTGAGTTAGATGTGGAAGCGGAGGGAAGAGCTTAGGCAGAGTTATTTAGGAGATGAAAGTAGTAGAAAGGATTTGGGATGAGTCAGAGTGAGAATGGAGGATAGTTTGATAGAGACATGACATATGATGATGGTTAGATAAGTGTGATAAGATGAGAGCAGGAATTCATAGATATAACAAACTTCTAGTATAACAAACCACCCAGGAGCCATGCAATGACCCACAAACATGCCAAGCACAGAAACAACATATACACATACATATATACATACACACACACAAATACACACACATATGCACATACAATACATAATTAGAACCATGGGTAAAATATACTTAGTCAAACAGGTTTAAAGAGTGTATTTTATTATGACATAGTAGTGATACATATTTTCTAAAGAAACTATTAATAACTAGAAATATACACAATCTGAAAAAAATATTTATCAACATAGGCATATGCAGTTCATACTTGTTTTAATATGGTGGTTATGAAGGAAAGAGCCAACTCTTGAGTAGTTTTTCTGAAGACAAGAAAGTTATCTGTGGCTCTTATAGTTGGGGGTAATGAATTCCATAGTTTGGCTGCTTGAACGGAGAAGGATGTACCACCTATAGTCTTTTTCTTATATGGTGGTATTCTAAGGCGGAGTGCCAATCTTGAGCGGAGGTTGCTTTGTTGGATGTATTTGGTAATTTTGTTTCTGATAAAAAGCGGTCCTGTTCCATGTATAGCTTTGTGGGTGATACAAAGAAGCTTGAAAGTGCATCTTCTGGCAACAGGTAACCAGTGTAGTGCTCAAGGCAGGGGAGATGTGGGCTTGCGGCTTTACATGTAATAGTAGCCTGGCTGCAGAATTCTGGATGCGTTGTAGTTTTTCCATAACAGATCGAGGCGATCCATGGTAGAGGCCATTGGCATAATCCAGTTTGGATAGTACAAGCGAGATAGTAGCTTTTACCTTGCGTGGAAATCAGAGGTGGGGGAAGATGCGTCGTAAAGTCTTCAAGGTGATGAAGCTTGTTCGTGCTAATTTGTCCACTTGGGCATTCATAGTTAACTTGGAATCCATGGTGATTCCTACGTTTTTTAACTTCCTTGGATAATTGAGGAGGTGGTCCGAGATAGTCAGGCCAGACGCACAGAGGGTCATAATTTTTCCAGTCACCACATATGAGTATTTCTGTTTTGGAGGTATTTAGTTTGAGATGGCTCCAGGTCATCCACTGATCAACGGCTCTGAAGCAACTGAAGATTTGTGAGTTTTCAATGTTTTTGGGGCATTCTAATTTAAGTAGTATTTGTGTGTCATCTGCATAGTTGTAGCATGCTAGATGGAAATCATTGATCAGTTCTGGTAAAGATATCATGTAGATGTTGAAAAGCAAAAGTGAGATGATTGACCCTTGGGGGACCCCTGCTTTTTGTGAGGTAGGGTTCGGACGAGAAGGGGGGAGTGGATGATATTAGATCTTTTTTTAAGATAGGAAGTAATCCAGTCGAGAGCAATACCTTGTATGCCGGCTTCGTGGAGTCTTTGAATTAGGGTGTCATGGTCAACTGTATCAAAGGCAGCCGAGAGGTCCAAGAGAAGTAGTGCAGCAACTCCATTTCAGTCAACTGTGTTTTTAAGATTATCCCAGATTGCTATGAGTGCCGATTCAGTGCTTCTTCCTGGGCGGAATCCACTTTGGAAGTCTGAAAGTATAGAATTGTCTTCAATGAATTGTGACATCTGGGCGAATGCTGCTCTTTTTATCAATTTGCCCAGGAAAGGTCCATTTGTGATTGGTCTGTAGTTGTTGGGGTCTTGCGAGTCTAGGTTTGTTTTCTTTAATAAAGGTCGTATTTATGCCTTTTTCAGGTCTACAGGCAAAGTTCCTGAAGTTAAAGAGTTGTTGATGGTTCTTCTTACAGGTGTGGCAGCAGAAGTAGACAGAAGAATGTTCTTGGAGATTTGTGGTGGGCAAGGATCAGAAGGGCAACCAGAAGGTCTGCTTGCTTTGACCATATCCATAAATTCATCCTCGGATATTTGTTTGAAGGACTGTAGAGGTTGGGTTGGTTTATTCTTAGAGGGTATTTTAGGAAAGGGGTTGGTGCTGATGGTTTTCTTCTGTTTTAAATAGGAGTCCAATGTGTCTGCCTTGGTTGTGTAGCGAGTTGCCAATTTGTTTGTGAAATCTTGAGTGGTGGGATGACTTCCTTCCATGCATTTAGGTTTTCGAAATTCATTGAGAATTTTATAAAATTCCTTGGTTGTAGATGGAGCATTTGGAATTCTGTCTTAGTAGTAGCTTTTTTTGACTGATGATTTGTATATCCTGGTAAGTTTGTGTAGCTGCAGTTTGTCTTGACTGTTGTTTGTTTTGAGCCAGGTCTGCTGCAACTTTCTGATTTGTTGCTTTATCTTTTTAAGTTCTGTGTTTCTCCAAAGTGTTGGTTTTCTTTTGTTGCGTTTAATTTTTCTGAGTGGTATTAGGATATCAAAAGCTTCCTGTAGCCACTCAAAGTTTTGGCACAGAATTAATTGTATCTAGATCTGTGTTTGCTGTTAGTTATGTTTCTAAGTGATCCAAATTGAGTTTGCTCCATGGTCGATAGGTGTATGTAAGTAGTTGGGGGGTGTTGATTTGTGGAGTTGTATGTTGGAAAGTTATCATATGTGGTCTGACCAAGTGATTGGCGTGATGCTATGAATAGTAACTAGTTCAGGCTTAGCAAAAATGACATCTAGGTTGTGACCAGCGATGTGTGTTGGATTCTGTACAATCTGATGTAGGTTAAATGCGACTAGGCCAGTGGTGATAGCTTTTGGATGGGTCATATTGGGTTTGTCCCAAACCAAATGTTTAGATCCACAAGAATGTATAGGTTGGAGTATAGTGTAATAAGGTTTGAGACTGTCTAGAAAAGCATCTGGTAATGCGGAGTTGTTAGGTGGAGGTCTGTAAAGGAGGAGAAAGTTACAGGAGGAAGTTGGAGTAGGGTGGCATCTGGTAAGGCGAGCTTCACAACCTTATATGGATATGTTGTCTGTTTTACTGAGGTTCAATGCCTGTTTGAATATAATAGGTAGTCCACCTCCTCTCTTGCCTATATGCTTTTGAGTGATGGTTTGATAGCCCAGAGGAATGGCTTCGTGCAACACTGGTGCCATGTCATCTCCCAACCAGGATTCAGTTATGAATAGTAAGTCATGTTGTGTGTCTGAGCAGGTCGTAGATGTGATGCTTGTTTTTTTGAGAGTGATCGAGCATTTATGAGCTGGCAATTTAGAAAAGGTGTGGTAGTGTTGTTTTGTTTAGGAGAAGGGCAAGTAGTATAATGTGAGCTTGAAGCATGAGTGTTGCTAGTTGTGATAACTGTTTGAGGCTCACAATAATCTTGCTTTTCAATATAGTGTTCCTCTTCCAGCAGGTTAAGGAGGCATTTTGTTGGGTCTGTGTGTGTGGGTGGTGGACTTGGTGGCTGAGAGAGCCACGAAGAGTGTACTGTTTTTTGTAGGGTAGTTTTATTATGTAATAAATAAGGGGATGCGATGTTATGAGTGGCATGTTTTTTATTTTGTTTGCGTTTGTTTAGTGTAGATGGAGTATGCGTTAGGGGTGGTGGAGGAGCATGTGGATCATGATGTAAGGCTCTAAATTGTGCAATGGAGGAGAGGCGAGTGAATGAAAGTAGCTGGGTTGGGGTGCTTGTGGTAGGTGTTTGTGAAGAGTGAGAAAGTAGGGGTGGAGATAGGATGGAGTTTGTATTCTTTGTGTAGTCCTGAGGGTGGGAGTGGGTATGACGATAAGTGTAATGTAAGTTTGTGTTGCTTTGATGTGCTGATGTTAGTGGTCTGTATTGTTTTTGTGGAATAGTGAGGGGATATTGGTGTAGTTTTTGGTGAGGGATTTGTATGTGAGTTAGTGCTGGTTAGTGGAATTTGAGTGTTAGATGGGGTGTTGTGTTTTGGAGATGAATGTACGAGGTGTGTAAGAGGGGATGGGTGTGTGTCAGGGGAGTTAGTATTAGTTGCGATGACTGGAAGAGGTAATGTGTGGTGGAGTGAAATGTGGGGATTGTATGGTTGTGTGTAATTGATGAAGAGAGGGGAAGAGTGTTTGTAGATGGTGTGTTTGAAGGCAGGGTTTGGGCATTGTTATGATGACAGGTGGTCTGTGTGGAGCAAACAGCGTATAGTGTTGTTGGTTAGGATGAGCAGAGATTATGTATCTGGAAGGCTGAGACTAAGAGAAATGTATACTGTAGTTTTGTGTGGGTGATGGCAGGTTGTGGGAGTGGACAGAGTAGTGTTGACTGTGAGAATGCAGGTGTTTGTAGTAGTTGTGGGGGATGTGTATATGTGTTGTATAAAGGGTATTGTGATTGGGCAATGCAATCTGTCTGTGGTCAGTTTGTGATGTATGAGTTGGATGCCTTTGTAGAATATGTCTTTGCATGTTGAGGTATGTGTAGGGGCTGGAACAATTCTTGGTCCATTGAGAATTGGGCAGCATTTCTGGCCCTAGTCCCTAGCTGTCCTGAACAGGCCCAAACAGGCAGCTGCCCTCGTCCTCTCCGCCCTTTGCCTAGATGCCCTGAGTCCTAGCCTTTAATAGCCCTACTGGCCAATAAGAAGCTGGTCCTAACCCTACCCAATCCAATTTCAAGCCCTGATTCAAACAACTAATGGGAGACCCAGCCCTAATCACCAACCATAGCCCTATCCACCAATCACAGCCCTAGAACCAACAGCCAATCAAAATCTCAGCCCTATCCACCAATCTCAGCCCTAGAACCTACAGCCAATCAGAATCTCAGCCCTATCCACCAATCTCAGCCCTAGAACCAACAGCCAATCAGATTCGCAGTCCTATCCACCAATCATAACCCCAGCCCTGGAGCCAGCAACCAATGAAAGACCATCTCCCAACAACAACATATGCAACAACCAATAGGAACTTATATAAGGAGCAAGTTAACTGAAGTCTAGTCCCTGTGGTCCGGGGGAAAGGCGACTGCTGCTCTATTCAGAATCTCCTTGGATACAGACAGGCTGAATCCACACTTCCAAGCTAGCAGAGTCTACTTTCCAGGTAAGGGAGAGATTGTTTAAGAAACAAACACTGGAATAGTGCTGGGCACGCACTCTAAAATCTGGCTTTTTTTAAAGGCAAAAATACAGGGGGGCAGACAGTTTTTAAGCACAATTTAAATCACAGAAATAGATTAAAACAGTCTCCTAAAAACACACTCTGCAAGATGTATGTAGACTTTTAGAAGAGGAAAAAAGGGGGGGTGCCACAAACTAGCAAGGCAATTCACAGTCACAGCAAAAACAAATAAAAAAAACACCACTTTGAAAGAGGCCAGGCTGCCTGAAACAGAGTCCACAGTAAAACAGACACAAGTAGCTGAAACAAACACTTTTGAACAAATAATACTATTTGTAGAGATTAGTCTTACTGGTGGGATGCCTGCACCACCAAGCTGCCTGACGTAGGACGTTGTGTAAAGTTATCTAGGTTGTCTAGTGCCAACCAATGGTAGTGAGCGACCTGACTTAACAGGTGGTCCCAAACATGGTTTCACCTAACTGCCCTAGAGTGTTTCTGCAAGGGCCTCATTAAATGGTTAGAGGGTCTGCACTTGCCTGACCAGGCTAGAGTAAGTCTGTCAGAATATTAGTCTTTACTTCCATAGTTGGCAACTACAGATCTAAAGCTTCCACCACACAACGTATAACTCCAGTGAAGGAGGCACTTTCCTCAATCGCAGGATCGAGGCGGGAAGAGAAAGGGCCATGGTCTGCGAGAACTGTCTAAGCCACGGTCAACTTGCAGTTCATACCAATTTTCTTCATCATATTAGGGAATAAAATCCTTCCCTTCATCAAAGTTATAGCCATCTGAGTTAGGGTTTACAAGGTTACACAAAGTTTTGGCCCTAATTCATAGTGAGAGCAAGGTATCTGAATCAGAAAAATTACTGGTTGTCTGCGCCCTAGTGGGTCACCCCCATTAGTCGATGTTGCGGCGCATTCAGCTCAGTCAGACAGCTTTCATTGGACACTGGAAAGGTTTTGATAAACAAGCACTGACAAAGCCAATATGTTTCACTTATGCGAGGTCTATTGACTTAGTCAACATTTTCAGCAGTGCATGCTGAAACTAAAGAAAATAGGAGTATGGATGGCCAGTTTTGGATTTCCTTTACTTCAAGCCATGTTGCAACATTTCAAAACACTGACAAAGAAAGGGTGTAATGCAGGGCAGGGGATGGTGGTTTAAAAAAAAAAAAAAAATAGCAATTCCCATTACCCACAACTGCAAGGTTTAAAGTAATAAAAATTAAAGCTATATCATGGTTAATGGCGGCTGCCTTAATAGCACTTTTTAAATGTGTTTTAAGAGCCTAAGTACTTAAAAGTACACAGTACACCTGCTGCAATTGAATGGATGGTAGGGCAGCGGGTGGGATGGTGAGGCGGGTCGTATGGTACGGAAGCAGATGTTGGTTGAGAGTAGGTGGGAAACAAAAAACTGACTTGAGGGGACCAAATTTGCAAGGAATTAATGGAATCTTTCTGATGTACACAGCGGTTCCTGGGGGCTCACTGCGATAGTCACATCATCGTTGTTGCGGATGAGAGTAGCACAAATAAAGGGCAGCTCAGTAACTAAGGCCATGGCATGGAGTGTGGGTCACAACAGAGAACCTGCATAGGGCTACACTCACCCCCCCCTTCAAAAAGGTAAATTTAAAAACCCTATATTTTGCAGCAGTCTTCATTATTTGCGTAGTGATGCCAGCGTTCTGCTTATATTTTCCTTTAGCATCAAGAAATGCTCTGGGTGAGTTGCCGTTCTCAGTCAAAGAACAAGATGGGTGGCACTCCTTTAAAGCACACAGTTAAAAGGCATTCTATTATGCTTCCAAAGCAGCACAGGCTAGCTTGGTATTTTCCTCTGCACATGATGAATCAAAGTAAATAGAGGTCAGCAAACAAGTGATGTCAATCTAGGAGGGCTGGAGAGGGGATTAAAAAAAAAAAAAGGTCACCCCAACACCGCCCCCACCCCAAAAACCTTTACATTTTAATCACATTTTCTAATTACAGTTCACACACGGGCCTGTGGCTGAATAGGTCATTTCTAGGGCGTGTCTGGGGCTTAAACCGGTGCGCAAGCTGTGAGGGTACCTTGTGTGATCACCACATAGGCTAAGGGCAGGCCGTATGTGTTAGTGCACTGCTGATAGGGTTCTACCGCTACCGGAGGGGATTGGGGGCTTGCTGCTGCTGCCTCTTGCCACCTGCTGTCTCCCGGAGGAAGAGGGGCTGCTGTCATCAATGGTCATGTGACACTTATTTAACCAGACAGAAGCAAATCAGCAGCACCGGCAGTAACTGCTCTCCGCAGTTAGCCACTAACACCTGACCACAGCCCAGTGGAGCCTTATCTAGGGACAGTAAGGGGTGGTGCAGGAAAGACACTGACGAAGCAGGAGTGAGAGGGAGTGACAGGGAGGTCACAGCAGTGTTTCAGAATCAATGAGTCACTAAACGAAACAGTACTAATGTCTATGATGTTATTTTGTGTTTTCCCAGTCAGACGCAACATGCAGTTTTCATTATGTAATAGCACATACTGTAAACTCAGAATAAACTTAACACATGGCGATGGCGCACACTACTTAAAGCTTTCCTTTGTGTGAACATGATTACTAGTTTCAGAACGAAACATTATATTAAGGGAGTTACGTGTTGAAAAACACTGCGCTTCAGACTGCCTGCAGACGTGCATTCCTAGAGTGCATTTGTAAAAAAAAAAAAAAAAAAGCAATAATAAAAAAAAAGTAAAAGAAAAAAGCAACTTGAGACACATGCGGTCAGTGGAAGGACACTGACCAGTAGCCAATGGCAGTGACCGGAAGGAGTACTTGGTACAGGCTCCACACAACAGTACGGACAGCAAAGCAGCAGAGAGCAGGAAGTGAAAGCAGAAATGCTGGCCAATCAGAAGAAAGTAAATTTGAGTGACATCGTACTAAGCCAACAGTAGGCTCAGCCAAGCAAGGGGTGGGTACTAAGCCCTTTTAAAATGTATTTAAAAACAACAAAAGATGGCACAAGCGCATGCAGGCGAAACCTAAAAAGGGGCCTTGAAAACCAAGAAGCAGCTCCACATCGAACTCTGAAGGCACGGACATAAAGGGATGGACGCAAGTACACATGAGTGGCACTTATATGTGGCTATACTCATCACTTCTGTAGTGGAACAACGTTGGCAAAGAGCTGCTAAAATCACCTATGGGTATGCTAGGAATACCTCTTTAAAGGTTTTCTGGATCCTGTCTGAAACCTGGGTAATTTATTCACAAGGTAAAGAATCTGCAGTGAGAAGCATTCAAAGTTTATTTTTTTGGCACCAAAATGCACGACCGGCTTGACCAGTAGTTTATGATTTCTTCCCGCTCCTCCCCCCCCCCCCTCCCCCTCCCCCGCTCCCTCTTGGAAGGATCACATAGCAGACTAAGTTAGTCTAAAGAAATAAGGTATTGCATGAAGTGCAGATTTCAAAGCCATGTACTCCATAAATCAGAAACTCAACACCACCCCCCCCCCGTACGTTTTGGGGCCATACCCTTAAGCAGATTGTTCATGTTGCTGCGACTAGAAAAAAAATGCTAGCTTACCACTGTAAGAAGCTGCCAAAATCTACCATTCTCAATGGCATTTCATCAAAACATTACACTCCTTAATAGTGGGAAAACTTGAATAGCCATGCTTATCCTTTCTAGATCTCTTTCCACCACAGGGGGATACATCTAAACAAAAGACTGCATAATGGCCAGAAGAGCATATGAGAAAAAGAAAAGAGAAAAAAAACTGTTTAAGAATTACAGAATCTGATAGTAAGAGAAGCCAAAGAGAAATCACCACAAAGAACTTCTTAGTGGGAAATTGAGGGGTAATCTGTGTTCATGGTTCCTTGTCTCACATTATTCTACCCTCATGCCCTGTCAAGACACCTTTCCTATGCCTTAGCCCTCCCACTAGAGGGTGAATAAAGCATGCAGTCTGAGAACGCAATGACAATCAGCTTACATTTACTGCCACTCACCACCACCAAATAAATGTAGTCATGAAATCAGCATGTCCCCCAACTAAAACTTTTCTGCAGTTTGCAGAGAAACTACCACAATTAACAGTGATTATGTTATGCTTGGATTATTGGGACAGCCTACACAGGTCTCCCAGTTTCTTGCTCTCTCAAAGTTACAGCTTTCAGAACTTCACAACGCCACACATTTTGGTATGACTCTCAACCATATTATACAGTCCTGAAATCCCTCTACTGCTTCACACAAGATCTTTAAACATTATACTCAACAAGTTACTCCATGTCCGTGTACAGATCTCTTGCACAACCATGCTCTTATCAATGGGGACAATATACATATGTGCCAGCTGTTTACACTCCTGAGGCACTATGGTAATACAACAGGTGCTAGAGACACATTTATGGACCCTTCTGTGATCTGGATGATGAAGATCCAAGAGTGCAAGCGTGATTCACAAGGGGTTAAGCCTTCACTGTTGTCCTTTTACCGATATAGGCACAATGGCAAAGAAGCTGTTTGGAAGTGCCCCGATTATGTGTCATGTAGAATGACCACACAGCACTTCCTGCCAGTACAACTCACTACCTCTACAGCCGAAACCAAAATTAGGACCTCAAATTCAGAAAATAAATATGCACTGCGTAACTGCGTTATTCAAATGATCACACTCCTCAGCACAGAGCCATTTAGTTAGACCCTTATTTCTTCTATGGCAGACAATGAATATCTGGCTTACCTTCCTCACTCACTTTCAGGACTCTTAAATTATTTTTAAGTTAGTAACATATTGGACAGTCCATATCCAGACACTGACCATTTTAGCCGGATGATCAACTAGTTAACTGGATTCTTGCTTCTCTACCATACTGCAACATGCCACACCATAGGTAGCCTACACTAAGCATAACAGGGCCACCACACTGTTATAGTATGGCATTATAAAAATCCTAAACAAAAATGTACAGAATTTAAGACTGTTTTTCTTTAGCTGCAGATAAACCCCTTCTGTGCCGGGACATAATGGTTACGTCCACCAGCACAGTGCTCCTGTGCCGGGGACGTAACCATTACGTCTGAGCCTGGAGCTAAGAGGGAGCGCTAGCGCTCCCTCCGTAGGCTTCCCTCCCCCTTCCCACCCCCCAAGGCAGGGATGGAAGGGAAAGCCCTTCCTCTTCCACCCTCCTCAAGTGATGTCTAATGACATCAGCATGCAATTACTAGCGCTGACCTCAGAGGCCACTTCCCCAGCTCAGCTTCCAGCGCGATCGGAAGAGAAATGCTCAGCATTTCTCTTCCGATCATGTGATGGTGGTCTGAGAGGCTTCAAAGGGAAGGAAAGGAATTCCCTTCCCTCTGAAGTCACTCAGAACATTTCAGAAGCTGGATCGTGACCGATCCGGCTTCTGAAATGCCCACTATACACCAGGGATTTATTGGGCAAGGGTCACTCCCCAGGGGGGGCACTTTTCCAGGGGGTGGGGGTAACCACTTAGGCACCAGGGGTTGGCAGATGGGGCAATAGCAAAAACAACAAGTGATGGACGGAATGCTGAACATTGTCAAACACTCACCCCTAGTCACAGATCTGGGTTTAATCCATCGTTCTTTTGCTCACCATGCCACCCCAGTTTGGACCCAGCCATATGCACATCAGTCTTGACCCTGTTCCTCATGGGAACAGTCCAGCCCGAACTGCCAAGCCAGGTCCTCACTGGACCGGAAACAAGCATCCTGGGACCGGTTTCGGGGTTTCACCCCTCATCAGCCAGGCTAGCTTGAATCCAGTGGCATGGGAAGCACGGGACCCACGTCTGGGCATACCCTTCCCACTTAGGGCGACAAAGCAAAAACAACAAGTGATGGACGGAATGCTGAACATTGTCAAACACTCACCCCCAGTCACAGATCTGGGTTTAATCCATCGTTCTTTTGCTCACCATGCCACCCCAGTTTGGACCCAGCCATATGCACATCAGTCTTGACCCTGTTCCTCATGGGAACAGTCCTGCCCGAACTGCCAAGCCAGGTCCTCACTGGACCGGAAACAAGCATCCTGGGACCGGTTTCGGGGTTTCACCCCTCATCAGCCAGGCTAGCTTGAATCCAGTGGCATGGGAAGCACGGGACCCACGTCTGGGCATACCCTTCCCACTTAGGGCGACAAAGCAAAAACAACAAGTGATGGACGGAATGCTGAACATTGTCAAACACTCACCCCCAGTCACAGATCTGGGTTTAATCCATCGTTCTTTTGCTCACCATGCCACCCCAGTTTGGACCCAGCCATATGCACATCAGTCTTGACCCTGTTCCTCATGGGAACAGTCCAGCCCGAACTGCCAAGCCAGGTCCTCACTGGACCGGAAACAAGCATCCTGGGACCGGTTTCGGGGTTTTACCCCTCATCAGCCAGGCTAGCTTGAATCCAGTGGCATGGGAAGCACGGGACCCACGTCTGGGCATACCCTTCCCACTTAGGGCGACAAAGCAAAAACAACAAGTGATGGACGGAATGCTGAACATTGTCAAACACTCACCCCCAGTCACAGATCTGGGTTTAATCCATCGTTCTTTTGCTCACCATGCCACCCCAGTTTGGACCCAGCCATATGCACATCAGTCTTGACCCTGTTCCTCATGGGAACAGTCCAGCCCGAACTGCCAAGCCAGGTCCTCACTGGACCGGAAACAAGCATCCTGGGACCGGTTTCGGGGTTTCACCCCTCATCAGCCAGGATAGCTTGAATCCAGTGGCATGGGAAGCACGGGACCCACGTCTGGGCATACCCTTCCCACTTAGGGCGACAAAGCAAAAACAACAAGTGATGGACGGAATGCTGAACATTGTCAAACACTCACCCCCAGTCACAGATCTGGGTTTAATCCATCGTTCTTTTGCTCACCATGCCACCCCAGTTTGGACCCAGCCATATGCACATCAGTCTTGACCCTGTTCCTCATGGGAACAGTCCAGCCCGAACTGCCAAGCCAGGTCCTCACTGGACCGGAAACAAGCATCCTGGGACCGGTTTCGGGGTTTCACCCCTCATCAGCCAGGCTAGTTTGAATCCAGTGGCATGGGAAGCACGGGACCCACGTCTGGGCATACCCTTCCCACTTAGGGCGACAAAGCAAAAACAACAAGTGATGGACGGAATGCTGAACATTGTCAAACACTCACCCCCAGTCACAGATCTGGGTTTAATCCATCGTTCTTTTGCTCACCATGCCACCCCAGTTTGGACCCAGCCATATGCACATCAGTCTTGACCCTGTTCCTCATGGGAACAGTCCAGCCCGAACTGCCAAGCCAGGTCCTCACTGGACCGGAAACTAGCATCCTGGGACCGGTTTCGGGGTTTCACTCCTCATCAGCCAGGCTAGCTTGAATCCAGTGGCATGGGAAGCACGGGACCCACGTCTGGGCAACCCTAATCAACACCCTGTGGGGGTGCAGAAAGTATACTAGATGCCAGGGATTTTTTTTTTTTTTTTTAAAGAGGGGTGGGGGCTACCAACCAGTATGGGCCTGGTTATGTCCCCACCCCAACTGAAGGGGGTAACAGTCTTTCAGCTCTCCCCCGCACACTAAAAACATCTTGTCCCACGGCAAGCAAGAGGACATTTGATTATTTTGGGTATTAGTTTTACATTTGGGCCATGAGAGCTTGCCCAACTCAAAAATTGTCCCGCTAGGAATGGTGAGGGTTTCGAGTTTTGGACTTTGGGACACTGCGGTGTAGAAAAATCCACAAGACCTAGACATCTGAAAACTAAACATCTGGGTGATTTCAGGGTGGTGTGTTTCACATGCACCCCGCACAATTTTCTTACCAACAATGCCCTGCAAACCTCCAACTTTGCTGGAAATCACATTTTTCCCTTATTTTTGTGATGGAACCTTCCAGAATCTTCAGGAATCCACAAAATTCTTACCACCCAGCACCGTCATCTATACCGATAAAGGTTCTGCTGCATTTGTCAGCCTAAAGAACAAGTTACTTACCTTCGGTAATGCCTTTTCTGGTGGATACACTAGCTATCTGTGGATTCCTCACCTAAAGAATTTTCCCCATGGTCCAGCGCTCGACGGAAAATTTCTTCTAGCTCTGCATGTCGACGATGACGTCACAATTGCCCGACTCCACGCAAAGCTGTATGCGTCATCCAGGCAATAAGAAGCCCTCGTCGACATGCAGACGTCAGTTATCACCATTTTTTTTTTTTACGTGCCTTTGAGGAAAACAGGTGAACATTGACAATACAAAGTGATAAGCACATCAATTAAACTTATATACCAACTTTTATTCCAATAATATGGAGAAACTAATGGAAACAACAACACAAATTATGCATCTAAATATATATGCATATCCACACGTTTCCTTTGAAATATACACATATGGAAAATGTCACTTACCCAGTGTACATCTGTTCGTGGCATTAGTCGCTGCAGATTCACATGCTGTGCACATCCCGCCATCTGGTGTTGGGCTCGGAGTGTTACAAGTTGTTTTTCTTCGAAGAAGTCTTTTCGAGTCACGAGACCGAGGGACTCCTCCCATTTCGACTCCATTGCGCATGGGCGTCGACTCCATCTTAGATTGTTTTCCCCGCAGAGGGTGAGGTAGGAGTTGTGTATGCTAGTAATAGTGCCCATGCAATGGAGTGAATGCGTATGTACATAATGAAGTTTAAAGTAATATATTTACAAATGTACAAATGTTTAAGATCTACTTCTAAACGGCTACAGGCTCCCGGGGAGGCGGGTGGGCGCATGTGAATCTGCAGCGACTAATGCCACGAACAGATGTAAACTGGGTAAGTGACATTTTCCGTTCAATGGCATGTGTAGCTGCAGATACACATGCTGTGCATAGACTAGAAAGCAGTTATCTCCCCAAAAGCGGTGGTTCAGCCTGTAGGAGTGGAAGTAGTTTGAAATAATGTTCTTAGTACAGCTTGACCTACTGTTGCTTGTTGAGCAGTTAACACATCTACACAGTAGTGTTTGGTAAATGTATGAGGCGTAGACCATGTTGCTGCTTTACATATTTCGTTCATTGGAATATTTCCTAGAAAGGCCATGGTAGCACCTTTCTTTCTGGTTGAGTGTGCCTTTGGCGTAAAAGGCAGTTCTCTTTTAGCTTTAAGATAGCAGGTTTGAATGCACTTAACTATCCATCTAGCAATGCCTTGTTTAGAAATTGGATTTCCTGTATGAGGTTTTTGAAAGGCAATAAATAGTTGTTTTGTCTTTCGAATTAGTTTTGTTCTGTCAATGTAGTACATTAGTGCTCTTTTGATGTCTAATGTATGTAGTGCTCTTTCAGCTACAGAATCTGGCTGTGGGAAGAACACTGGTAATTCTACCGTTTGATTCAAGTGGAACAGTGAGATTACTTTTGGTAAAAATTTAGGATTTGTTCGTAGAACAACTTTATTTTTGTGTATTTGAATAAATGGTTCTTGAATGGTAAACGCTTGAATTTCACTCACTCTTCTTAGAGATGTGATGGCAATTAAAAATGCAACTTTCCACGTTAAGTATTGCATTTCACAAGAGTGCATGGTCTCAAAAGGTGGGCCCATGAGTCGTGTTAAGACAATGTTGAGGTTCCATGAAGGAACTGGTGGCGTTCTTGGTGGTATAATTCTCTTTAGGCTTTCCATAAACGCTCTTATTTGCAGGTAAGCTGATATTGCAGTAAGATGTATTTTTATGGAAGAGAAAGCTAGTTTTACTTTTTGCAAATATAGTAAGTATCCTACTATGTCTTTTGTAGATGCGTGTAAGGGTTGAATTTGATTATTATGGCAGTAATAAACAAATCTTTTCCATTTATTTGCATAGCAGTGTCTAGTGGTAGGCTTTCTAGCCTGTTTTATGACCTCCATACATTCTTGTGTGAGGTCGAAGTGTCCGAATTCTAGGATTTCAGGAGCCAAATTGCTAGATTCAGCGATGCTGGATTTGGATGCCTGATCTGTTGTTTGTGTTGTGTTAACAGATCTGGTCTGTTTGGTAGTTTGACATGAGGTACCACTGACAGGTCTAGTAGTGTTGTGTACCAAGGTTGCCTTGCCCATGTTGGTGGTATGAGTTTGAGTTTGTTTTGACTCAACTTGTTTACTAGATATGGAAGGAGTGGGAGAGGGGGGAAACGCGTACGCAAATATCCCTGACCAGTTCATCCATAGAGCATTGCCCTGAGACTGATGTTGTGGGTACCTGGATGCGAAGTTTTGGCATTTTGAGTTTTCTTTTGTTGCAAATAGATCTATTTGTGGTGTTCCCCAAATTTGGAAGTGTTCAGTATTTGGGGTTGAATCTCCCATTCGTGGATCTGTTGGTGATCCCGTTAGATTGTCTGCTAACTGATTCTGAATTCTTGGAATAAATTGTGCTATTAGGCGAATGTGGTTGTGAATCACCCAATGCCATATTTTCTGTGTTAGGAGACACAACTGTGTTGAGTGTGTCCCTCCTTGTTTGTTTAGGTAATACATTGTTGTCATGTTGTCTGTTTTGACAAGAATGTATTTGTGGGTTATCATGGGTTGAAATGCTTACAGCACTAGAAATACCGCTAACAGTTCTAGGTGATTTATGTGTAACTGTTTTTGCTGTATGTCCCATTGTCCTTGGATGCGGTGTTGATTGAGGTGTGCTCCCCACCCTGTCATGGAAGCATCTGTTATCATCACGTATTGTGGCACTGGGTCTTGGAAAGGCCGCCCTTGGTTTAAATTTATACTGTTCCACCATTGAAGCAAGATGTATGTTTGGCGGTCTATCAACACCAGATCTAGAAGCTGACCCTGTGCTTGTGACCATTATGATGCTAGGCACTGTTGTAAGGGCCGCATGTGTAACCTTGCATTTGGGACAATGGCTATGCATGAGGACATCATGCCTAGTAGTTTCAATATTATTTTGACTTGTACTCTTTGTTTTGGATACAAGGCCTGTATTACATTGTGAAATGTTTGTACTCTTTGTGGACTTGGAGTAGCAATCCCTTTTGCTGTGTTGATTGTTGCTCCCAAGTATTGCTGTGTTTGGCACAGCTGCAGGTGTGACTTTGCGTAGTTGATTGAGAAACCTAGTTTGTGTAGGATTTCTATGACATATTTTGTGTGTTTTGAACACCGTTTTAGCGTATTGGTTTTGATTAACCAATCGTCTAGGTATGGGAACACATGTATTTGCTGCCTTCTGATATGTGCAGCTACTACTGCTAGGCATTTTGTAAAAACTCTTGGTGCAGTTGTTATTCCGAATGGCAACACTTTGAATTGGTAATGTATCCCTTGGAATACAAACCTTAGGTACTTTCCGTGTGAAGGATGTATTGGTATATGGAAATATGCATCCTTTAGGTCTAGTGTTGTCATGTAGTCTTGTTTGAGCAGTGGGATCACATCTTGTAGAGTAACCATGTGAAAGTGGTCTGATTTGATGTAGGTATTTAATGTTCTGCGATCTAGTATTGGTCTCAGGCTCTTGTCTTTTTTGGGTATCAGGAAGTACAGTGAGTAAACTCCTGTGTTTAATTGTTCTTTTGGTACTAATTCTATTGCTTCTTTCTGTAGCAATGCCTGAACTTCTAGCCCTAGAAGATCTATATGTTGTTTTGACAGTGTGTTTTCGGTGGGACGTTTGGCGGGAATTTGAGAAATTCTATGCAATAACCATGCTGGATAATTGCTAAGACCCAAGTGTCTGTTGTTATTTCCTCCCAATGTGTGTAAAACTTGGTTAGTCTCTCCCCCCCCCCCCCCCCACATTGTTAAATGCTGCTGCCCTTGATACCACTTGAACGTAGCCTGAACTATCCTCTGGTGGAGAGGGTCTCGCTGGATAGCATTGAGGACTATTATCTGACACTGTCATGGTCAGGGTCATCTTGACTCATCCCCGTATGTGTTGGGATTGCATCATTGGTGGAGTGGCTACCGGTGATAGTTGTGGAGTGATGTGGGGGATGGTGGTGGTGTTACTTGTTTAGCCACTTTTGCTTGTGGCTGTTTGTCCTTGTCTTGGAAGGCAAGTTTTCGTTCTCTTTCTGATTGGAGGAAGAGTGCTGATCTTCCTGTATCTTTCTGAATAAGAGCCGCCTTTGCGTGTGATCTGGCTCTATTGTCTCTTAATTCTTGTTCAAATCTGTGTTTCTTCATTTGTGAGGACAGTCCTTGTTCCTCTGAATAAAGGAAACTAATTTTCGAGTTCGGAGGCCGGATGTTTCGGCACCGAAACCTTTTCTGCTGCTTTTTTTGGCTCCAACAAAATCTTTTTGCTTTTCGGCGTAGTGCCCTCTCGGTGCCGACCAATTTCTGTGCCGCTGTCTCGATGCCGAATTTTTTCAGAGCCACTCTCAGGCCCGAGATTGCTGCGTGCCTGTATCTCAACTGGAGTCGGATGACTTCGACGCCAGCTCGCCCTTTTTCGGTGCCGATGGACAGTCACCTACTTTTCAGGTTAAGCCATGGCCTGTTGGCGGTGGCATCCCCTGGGCTTTGGCAGTCTTTTCGTGAGTTCTTTGTTTCGACGGTCTTACTCACGGTTTTCGGTGTTTCTTCAGGATCGACCTCCTCCGAATCCTGGATGGAGAATGTTTCTTCCTCCTCCTCGAAACCGCCCTTGTCCTGTCGGCGCCGACAGCCATTTGCAGTCTTCTTGCTCTTCGGTCCCCGAGTGTCTTCCTGGACCGAAACGCTCAACAGGCCTCACAAGTATCCTCCTTGTGTTCTGGTGACAAACACAAGTTACAGACCAGGTGTTGATCTGTATATGGATACTTGTTATGGCATTTTGGACAGAAGCGGAATGGGGTCCCGTTCCATCAGCCTTGAAGAGGACACGTGGCCCGGCCAACCAGGCCCCGACGGGGATCTAAAAAAAAAAACCCAAAGGGCCACCGGAGCTCTTCTTAATTCAGTGTCGATCTGTTGTAACTAACCCGATACCGAACGCAAACAATACCGACTATTTTTCCGAGATTCTAACTAACTTTCCAACCGAAACACGGAGCGAAAAGGAACACGTCCGAACCCGATGGCGGAAAAAAAACAATCTAAGATGGAGTCGACGCCCATGCGCAATGGAGTCGAAATGGGAGGAGTCCCTCGGTCTCGTACTCGAAAAGACTTCTTCGAAGAAAAACAACTTGTAACACTCCGAGCCAAACACCAGATGGCGGGATGTGCACAGCATGTGTATCTGCAGCTACACATGCAATCGAACATAAAAGAAATATATATACACATCGCATTATCATATACAATATTCAGGTGCTCACCCAAGGAATTCGTGGTAAGACCAGTCAGGCAACGGGGAGGCGGGTGGGACAGTGAGGAACCCCCACCTAGCTACTGTATCCACCAAAAAAAAGGTGGTTACCGAAGGTAAGTTACTTGTTTTTCTGATGGATACAACTACCTGTGGATTCCTCACCTAAAGAATAGAGTCCCAAAGCAGTACCCCCCCTCCGGAGGTGGGTGCCTGAATGGTCAACCCAAGAAATCCTGCAGCACTGAACGGGCAAAATGGCCATCCCTCCTGACCTCAGAGTCCAAAAAATAATGTTTGACAAAAGTATGGAGGGATGCCCAAGTTGCCGCTTTGCAGATGTCAACCACAGGAACACCCCTAGCTAAGGTCGACGAAGCAGCCTTAGCCCTGGTGGAATGGGCTCAGAGCCCTACAGGAGGTTCTTTCTTTGCTAAAGAATAACAGCTTGAGGCAGAGAATGACCCACCTGGACAGCGTTATCTTGTGGACATCTTCGCCTCTCCTCTTACCCACGTATCCAACAAAGAGCTAATCGTCTTGCCTGAACTCCCTCGTCCTGGCGACAAAGATGCTCAACGCTCTTCGTGGATCCAACCGGTGAAGCCTCTCTTACTCCTTGGATGGATGAGGTGGAAGATAAAAGGAAGAGAGAATAGACTGTCCCAAATGAAAGGGTGTAACAACCTTCGGAGGAAAGCCGCCTTGGTCCTTAACACCACTTTGTCCCTGAAAAAGGAAATCTATGGGACTCTACACTAAGCCTGGAGCTCGCTCGCTCACTCACTCTTCTAGCAGATGTTATGGCCA